>NC_056748.1:778074633-778674633 GCF_019279795.1 Protopterus annectens | reverse complement strand
ACAGCAAAACATTTGCCGTTCGAAACAACAAAAAGTAATACCGAACACAAACATTCCGAATGGCCATAATATCGACCCAAATGATCTACACATTTGATTCAACATTGTTACCGAAACCATCATGTGATAGCTGTATAGGAGCTGATGTAAATCAGACTCCTATATGACATATCACATTTTTACAGGGGGGCAAGCCCCCCTGCACACCCACAACCCCCGCTACTAATATATTCTAACTCCGAGATCGCACTATAGTGGGGATATGGATGAATTTCCATTTCCCACTGTACCGCGATCTCCGTGCAGATAGTTGAATACACTTATGTGAATGCACTACTGCCTTCGCATAAGTGTGTTCAACTATCCCATCCATTTGAATTTTGTGCACGACATCCTGATTTTCTGCAGCAGTGATGTCGTTCGCACAAACAATAGTAAACTTATTTCATCATATTAAAGTTTTGACTTTTTTTTTAGTAAGGTTGAAGGTTGAAGCTTCAACCAGTAGTAAATCAGAGAGGCTTAGAGGAAGTAGTCAAACACACCTTTGTTTTCAGCCTGTTATTGTAGTGACAAGAGGTGAGAGGCGACAGTTCTAAACAAGTTGTATGAAGTTTTTAGAAGAAATGGTCTGAAAATGTAGTAAGGAAAAAAAAAACAGAAAATAATAAAAAATATAATTATATAACAGGTGAACTTATCACTCAAAATCTTATAAATGCTTAGGACATTAAGGCCCTTGGAATAACTATGGATGAGAAGCTGTGGTATATGCTGAATGTGAGCAAAATTAACTACGGAAGAAGTATTTTAAAATTCTTACCTTCCAGGTGTAAGAAAATTATTTCTGCATTTAATGTACTGGAAATAACTATGTGGCTTTATTCAAAATCTTTTGATCAATAGTTGTAGAGAATTAGCAGAAAAACACTTTGGAAAATGATCAAAGTATTTTAATGAACATATGGAAGAAACTAAAGATCTGGGTTACAAGGAAAGACAGGAAGGGTTATTTCCAGTGAGAAATAGTATTTGCTAGATGATTTACTTCTGATGTTTAAAGTTTTTTGTTTTTTTTAATGAGTTGAAACTGGAAGAGAATAAGAATAGTACAAACAACATAAATTGGGAATGCAAGCTAGCCTTAGAGTCTGAGTATACAGTGACCCACACCTATTATAGTGGTTCTCAGGCTGGTAAGACACAGGACTAGATTGCCACAGTGCTTAAGATGGAGGAATTGCACATCATTTAAAGAGTATTAAATAGGCATCAGCTCCAAGCTAGTGAGAGCGACACTAGACTCAGGCCACCCCCCCCCCTTGCTTCCTGCACAGAGTGATGCTACCAGTGACAGCAGGCAAGACTCCAAAACAGGGTCAGGACACCCTGTTAATTCACTGCAGAGGTCATGAAAATAGAAGTGCCTAAAGTAAGGATCTGCCCAATATTGTCAGTGTTTAGTTTGGTACTTCTTGGATTAGTGCAGGAAAATTTCACTGTAGTCAGTATCTACTGACAGAGTGAGTGCAGCTGCCATCTTTCATCTTATTGTATAAGTAGTGAGAACTCTTAGGAATACTTTCCATACCTTCCTGCCTTCCTACTGCAGTGGCAGATCCAGGAATCTGCAGAAGGGGTGGGGTTCAGTCTGTAATGTAGCTCAGTGGCATGAGGGATGGAAAGTAGAATACTGGGAGTGTGGGGCCAAGAAAAGATCAATTATAATTGAATAATTAGTGTCATTGGTTTCATTAAGACAGTATCCAACTTATTTTATAGTGATACAAATCCTTTGTGTATATTTAATTTTATATTTTTTGACAGAGCATGACTAAGCTGGTAACAGAAACATAACTTAAAAAGGCTTTTACAAGCCACCATCAATGTTGGTTTATAAGTAACAAGGTATTGATGTTAAAAAAACATAGCAGTACACCATTCTAAACCACAGAAGTAGGAAGTACAAGCTGAGCAATATTATAAACATTTAACACAAGTACTAGAAAATGCCTGATAGAGTAGGTGTTATTGAGGAAATGATGGTGCCATGGCGTCAGCCCTCTCAAGTTTAAATGCAATAATGTCATCCACCCTGGATGGTATTATTGCATTTAGATAAAGTGTTTTGTATTATTTTTATCATAGCATTTCTATGCTATAGAAAACAAGGGATATGAAATCTCTGTATGATGCATTTCTCTTGCAACTTGATCTGGTTTCCTCCCACATTTCAAAGGCATGCAGTAGGTGGATCGAAGACTAAAGTGACTGAACATTAAGTCTATGTGATTTAGTCACTGTTGATGCAATTCCCCAGCTCACGTACAAATGGGGACTGATGAGCAATAACAGTTCTTCCACTTAATGTTTCAGGGTTGCTGTAGCATTTGTTTTTGTTGTTGGAAGAAATATTTTACATCAAAAGTATATGTTATATAAGTATTTAATGTCTTCACAGACACACACACACACACACACACACACACACACACACACACACACACACACACACACACACACACACACACACACACACACACGTGCCCAGCTATTACAGTTACTCTCTTTACTGAATACAGCTCAGATGTTTCAATGTGATGAAATAATGAAAAACACACACACTCTGCAAGGCATTGCAAGCCCCCACTCTTCAGTTGTCTCTGATTTTACTGAATGTTCCCTGATTTTGCCCCATATTTCCCTCTGTCCCTCAAAATGTTTGATGTTCTAGTGTTTTTCTGCAGATTACAGTCAGGCAGTATTATAAGCCACACATTATAATATCACACTTTATATTGTTCAGAAAAGTGTGTTGATATAAAACATGTTGTTCTATTAACATTTTAAGCCAATTAGAGTAATATTTCAACACTGTCCCTGATTTAAAGTCTTTCCCCCATTATTTTGACTTTGTCCAGAATTTTTTAGCAAAAAAGTTAAGACTTATGCACTTGCTTGCTCTCTCTCTCTCTGTCTGCAGAGATGGATCATGGGCAAATGGATCACTAGGTAGGGTAATGTATTGGGTCCCCTGCTGTAACCATACCAATATGCCATTACTTGGCAGTCTTTCCCCATTTATCACAAAACACTTGTCAAACTTGTCAGTGTGCAAACTATTTTCTTCTTGTCTCTTACTATGATCACAGAGATTTGGATTTAATTTAAAATTTTCATTTCAGATTTTACAGCAAAAACACTAAGCCATTGGCGAAACAAAACACTCTAAAATTAAACTGAAAACAGACTTATCATGAGCAACAGTAAACTTCTCATACCTTGAAACTCACATTTATTGAAAATGCATCTGGCATCCCATTAAACTACAAGAGATATGCTGGGATTCACAGCCAAACAGCATATAGTGAAGCATAAATTATTAACTCTTCAAAGAGTGCTGGAATTTAAAAGACAAAATTGTAATGCATTTGCTAACAGTTTGGAACAGTTCACTGGATGCAAATGATCATTTACAGAGGTGGTTCAGGAACATTGTCTGGTGAAGTGATTTGGTCAGAGTCACACAGTAGACAGACAAAGCTGAGGGAAGCAATCCATGTACTACATGATATAACTCATTAACAGCACATAGCCTTATTCATCTGCCGTAAGTGATAGACAAACTGCTGTAGCCCAACTCAGTGCATTTTAGACCTTCATGCCTGCAAATAATAAGCTAAATTAAAAATGTATTCATAGTTAAAATATTAAAATTAAACTTGTAGACTTTATGCTGTTTGTTTATTCACAGCCAAATAATAAATGCATTGTAACAGTCAACAAAACAAGGAAACCAAGGATCGTACACAAACAACATGGCTCACATGATGATGCTCCTGTTTACTACAATCACTTCCTTCCTTTGCACCATAACTACTCTGGGATGCAGAAACCAAGTATTTACACACACACACATGGCCATCAATAATAGTCCCTTATATGACTGTGTATACCACAGTCCCTAACATGTACCAGACAGTCATAAATTTTACGAGGAACAGACTACAAATACAAGGAAAAAATTTGTGAACAACTGAGACCTATCCCTCTGCATGCGTGTATACACACACACACACACACACACACACACACACACACACACACACACACACACACGCACACACCAAAAAACACTGATTGCTATTAAATTAGGATTTATCTTTAAGTTATGTTCCTCAGAGAAATCACCAAATGTTATAACGGATACAGATATGATGACTAAATCTTGTGTTTATAAATACTTACCACTCTTACTTGTGTAAAACAGATAATTAGAACTACATATCTTGATGCTCTTAATCCCTTAAAGCCTTACCTAGTGCATCCATATTAACCTTAACTATTGAAAATCCCTTCCCACTCCTACACACACACACACACACACACACACACACACATGCTGGTTCTTACACAGCTCAGCAGCACTGGGCATTGTAGCACCACTTTCCCTCCTAAGTACCAACAACATGAAGATAAAAGTGGACGGAAAAACTTGAAAGGAGTTGGTTGGGATCATGGAGTTAGATTAGCAATGTAAAATAACTTATTCTCACTATAAGTAATTTACTCCAGTGTAAGTATGTCCTGTAGGTGAGCATTATACTGGAGCAAGCCCCTTGCACTGAGAATACATCTTTTAGATTCTGTAGCATTAAACAAGAATGGATGATGTATGTTGTAGATGACTGTGGGAGACTAATATGGTGAAAAAGTACAAGTGAAAGAAGTGATGAAGATTATTTTATGCAGTCAAGACCATTATGTCACATGCCTCCACTTCATAGTATTGATTTTTTTGATATTAAGATTATGTGTTCAAATATTACTTAAGCAATAACCCACGCCTGGGTGTGGGTAATGCTGGATTTACCTACGGGTAGTGTGGTTTGGTCACGAGGGCGAAGCCCGAGTGGCCAAACAAAGACAACCATGGGTAAATCCAGCATTACCCACACCCAGAAGTGGGTTATTGCTATTATACAATGACATTATTTAAGAAAAAAAAATACTTTAATTAAATGATGGCATTGTATAATGCCTCCGTGCTGCCCTTCCGCAGCTGTCTGGTATTCTGCGGCAGTTCTGATGTACTGCGCATGCGTATGCTTACGCAGTACATCAGAGCTATGGGTGGAAGCAATGGAGAAAGCAAGATCACCGTTGCTTTTTACAAAGTGTATCGCTATATTAAACCCATTTAACATAGCAAGACAGCTTTAAAAAAAGCAACAGAGAAAGGAAGATCTCCATTACTTTTTTTAAAGCTGTCTTGCTATGTTAAACTCCTTTAACATAGCGAGACAGTTTCTAAAAAGCAACGGAGATCTTGTGTTCTCCATTGCTGTAAAAAAAAAAAAAAAGACTTATACTAATGGAAAAAGTCCGGGCGACCGGACCTTTTTCCATTAGAATAAGTCTGATTTACAACGTGCATGCTGACCAATCAACGTGCACATTTTGGAATATTAATCGGGGTCGTTGTATAATTTGAAATAATTAATTTTCTATTATTTTACCAGTTTCTGAGACATAGTTGAGTATCATGGTTGATATACAGCGCACACAGCAACCAAAGTTTGCAGATATCACTGTATGAAAGTGGGTAGTGAAGGATATCAAGATATATGTAGTAGTTATTAAACATGAGACTAGTTTATACTGAAGAGCACCGCCCCATCCCAGTGGTATATATTTACTATTGCAGTCATTTGAGAGTTCTGTAATTAATGGCATATATTTGCAAGACACTGTGCTTAATGGAAGAAAAAAAAATGATGTAGTAAATCATGAGTATTGGTCTCCCAGTCCAGTTTTATGTTGAGTATAGTCTTTATGAGATATTGAAGTTGAAAGTAAAACAGGAGGAGAGAGAGAGAGAGAGACTAAAAAAAAATATGAGACAAAGCTGTTGGAGAAGGAGGATTACTACCATCATTGACCATAATCTGTGTAAAAATCTCCCCATAATCATAGTCTTTCCGAGGTATACTGCCTAGGTACCGAGAATTACAAAAGGATGATGCACAGAAAATCCAAAGTAATGTATCAGTATACCAGGGCTTTAGCTTGGAGGAGAGTAACAGGGAAAGACAAAACTGGAGAAGGAGCAACTTGAAAGTTGAAAATTAATTGAACAGTGCAAAAGTAATAGCAGGTAAGCTGAGAAGGTTGGAGACAGAAAAAATGGCACTGCATTTCCAGCAAGTAGTTGATTACTGACTGCTTCCTTTTCAAGTGCAGGAGGAGGACCTTATAGGAAAAAATACTTATAGTACTAGAGAAAGGTATCTACATGGTACAGTTTTCTGACTCCACACCATGGACTCCCCAGCTCAGTTTATTTTCTAACTTAGTCCTGTTGTGAGGTAGTTTCATCTCCTGAGAACACAGCCTGAATCATTTTCTGATGAAAAGAAAAACATGCTCGGTCTCTTCTCTGTGCAATCTAAACAATTCCTGATACATCCAAAACTTGAAAGTTGAAATGAACTTTTCATTTTACAAACTTGCATACTATTTCACATTTTTTACTTGATACTTATATTGAACTGTTGCACACATCTGTAGGCTGCCCTGTATCCACTGTCTGTAAGTTGGTATGCACATTGGTCCAGGATCTGCCAGTGGAAGAAATGCATACATTAAAAAGGTAAGATAAACTGCCAGACTTACTGCTGCACATGCCTCTTGGTTTCATTGCTCAAGAATTCTTTTTTTCAAAACAAGTTTATTGTTTTAACATATAAGAGAAATATCATAACAATTTTATACAAATAATTAAAAATAGGTATTATTATAATATTCAACAAAACAACTAAAGTATTTACAAAGACATCCACTACAATCAGATCAATTAATTAAACTAAAATACTGTGCTACTTGAAATTAGAATTTTTTTAACAAATTTTGTAAATTATCCCATACAATAAAATGTGATGTTTTTCTAGTTGTTCTCATTCTAATTGTGCTTATTTCCATATGACACATTATATTCATAACATTTTTAAATTCATTGAATGAAGGAGGTGTATCTGAAAAGCTTAATCTTTTAACACATTGAGTGTTGAATAATATAAGAGACTTAGAAATAATGAAATTATCTGTAAAAAGAGCCTGCAAAAATTCATTAATTGACTTCCAGTATTCTTTCAACTTCATACAGTCATAAAACATATGAGCCCAGTCAGCATTAATTTCTACATTACATCTCTTACATAGATTATCTTTATTATTAATTTTCTTCATCATCAAAGGTGTATAAAAGATCTATGTCATGTATAAAGTCTCCAGACAATGGAAGATGTAGTTCTATAAGCAGATTCCAATATATATTGTTTATCTTGTTGAGTTGGTGGGTCCCCATTAATAGAGGTGAAATAATTCCAGTATGAATCTACATTGTAAAAGTTTCTTGTCTGATAATTTTATGTATATATGAAAGTTTACCTTTATCAGAAACTTTATGCTGTAAATTTATTATCAAGTAATCAATCAGTTTTGGAATATATTCTTTAACTGTTATAGACATTAGATCTATTCTATCAATGAGATGTTGTCTAAAGATCTGAACCTCTAACCAGCAAGTTTCTCTTAGATCAAATTTAACTAATAATATTTAATGGGTAACAGACCATATGTTTAGGTGTAATAGGTGCAACATGGAGTTATTTATAATCATATTTTTATGTGTTAAGGAGATTTTCATGAAGTGCATACTAATTAGCTCCCAATAATCTTTCCATTTTTTGGCATATGACCGATCTATTAATAAAGTTTATAATAGAAGAGATAATATATAAATTAAAGTCTTTAATGCAATCCTAGGTCTATTAGTATTCAGTTTCTTGATAGTTATTTTGTAGGTGAAAGTATTATTGATTGTATTAAGTATAAAATCTTGGGGAATATTATCATTTTAATAATTGTAAGTCTCTCCTCCATAGTAAAAACATATTATTCCAGGTATTAAAAAGATTTTGTATATTAAGAAAACAGGTATTATAGTTATTATATATAATAGATTTAATATCTTTAGATAGTATTATACCTAAATAAGTTATCTGACCTGAGTTGGGTACATATTTAGTAAAATCACTAATATATATAGGTAGTATTTTAGTTTTTCTTCATTGAATATTAAACCAGAAATACTTTTAAAATTCATCATTTTATCAAATAAAGACTGCATAGAAGAATTAGATCCTGCTGATGTAATTAGAACATCATCTGCAAAAGTTGAATTTTGATGTTGTATTTTCTTCTATTTCAAAACCCTCTATGTCAGTACTGTTTCTAATCAAATTAGCCCAAGGCTCCATTACTAAAGTGAATAATAGTGGAGAAAGTGGACATCCTTGCTTTGTACCTTTAAGAATGGGTATTTTTGTGAAACATATGCTTTGTATAAATGCTCAATTAAATTTACAAATGCATCAGAGAAATTTGTGCATTTCAGTAAGGTAAACAGATAGTCCCAACTTACTGAATCAAATGCTGAACCTATATCAAGACTAATAAGTGTTAAATCTTTCTTTTCCTATTTGCAAAATCAATTAATGTTAAAGTTCTTCTTATATTATCAAAAGTATTTCTATTTACAATGAAGCTATGTCTATAATGAAAATACTCATAAACATTTTATAATCAACATTAAGTAATGAGATAACATCTAGTTAGATCTTTATTAGCTTTTAAAATTGGTGAAATAAATATATATTGCCAAGATGGAGGGGTTATTAACTCAGTTTGGGCCAGAATAAAAACCTTATGTATTAATGAATATGTAGTTTTAGAAAGGATTTTATATATCTCTTTGTTTGATTTAAGCTTATTTATTTGTGTAATAACTTCTGTATATGAAATACTCTTGTCCAATAGTTTAATCTGTTGTTTATTTATTCATGTTTGTGGTTATAAACTCCTTTATTTTATCTTTAGGTTCCATGTTAATGTTGTTATGGTTAATCTTGTGAAAGTGATTTCTAAATTCATCCAGTATTTCTGGTATACTAGAAACATTCTTCTTTTTCCTTAGAGAAAAGATTTCTTTGATATGGTTTTGTTTATTCAATCTTTTTGTTTTATTTTTAAGTCTATGTAAGTATTTGGGGCTTATTGAATAAGACTTATTATACCATCTGATACTTTGTCCATATAGATATGATTTTAAGGCATCCCAAACATAGACAGTGGAGACTTTTGATCTGAACATTATGAGTATTTTTATCATGAATTCAAAAACAATTGTGTTATGATCAGATATAGGACATGTAATGATTTTGGAATTAATTAAATCTGGTACCATCTGGTTAGAAATAAAGATTTGACTCTATCTGATTATTAATATCATTCAAATGATAAGAATTAGCAAAATTATTTAAATGTTTTGCATTAGATGTAATTCTTCTTTTCTTTATAGTGGTAGTATCAATGATATGATCTTATCAATATGATGTTTCACTGTATTAATACCAATTCCAGGTATCCAATATACATTAATTAAAGTGTAAGTCTTTCCATTAATTTGTATTGTAACCATACAAAACATTCCTTTGTCATCCTGATAAGACTTAATGGTTTTAGGAATGGGCATACTTTTCTGAGTGTGCTCTGAACTAACCAATACTGTATACTTATTAGTGGCTAGTTTATATCAATCTTTTTCAAGAGATTTTAAAACTCAAGAATCTTATGATCAAAATAACAAATAACAAGATAAATAATGTTACATCTCCAAAATATATTGTGGATGTCAAAACTATATACATATAACAATGAACAAGTGAAAATAATGTAAGGATTAAACCTTGCATCCCGCCTGAGTTGAAAACTCAACTTAGAGCAGTATTACTCACTCTTAACCCCCCCCCCCCCCAGCAGCAAGCAGTTTCAGCTACCACCAAACAGCATCATATAAACTAAAATAAACTTTTTTTAAAACTGTTCATACTATTATATAGATCTATGTAATATATAACACTTGTATTCTAATAGCATTCAAATAATCTTAATGTTAGAAATCAAGAGGAGAGAAAATTATGTTCTAACATTCATTTAAATCAAAAACTTTGCTAATATGATTCAGACATTACATGCATTAAGATGCATCTATTTTCTGTCATGTGAATTCTATCAACAGCTTCCAAAAATCTTGAATTGTTTGTATATGAGCATTTACTTAAACTCATTATTGTCAATAGAGTAAAATATTGTTAGTTATGCAGATTCTCAGAAACACCTATGTTATTACTAAAAAAAAAAAAAATCACACACACAAACACAAGACACACACAAACATATACACACACACACATACCCACACACACACACACACACACACACACACACACATACACACACACACACACACACACACACACACATATATATATATATATATATATATATATATATATATATATGATCTCACTGAGTTGTGTCTTTGTAGAGCACTATCCTACTTGCTGTCCCTAGAAATAAATCTGTCTGCTTTATACAAAATAATGCACAGCACACATATTAGTAACCAGATTTTAATTATTATAAATCATATTGATAGTTTATGCAGATTCTCAGAATAAAGCCATCACCACACACACACACACATACATACACACACACACACACACACACACATATATATATATATATATATATATATATATATCTGATTTTATACAAAATAATGCACAGCAAACACATATTGGTAACCAGATTTTTTCCAGAATAGAGTTATAAGATTATTTATGTTTGTCAATCAGATGAATTAAATGAGTTATAGTAAAGTATATGTTTGGAACACAAATTTTAACACAGATTATTATGCTGCTGTTAAGCTGCTGTTAGATTTTCAAAACATTTAAATAAATGTTTCATTTTTATGCCTTCTAAAATAAGACATTTACTTACTACAAGAAACTACATCATTTAAACTCATTATAACTGACATATTTTATGAACAGAGTATGTCAATGTTTATACTAACTGCTTAAAACTAGTGACAAACATTCATTTAGCAGTGTAAATGCATCTAAACATGACAGAACCTCCACAATGTATTTATACAATGGAATGTTACTTACTGTTTATATTAATAGAGTTAAAATAAAACATATTATTTACTCTTATTTAGTTCTGATTATTATTAGTTAAAGCATGACAGATTATTTACAAACAAGCATAAGCAGTATAATCAAGAAAGTATAATTAGAAATAGCATTTGAAGAACTTATAAACTTTTACAAGAAATAAATATGTTATTATTCTATTAATGATATTTTCATTTTACCCACTACATAATCTAAATAGAATGTCATTGTTTAAACAAAGAAAATAATAAAAGAAGAAGGAAAAGATAAAGATAAAAAAATGTATCAAATTACTAACCTTACTTTGACTGGTTATGAAACAAAACATTTCTTTGCACATAGAGAATAACTTTGATTAAATCTTTTCCAAAATATTTGTGGCTTTCTGGAAATGCAGGAACTATATTCAAAAAGATTAATAATGAACTAAAATGAAGAGAGAAAAAACATATAACAAATCATTTGTTTTTAGTCTCTTCTTCTTCTCTGAAGTCTTCAGGAAGCTTCAGTTGCCAATCTTTAATGAAGAACTAGCCCATTCCATTTCTTCTATTTTATCCAAAATCCTTTTTCTTTGACAAACAGTAAAGCAGAGTCTAAATCATCGAAGACCTTAGGACCATCAGGAAGGAAGATTTTAAGCTTGGCAGGAAACAGAAGGTATGTTTTAAACTGTGCTTTTAAGCTCCCTTATTAGTGGCAGAAAAACTTTTCTTTTAGCAATTACCATGGAAGAATAGTCATTGTCCAGTTGTCTCATTAAACTTAACAGGAGCTTTAGCCCAAGCAGATTTAAGAACCATCTCTTTATCAAAGATGATAGAAATCTAACTATAACTGATCTAGGATAGTTTTTGTTAGAGTTAGTATTAGCTATAGATCTATGTGCTTTTCGACCTTTCGATAAAGAGAATGCTTCTGGTAAATCTAAAGTTTTAGGGAGCCATGTTGTTAATATTTTCTGGCAGTCCAAAAATCCTAATGTTATTGCGCCTAGATCTATTTTCCAGGTCATCCAGCTTTGTTTGTAAATGTGTATTTTGTTTCAGCAGAAACTCAATGTTGATTTCCTCTTCTTGTATTTTATTTTCCATGTCATTCACAGCTTCTTCTATGCCTGTCATCTGGATCTTCTGTTGTTGCAGGTCCATATGTAACAAGTCTATTTGTTTTGTAGTTTTTCTATGAAAGTGTCTATTTTAGTATCCATTTTATCCATCTTAGCAGTAAGTTGCTGGACTATAATTATCAGAGACTGAAGTTCTTTCTTGATGCTGGAGTCTTGAGAATTTGTCTTACTGGAACTCATTTCAGACTGATAAACTGACAGGAAAATTTCCTTTTAGATATAGTTCAAGAACTATATAAAACAAACATATTTAATTAATTTTTAAGTAATTAATTCCTGTCAATGTAATGAAATTATTGCTCAAGAATTCTGAATAAAACCAAAATAATGGGGCAATTTTTAAATAGTAATCTTAAGTCACCTAAATTTTATGAACTCTAAGTAGTATAAAAATCTAATGTCTGTCATTGCTGACTGAATGCAATCCTTAGTGATTTGCCAAAAACAAACATTTTATGAGGGATGGCAAATATCTGAAGCAAAATCAATTACATTTGAGAGGTATGATATGATATGGCACTCAGAAACTCGGCTGTTGTTGTCTTTGACCTTTCCCTGCTTATGGTGGCCAATAAGGAGAACTACATTATCGGTATGTTTTTTCTGACCTGCACCTTAGAGCAATAGTTAGGTGAACTGGACAAATTTCTACTCTAGATACTCCCTCAGATAAATACAATTATTAAGTGGGTAGACCCCTTGGATAGGCAGTCCCCTTTTCAGTAGCAATGTCTGGTTAATTGAATGCTTGGGTTAAACAGCAGACAAATGAGGACTGAAGGAATCAAACCCTATACTACAGGAACTATAGCTCACAGCCTTAACCCTCTGTTCCAAATGCCAGATGTGCCTTTCTAAAAACATGAAGAGCCAAAGCAAACATCCCTGGGGGCTGCTCATTATTTATTTCAACAGCAAATAGTGGCATTTCAATGCCAGTAGTTTACTTCTGCTCAAACGTTACTGCCTGTCACACCCTCTAACAGCTTGCTCCTCCGCCAAGTGATCAGAACAAGTAATTGAACAGAAGGGGTTGTGTGCCTGTCATGTTGGTTTTATTTTAAGCATGGTGATAACAGCCCTCAGCACCCGGCATACCTGCCTTAAAAATAAGAAAGCACAACACACACAAGCACACACATCCACACACACTCTAAATTATAATCCTCTAAATGCAAGACAAGACAACACAAGGTATGTAGAACTATGCTGCCTGCTGCAAAATTATTAGGGTAATCAGTCTGACACAAATGTTATATAGAGTGCTGCCACAAGGACTTTTACACACATACGTTATGAAGAGTTCTACAAGGATATGTGTGAAAAAAATACTTACCTCACACTCCTGTTGGGATCTACAAGTCGGCTCAAGTATCACACAGGCCGGGACTTACTGTACTGCATTAAAATGTTCCTCAAGTGCTTTCTCATGGAAATGCATTTGGAGGAGCCATTCATTTTTTTAGAGTCATGCCACTTGATTGGCTCCTGCAATTACATCTCCTATTGTGACACTAAAAGTAAAGAAAAAATAAAGTGAAATAAAAAGTCTGGGGTGGGGGAGAATGTACTGGCAAATGAGGTATGTTCTTAATTGAGTACTAACAAAGCGGTAAACTTTTAGATATCACCAAAACAGTAAAAAAATGTGTGTGAGGGTCAGCTAGTAAAAAGTTGTGGGGCATGCGCCCTACGCCAATGCCTAAATTAATTACTGCATACTCTCAATGAAAACATTAACAAAAACAGCAGTGCACTGCTGTGAATCAGTAGTGGTAACAGCAAGTGTGACCACAAAATGAAAGTGATGTGGTCACCAGTTTAGAAAATATATATATTTAATTCAGTAATCAGCAGCAAAAGAGATTTGTTATATCCTCAGAATGTACTATTTGTGATTTCACAAATGTATTTTATTTTAATTAATCAATTTATTTAATTTATTGATTGCTTTTTCTGACTGGTAAAGTGTATTTAAATGGAAAACAACCTTTTCATCACAGGCCCATGAAGAAAATCTCCACAAGATACAGAGAGATAGTAACATTCATACATAAGTGTGATGAGTCATTTGAACATATAACAATTTAAAAAATAATGACCATGTGAACATACAATGGTGAAAAAAACAAACAGTGGCAAGATGCATATGAATTATCATTATACAAACATATCATAATACAGGTTATATAGGTTCATAGGTTGGTACTGGGCTATCTGCCCGAAGGCATATATTAGCCCAGCCATGTTGTGTGGTATTCACCACCCCTTTAGTAGTTCCCTAGACCCTTGTACTAGCAGCTAGTACCCTTGGCCCCTATCTAGTAGTGCTGTTGGTGTGATCCCCGGTGTGAACTTTCTGTTATCCATCCATTCATCAAGGTTCCTCTTGAAGAGTGATAGTGAGGGGCTCTGTCTTATGTAGATCAGGACCCTGTTCCACAGTAAGGGAAGTCTCTGTGAAGGAAATCTATCCCTCCAGCATGTTCTATTCATTGTTGTGTTGAGGTTTATATCCCTAGAGTGTGTAGCTCGAGTAGATTTGGTTTTGCTAAGATGGAGCATGTTCAACAATTCTGGATTGGACATGGCTCTGTACGTTAGACAGAGATTGCCTCTGAGAAAGCAGTATGCAACAGAGAACAGTCTAAGCTTTTTCAATCGTGCTACATAGGGCAACTGTTTGAGGCCAGTAATCCTCTTGGTTAGGTACCTTTGTGGTCTCTCCAGCTGCTGGAGATGTCTATTTTATTTTATTTATTTTATTTTTATTTATCATTTATTGACCGGGAAAGTCCGACTAGGTTCCACAGAGCCTGTTTTCAGTGGAGGCCCAGGGAGAAATGCTCCAGATAGCCTAGCCAGTCTAGCCAGGTACATTCCAATTGGTGCATTGTACTCAATAATGGGTCTGATGAGGGAAGAGTAGAGGGGCACCATTACATCCTTAGATCTTGATGCAAACCCTTTCGTGATCAGATGGGTCACATAGAAGGATTTTCTAACCACTTTGGCAACATGGTTATCAAAGGAAAGCTGACTATCTACTTGGGTCCCTAGATCCCTTATTTCTTCTTCAGATTTCAGGGGATTACCTCCTATGTTGTAGTTTGCGGGTACTCTGTTTTTCCAAAGGGGATTACTACACATTTTTTTGCATTTAGCTTGAGACCATGGCTTTGACACCATGCATCAGTCTCATTTAGGCCCTTCTGGAGGCACTCCATGTCGGCCGGAGACTCTATTATAGCACCCAGTTTGCAGTTGTCCACAAACTTAGTCAGCCACAGCCCTTCCGTGCTTGTCTGTACTTCTGAGAAGTATATGACAAACAGGAGGAGCCCCAGGACAGAGCCCTGAGGCACACCACTCATTACTAGTCTGGATTCGGACATAGATCCCGCTACTCTTACTTTATGGGATCTGTCTGAGAGCCAGTTTGCGATCCATCTTGTGACATAAGGGTTTATGCCCAGGCTGGTGAGCTTATCAATAATACCTGAATGGGGAATGGTGTCAAATGCTTTAGCAAGGTCAAGGTAAGCCGTGTGTACCTCCTTTCCCTTATCTATAGCCTGAGTAACTGTCTCAAAGAAATCCACCAGGTTCAGGAGGCATGATCTGCCCTTGACGAAGCCAAACCTATAGTATTTTTTGATAGTAAAGTTCAGTTTACCACTGTCCTAACTTATTTCATAACAACATAAGGGTGGGGAGAGTATGGTACAGTTTATGTGGCCAAGTTGAGATAATTGTACAGGATAAGCTACACCATTACTGGCCAAGTAGTCATTTTAAAGCAGGATTTCATTATGGTATGGAGCCCTATCAACATCGCTATCAATCTGAACTTCCTGCTGCCCTCAAATAAGGGCAATCCTTGTAAGGATTTAGAATTCTAACATCACAAGTTTAACCAATAACTTGGACCTCAGTACTTTCACTAGAAAAAACACCCAGTTCCCAGAACTGCTTTTATGCACTCAACTGAAAGATTTAGTGGAGCGCCTAACATGACATCAAAGGTCATAGGGCATTCCACAGAGAATTACAATGAAGTAGAGCATCACACAATGAAAAATAGTAGAAAAGGTAAAAATGATTGTAAATCGTGAAATGACTGAGAAATCGTAGAAGGCAGCATTACAACAATAAAACTACAATGAAGGTAAGAATATTGACAACTCACTTTTAAGAATAAAAAAATGTGTATTGCTACAGTCTATATCCTGGGTCTATGTTTGGCGATTGAAAAAATATTACATTGAACAGCTGTACATCGAACATTAGTTAACCACCAGCACTTTTAATGAACAGGGATATCATCAAAAATAAAGTCATTAAATGGCCACAGATGGCCAACATAAAGGGCCCGCAAAATACTATTGCATTCAACCTAGCTTTAACAGAACCTGCCCTTTCCCCAATTTAGTGTGACCTCAGAGTTGGTATATATGATTAGCAGAGGGGTATGGGGCGCGCATCCTCCCATATAGGGCGGTGAAGTGCCCCAGATAAGTATTGCTCCATGTTCACCAAATCCTTCTGTTCTGGGAACTTCACCCCCACATCCCCTGCAATTGGAATACCTACTCTGAGGTCACACTAAATTGGGGAAAGGGCAGGTTCTGTTAAAGCTAAGTTACCAGTAAGCTAGTAACAGATCACTGTCCCTTTATGTTAGCCAACTATGGCCATTTGATGACTATTTTTGGTGGCATCCTTGTTAGTTAAAAGTGCTGTTCATTGACCTGGAAATAATGTACCAGCTTTAGAAGAAATCCCTTCCTGGAACAACTAATAATCCACCTTATGGAAATAACTGGCAAAAGTTTACGTCACACTTTCTCCTCAGCATTATGCTTATACACAAGTTATGAAAACATGAATTAGATTTAATAATACCAACAATAAATGTGCAATTCTAGAATGGATATTGGTCTCTGACATGAGTAAATTTACCTCTAGAACCATTCCAAAGTCACTTCACGACCACCTCCCTGCCTTTACTCATAGAAATACCCCCCACCAACCAAATGCTCACCAATGTAAAACATCTTGAAACTTTTCTAAATTCAACAAAGCCTTGAAAGCATTTAATTGGTCTGTCCTAAAGACTCCCACTCAACAAGTAAATACCTATTCTTAAGTACTTTATGACTGTGCCCCACTCCACAAAAGAATGTGAAAATTAACCGCTCCCCATGGCTCATTACTCAGTCAAAAACTACAGATGTCTAACAGAGACAAAGCATGGAAAGAACAGCAAAAACATAAAACTCCCTATAAAATGCCACTCTATAAAGAATTATGTGATCTGAGTAAAAAAAGTTAACCTAGATAAAATTATTATAGCCATGTACAGCTTCAACACAAAAATGAACCCAGAAATTCTGGATGTCATTATGTAACCTGTTTGTACATCCAGGCTCAAATAAGGAAACAGGCCCTTCTCATAATACCTCTTCACTTGAAATTGTTACATTATTCACTACCTACATCATAGAATGCATTACCTCCCTAACTAAAAACTGTTCACCCCCATCGAATGCTTCCAGCTATACCACAATAACATTCAATCCCACTATTTCTGTGATCAGCAGGTTTGACCACAGCCAACATTCTCTATACACCACATACACTCTACCACTTCCTTTACTCCCCCCCACCTTCTGCACATGAATCTAATTCACCCTCTATATCCAGTGCTAGCAATATCCACATAATACCTGTCTCTACATCAGTGATAAAAAAAACAAAAAAAACAAGTACAACGTAAACTCAAACCCTGGTCCATTGCAGCCGACAACCTCCCACCAGAATACGTAAAGATTGCTGCCAATGCCATAGCACTCAGTCTCTCTCCTTATCAGTAGATCAACATCTGAATCCTATGTACCTTCATTATGAAAAAAAAATCATATATTATCCATCTTCCTAAAGGTGACATCGTTGTTGACATCTCCAGGCTCCATCATACTGAGATATTATCAACTCTCTCAAAAATTCTTTAAAGATGTATTCATAAGCAAGTCCTGCACTATCTGGTAAAGAATAGCACTTAACATCCACCCAACATGACTTCTGCCTAGCATACAGTACAACTAATGCGTACTGTCTTTCATGCAGTATATAAACAATTACAGGTACTTAGGCAAACATGTATTCTTCCTTTTCATTGACCTGGCTAAAACCTTTGATGCAGTTTCTCACCCTAAACTCGGGTACAAAATGTCTCAAGTTTGACTATCCCCTTCTTCGTTACAGTGGTTGACTAATTATTTAGCTGACAGGCTCCAGTCTGTAAAATGTCAGAATACTCTCTCCCCCTACCTATATGTTTCTACTTCTATTATACTTTTTAAAACCTGGATATGCAAGTAGATGTTTAATCATCTCTAGAATACAAGTTCTTGTAGGACAGCGAGGAGCCATAGGCTGCATGTACTGCTTCTATACTAATAGCACCAGTGTTAAACCCAGACCATTTGTCACCCGCATGCACTGATAACCCCCTTCCTCCATCATCCCCTATCCAAAAAAACAAATTGCAGCTTAAAGTGGGCTGATCTGACACTGAGATGTCTTACCTGAGCAAAGAAGCTTATTATATAGACATGAATAAAGATTTTAGATCTCAGTCTCTACCATCTCTGCCAGCCCTTTGACAGCATGAAGTATTCTTCCAGACCAGGGACTTGCACACTTTTCTGTTTTGCACCATAAGGTGATTAGCTGCTGAGCAACATGGTACAGTATGAATAATAAATCAAAGAAGTTCACAACATGCTTCACCTTTAAACAAAATATATAAGCATCACTTGCAAGTTTTTTGTGTGAAATGCAATATTTTTATGCTGCTTACACATAACTTAGTACAACTGTTTTTTAAATAAATCATTGTAGTCAAATATACACAATTTATAGCTTCTGAGACTCACAATTTTACTACAAACAAAAAAGATCTGACATTAAAGGAAGTGTACTTTTATAAGCATAAAATGGCAGCACATGTAAATAGGATATAAACAGCATTACCAAAGCATCTGCATATATGTATCAGAAAATGGTTTTGGGCACCACAGGAGCTATATGCTGTGGAGGAGCACAGCCCAAAGCAGGGAGACAAGACAGTCTTGACATGGAGATGAGTAAATTAAATTCCTCTTTGCATAAACAGTCAACAAAGGCATGAATTCCAGTTGAAGAAAGCACCTTTATTCAGCAGTTAAATATTATTCCCCCCAACATATACATTTACAAATCAGCAATCCCATTTTTTTGTATTTTTTAAGGTTGATGGAGTAAATTAATGGAGAGAGCTACTGACACTTCAAAAAAAAAAAGATAAAAATTGGATACAGTTCTGTCTACATTTACGACTTAACCTTTTGTTTCATGCTATTACTTACTAATGAAACAAGCATACAAATATGAGCTTAGATTCACAGAAGTTTTTCAAGAATGCATTCTACTCAGCAGTTTACTGTCTGCTTTCTGAGATTATCCACTGCTGTGGCATTACTGTCTTTTGTCAGCAGATATACTTAGGCTTTGCTATACATACTTCAGGAAAAAAAATCAAAAAGGACTTGGCAAGCTTTAAAAAACATATATGTTTCTTCCACGAAAAATACCATAATCAGTAAGAAATGCAAGGCAATTTCTGGTAGTCATGGCTGGGGAAATACAAGTTGCAGCTACATCTTATAATCTGGTTTGTTAGATGTCACAATTAATTCTTAAACATGAGGAGACATTAGGTGCTCTGATGCAATGCAAGAAACCTAACTTTATTCTCTAATAAGCTATAATTTCTACCTACCTCTCAGCTTTCAAAATCATAGCTGTGGACCATCAAATATCATAGTAGAGAGTCAAAATCATAGCACTCAGAATTTGCATACATGTAAATTTGCTACCATGAGGGTGAGGGCACTAATGTGGAAATTTACCTTTTGCCAAGTTCAGCCTATAAAATTAGACCCTCTCTCCTGCTAACAAATGTATTACGTATTTGCTACACAGCAAACATATATGCTTTGTAGTGTATAATTATACACACATAAGTGGCCAATTACAGACTCTTGTGGGACTGTGTGCACCTCTGATGTCTGCTTGTGATCAAATGAATGAATACATACACACACAAAAAATAGCCCAGAAATAAATTTCAGCTTGCTGCTCTTGGAACAATGCAGTGTTACTCACTGATGCATTCTCAACCACTTAACTCAAGAATCAGGAACAGATTTTTAAGTATTGCTCTTATACATTTAGAAAGTTGCTAATATGATAGGTTTTGCATTAGGAAGCATTTTCTGGAAGAGATGAAAGTCCAAAACTCATGCCTATCATTATTTGATGACCACAGTCAACAACAGTTTGCCAGGAAATTAAAGATTTTATGAAAATCTGTTCAAAACTATGACACAAAATTTGAGACAGCTGATAGTTATGCCATCTGTGGGCAAGTATGCACAGAGACACATAAATGGGACCAGCAATTGCAGCCACTTGTATGACTGACTCTCTACATCTTAAATGTCTGCTTGAGATCAGATGTATGCATGAATAAATAAATAAATGCTTGCTGATGTCACAACTACACAGTGCAACCACTGCAACCCCCATCCAACCCTAACAACTTCTTAGTTCAAGAATCACAATGACCCAAACTCAAACAGATTTTAAATGTTGTTTTACATACTTAGAAAGTTAATAGAATAAAAGCTTTGCATCAAACATTTTCTGAAGGATATGAAATCTGAATCTCCATATCTTACATTATTTAATGACTACAATAAATAATTTGCCAGAAAACTACACACTTTATGAGAAATACATCAAAATACCTCTCAACATCATTGCTTGAGACTTCCAGACAAAGCAAAAGATAATAGAAACACAAAGAACCAAAAAAAGGAACGACGTTTAAATATTTCTGTAATTCACTTTAAAAGTTCACATAACAGGTACTGCATCAATGTGCATTTTCTGAAGAATTAGTATAAACTTTTAATGACTGGCATTACTGACTGGCTACCTATAATCTTCTGTGACTTACTGGAAAATGATTTTTAAGGGCAAATAAAGTGAAAACATGAACCAAAATCATGGATGTTCTGCAAAGTAGGGGACAGTTGACAGGTAGAGCTATGCCTTCCACCTGAACACATATAAACGCACATATGCACAAGCACACACACACACACACACACACACACACACACACACACACACACACACACACACACACACACACACTTGAAATGTACTGCATACAGTTAAAAAGTTTCCAGATCCTCAGAATGGGTTATATAGGTCAGCAACATCTTTAGCACTACATGGTCTTTTTTTTTAATAAGACTGTCATCATCATCTTCTTTCGGCTGTTCCCGTTAGGGGTCGCCACAGCGGATCATCTGTTTCCATTTCTTCCTGTCCTCTGCATCATGCTCTTTCACACCAACCGCCTGCATGTCCTCTCTCACCACATCCATAAACCTCATCTTAGGCCTTCCTCTTTTCCTCTTACCTGGCAGCTCCATCCTTAGCATTCTTTTCCCAATATACCCAGCATCCCTCCTCAGCACATGTCCAAACCAACACAATCTCGCCTCTCTTGCTTTGTCTCCAAACTGTCCAACCTGAGCTGACCCTCTAATATACTAATTCCTAATCATGTCCATCCTAGTCACACCCAGTGCAAATCTTAACATCTTTAACTCTGCCACATCCAGCTCTGACTCCTGCCTTTTTGACAATGCTACCATCTCCAACCCATATAACATAGCTGGTCTCACTACCCTCTTGTAGACCTTCCCTTTCACTCTTATTGGTACCCGTCTGTCACAAATCACTCCTGACACTCTTCTCCACCCATTCCACCCTGCCTGTACTCTCTTCTTCACCTCTCTTCCACACTCACCATTACTCTGAACTGTTGATCCCAAGTACTTAAACTCATCCACCTTTACCAACTCTACTCCCTGCATCCTCACCATTCCTCTACCCTCCCTCTCATTTACACACATATATTCTGTTTTAGCCCTGCTGACCTTCATTCCTCTCCTCTCTAAAGCATATCTCCACCTCTCCAGGGTCTCCTCAACCTGGTCCCTACTCTCACTACATATCACAATGTCATCTGCAAACATCATAGTCCACGGGGCCTCCTGTCTAATCTCATCTGTCAACCTGTCCATCACCACTGCAAATAAGAAAGGGCTCAGAGCTGATCCTTGATGTAATCCCACCTCCACCTTAAACGTATCTGTCACTCCCACCGCAGTCCTCACCAATGTCACACTACCCTTGTACATATCCTGTACCACTCCTTACGTACTTCTCTGCCACTCCCGACTTCCTCATACAATACCACAACTCCTCTCTAGGCACCCTGTCATATGCTTTCTCTAAGTCCACAAAGACACAATGCAACTCCTTCTGACCTTCTCTGTATTTCTCCAACAACACTCTCAGAGCAAACATTGCATCTGTAGTGCTCTTTCCTGGCATGAAACCATACTGCTGATCACTAATCATTACCTCCCTTCTTAACCTAGCTTCCACTACTCTTTCCCATAACTTCAAGCTGTGACTGATCAGTTTTATCCCTCTGTAGTTACTGCAGCTCTGCACATCACCCTTATTCTTAAAGATAGGTACCAAAACACTTTTTCTCCACTCCTCAGGCATCCTCTGACTTTCCAAAATTTCATTAAACAATCTGGCTAAAAATTCCACTGCCATTTCTCCTAAGCACCTCCATGCTTCCACTGGTATGTCATCTGGGCCAACAGCCTTTCCATTCTTCATCCTCTTCATAGCTGCCCTTACTTCCTCCTTGCTAATCTGCTTCACTTTCTGATTCACTATCCCCACATCATCCAACCTTCTCTCTCTCTCATTCTCTTCATTCATCAGCCCTTCAAAGTACTCTTTCATCTACTCAACACACTCTCCTCACTTGTGAGTAAGTTTCTCTCACTGTCCTTTATCACCCTTACCTGCTGCACATCTTTCCCAGTTCTGTCCCTCTGTCTAGCCAATCAGTACAGGTCCTTTTCTCCCTCTTTAGTGTCCAATCTCTCATACAACTCTCTATATGCCTTATCCTTAGCCTTCGCCACCTCTCTCTTTGCCATGCGCCTCATCTCCTTATACTCATGTCTACTTTCTTCATCTCTTTGACAATCCCACAATTTTTTTTGACAATTTTTAATAAGACTGTGCTAGTGCTCAATTGCTATTCCACTACTGGTAACTTTTACAACTTATCCAAGAAATCTCTCTCTCACTGGCTTTTCAATCAAACCAATGAAAGAGCAGAAATCAGTGCTGTCTTATGACAAAGCAAAACAGTGGGGTGGGTGTAGATGAAAGACTTAAAACTGGAGCATTCAACCAAATGCAGAGCAGTTGAGAAGCAGGTTTCTCCCTTTCAACAACATATCCCAATATAGAGGTACAGAGTGCCTTTCTCCCTTCTTATTGGTAATTCTGGGTGCATTCTATCATCAATTTCATCCTACAGCAAGTGATATAAACAGCATTTGGTGAGGCATAGCTGTTAAAAAAATCACATAATATGTCCTGGAAGATTTTACAGAAGAATCAGTCCCACAGTACTACCTAGTACTTCATATAGCTACCTCAGTCTGTACCAAGCACTACATCTGCCTACATTTGATAACAGCACTTCAAGGTTTATTATCAAAACTTGATGAATTCTTGCAAGAGCTTTGGTTCAGAAAATTTTAATGCAACAGCCCCCTCCACCAGATCCTGCTATGTTGTTGTTGTTGTTGTGTCTTTCGGCTTTTCCCAGTTAGGGGTCTCCACAGCGGAACTCTGGTCCGCTAATGATTGGTAGTTGATTTTTACATGCCGAGTTACCAGCCCTGACACACAGCCTTCAACGAAGGTATGCCCATTCATGCATGTCTCCACGCAGAAGACGCTATAGCTGAGAATCGAACCAGACAGCATCTTACTGTGAGGCGACAACACTACCGCAGCACCACCACCACGGTTAAAATGTGGTATGGTTCCACCTTATTAAATGTGCCAGATACCAAGACAGCATTACATCTTTCAAAGGCTGAAGCATGAGCATAACCATGACTTAAACTGGACCTGCAGGATGTCTAGCATATTTGTATTGGTTTAGTATTGTGTTTTAGTGCTTCTAATTGATTTTAATGGGCTTACAGTTATGCATCATTTCATCTTTTGGAACAGAACTAATAAGGGAGTTTTTATGAGTAAGTTGCATTACAGGGAGTATCCTAGCACAGCCTTCCACCCAGCTGTATGTTCAGGTTTAAACACTTGGGAGGGAATCTGGCATTATGCCAGTAGTATAATGCTCTTCTTTGTGTCTTTAGACTGCATAATTCATCTCTTATACATGATGGTGCTTCAGTTTATGGCATAAAGCAATTTGACTAGGCACATTGTTGTGCTATAGCATTTGTTTTGGATATTGTTTTTGTGGTAACTCAGTAGCATAACTGCTGCAGATCAATACTTGTATGAGTGACAATAATTGCCAGGGGAAGTTCTATAGGTGGGCTTGGAGTTGAATATGCATTTATATAACAGAGACAGATAGACAAGACCACTGTAAGGTGGTATATGGCTGCTGCAAAAAGGTACTTTCCCTTTCCCTAATTATATTGAATACACAGTACATGGCTACATGCTGATACAGGAAGACAAAAGGCTACTTTATATACCCCTCACTCTTTGACATTCTCTTCATTTCTTCTCTCCATTTTGAGTATTGCATACTTCCCCCATTACACCAAACGAAATGTATGGCTTTGTAGTAGTTATGCACTATCAAAATGTATGGTTTGGTTTTAAGTGGTAACATTTCATTTCTTCATTCATCATAATCTACCATTGTTCTCAATTTCTTCAAGGTTAAGTGCAATTAAATCAGTTGATAAATGCAACTCAGGTCAGAAAATAACCCTGAAGGATTTCCATACTCAGTGCTTTTTCTACAAGGCCCAATGTGAATTAAGGAAGATTGAGTTTCATAGCAAAATGCAAAAAATACAGTACCGAGGAAGCAGAAAGCTTTAAACTCCGATTGAAAGCAACTCAAATTCTTAAAAAGATAACAAAGAAAAAATATATGGCAGAGCCAGCTAAGTGAAATGACTGATCACAAAGGGAAGTCCATCAAGGGGCAGATTTCTACCCCTTCATGGCATTGTACTGCTCTGTCTTCTGATAGTTCTGACTCCCAAAAACAGGGATATAAAGTACATTTATGCTTTCCCTGATGCCTTATACTAATGCTGTTGCCTGTAAAATATATGCTAAAATGTGCCCATTCATTGGTACTCACATTTGTTCAAGTGTAAGACATTACAAAAATGATTTGTGAAGTGCAAGAGGCTCATCACTCTGAAGTTTCTGTCACAGAAGAGCCTGTGTCTACTCCATTGTCAAGAGCTCTCATCCCATTCTAAAGGAATGAGTTTCACTGTTTCTGTTTTGCATCCCATAGATTATACAAGAGACTGGCAGAAGGAAAAATACTGGCTTTGTCAAAAGAAAATTTAGGAGCAATGTAGGTGTCTTTAAAAGACTATCACAGGTCTGAGAGTAGACTGGAATGATCTATGCTTGCATCAGTATCAAAAAACAAGTTTTAGATAAAAGGGGAAAGAGCTTGAAACCCTTCTCCAGATTTATCAGGGCACAAAGAATTTATTTGTTTTTCATCATACCATTTCTCACGGCATACATGTCCTTTTGATATCATGGAGAGTCTTCCAAAAGGTAATCTGTCTGACAACAGTACATTAACTTTTCTGCTATAACACAGAATTCTAAGTAGAGTGCGACCGACATATCTCCATAGAGGCAGCTGTTAGAGATCTTGAATGTACCAGAGTATGTGGAAAGATATCTTACTGTATTAAAACTCTTCTTGATTTATTGATGCAAAATACTAATCATCCTGATGTGCTTCTCCCTACTTATACATCTACTAATCAGATAAACAAGTCTGACCAAGCTAATTCTTCTATTTACATTGTTTTAAGCCTGACCCTTTGAGATTAGTTATTCTGTGCTAACATAATTTGCACCTCCAGGAACACACTCTTAACAAAGAGGGCAGCTTATAAAATCAGCCAGTTAATTCCTTTGAACAAAAATACTACTAAAGGATTGTTCTGTATGTTTGCCAGAAAAATGCACTATGGCCTTTACATTTTTTTTATTTTATTCCAAAAGAACATGGTGATGCCAACATCTGAGATGTTTTGATTTCATACTTTATTAACCTATGCAGATGTCTCTGTACATACTACTGCTGTATGTCTGTCAATTTTCTTTAGGAAAAATAAGAATTAAATGTGCAATCAATAAAAAGTGAACACTTTTGCATTGTTATCAACACTTCTTTAGATATAAAATCCAAAAAAACAAAACATTTAAACAACTTTTAAACCAATCAGATATGCTCTCAATTACAGATGTAATGCAAAGTAATTAACTCATTAAAACCAACTGTGTATACATCATCTTGTCAGCACCAAAGAAAAAAGTCAATGCCTAACAGCTGCTTGATAGGGTTACCACCTATCCCACTTAGCGAGGGACAGTCCCTCTTTGGGTAGTTGTGTCCTGCAAAGAAATGTAAAAAATGGCAAATGTCCTGAGATTTTAAGACAAACATATTTCCTATGTTTTATGTAATGGTTGCATAAAAACAGTTATTCTGTATCTGAAACACCTAAATGTGATAAGAAACAGAATAAGCAACTAAAATGCTACAAGAATAAGCTTTTATTTAGGCCAAATTTTGAAGTTCTGTCCTGTGTACTGGAAGGGGGTATGTTTTGCCCTGCAAAATCTGACGTTTGTACAAAAAATGTCCCACTTTGGGCATTTGAAAAGGTGGCAACCCTACTGCTTGAAAAATACAAGTAATAAATAAAATTATGTGAAAAAGCTTACCTAACTAAACTATCCTTGTATAAAAACACATAGCTGGCTGTGTTCAACTCACGAATAATTATCAAATACTCCATAAAGATGTAAGATTTCCTGGTTACTCGGCCAATCATTGTTGATGATAAAATCACATGATCATAGCAGTAAAAACTTTACAGTGGCATAAATGTATCTATAATAAAAAACAAAATGCAGTACTTATTCAATCATCATCTATCACTGTTCTTATAAAGTTTAAAAACAATTAGGACAGTATTTTGACCACACATCACATATATAGCCACTGTGAACTGGATATTAACTAAATCTTCTAAACAACTTAGAAGCAGCTTTAAAATCATTCATCTCTCTCTCTCTCTCTCTCTGTAATTTGGGCTGTTTTTGTAGCTATAGTTTTCTTTTGAAAAGCCACGTTATTAAACACGTTATCAATGGCATTCATCACTAAAGTTTAAGGGAATATATTCAGTAGTTCTTATTTCTTATCATTCTGAGCAGCACAGTAGTCACAGTGAACTGGATGTTAGCTAAATCTACTAAACAACTCAGAAGCAAGATTGTAATTATAAATACATGGCAGAATTAATAAAAGTGCTTGTCAATGAAAACTAAATCTCAGAGTGAGTCAAGAGATAATGGGTACATTTGCTATACTGATATCTCTGCATGGTGAAGAAAGATGTCTGTTCAAAATATTCACAACTATATCCTATAAATAAACTAAGTGTAACAGTCTGTAGTAGTCAAAGGAATATGTTATATATACAAAATATATAAATATATTTTCTAATGGATGAATCAAGTCAATAAAAACTAATGGATCAGCGATCTTTCTCTTAAGAATGGTTTCAAGGAAACAGCATCATTAAGAGCATATAGTTTGCTTGTAGATTAATTATCCATTTTTGTTCAATTTTTTTCAGTTCTGTTCCTATTATTACCTATTCTAAAATTATCGCCTACTATTTGAAGCACTAAAAACTTAAAAGTATGTTGTTGACCTGCCTGTACTGCATGTTTAGCTGTAGCAATGGCCGCATAACCTCTATTAATTTTATATACGTGTTCCTTAACTTTCTCTCTCTTAGGGTCCTCTTGGTCTTGCCTACATAGAATCTTGGACATATAGTGCAGTAGGCTAAATAGACTAAGTCACTCACTGAACAATCTGCATAGTGTGAAAATCTGTACTCTTTTCCAGTAGTGAGATGTATGAACAAATTATTGGCCGTGTACAGTCACATACTGCAGTGTCTGCAACTAAAACTACTTTGTCTACACCAGGCAATCAACTGTTTAGATTCAATATTTTGATAACATATCCTTCTCTTGACAGATTTACAGTTCCTATGAGTTACTCTAGGATGAGTACCAACTATTCTAGAGATGTCATCATTAGCTAATAAAATGGGCCATTTTATTAACATTCAGAATGACCGTGTTGTCAGATGTAAAAGAGAAGAGCATTCTGCATCCGCCTAGTTTGTCCGATTCAGTTTTAGTACTACATTGTAGTTCCTTCTTGGAGAGATATGGTCTCCCTTTATTCCTTCTCTCAGTTACTTAACAGGAGTATTGTTCACATTTTTTTATAGAGTAACCCCATGTTTGTTGTCTCTTAGTGGCTTTACTTTTTGGATATTTTATTTGTACTACTCGAGACAACTTAATTCTTGCAGGTGTGATTTTGTTTTCATTGATTTCTTTAGTACATTATGTATACTATCTGGTTGAAAATACTTTTATTGCAGTATACTGCATTTTTAATTTATGGATGGAATTTGTGGTTTATAAGTACCAGGAACACAGATTTGCTAAGATATTTAAGGCAAAGCTGTTACAGTGCCTTACAGATTCTCAGTATATAGAGATTTTGTATTTTTTTTAACTGATGAATATATCTCTTATTTTTACCTTAAGTGCAAAGTAGATTAATGTTCGATGTTCATTATATTGATCTCAGCCAGCCAGTTTCCAAAGCTTCAGGACACCTTTCACCTGCCCACTCAGCTCAACATGAGCTGACTAAAAAAAAAAGGCAGGTTTGGGCACCAAACCCTTCAGATATTTCCTGTTGCTGAAGAGTATGTTCCTCTGAGGTTTCTGAGTATCGATGGATGACTTGTGGTATTCCTTTACTGGGCAGATAAGTTCACTTTCATGAAAAACCTTGCATTTTAAAAACTGTTTATTAATACTTTCCTGTTAAGGAAAGTTATTTTCAAGCTAGGAGTTTTCATTTAAATGGAGTGTCATGAGACTGGATTATACTTTAAACAAGATCAAATGGAGAGCCACTCTTATTGGTCCTGGGAGATTAGAGCAAGGAAAGCTTGCTTATTTTGTCAGACTATTGTGCCCATCCTTAAGGGACCTGGTACTGCCTTTAATAACACTGTTTCCCCCATTTTTTTCTGTCAAAAAGAAGCATAAAACTAAACGTGTCTACTACTTCTAAAATTTCCTTAGACAAGAATAGTTTACTGGGTCTGACTCAGGGTTTAATTCAGGCTATTGATCTTTCTTGTAAGGAAATCTCTTGTACTGAAGGGATTCAAGATTCTGAACCTGGATTGGAAGATGAAGGTACAGATACAGGGTTTTCTCCTCAGATTTCTTATTCTGACTCAGAAGAAAGCTCAGTTTGATTCTCCTGGTCTCTTTCTCTGAAACTATTTCCAGAATGTGCCAGTGTTTTCAGTGCAAGAACACTGAAGTTTCTCAGTCCCTCAGAAATTATGATGAGCTCTTGCAGAAGGAATTTCCAGAACCTTCACCCATTCCTCCAGTTCTGTCAGCTTTAGAGGATGTGTATATGTGACTGTCTGACATTTTTTCCTGACAGTCGGGCAGCTGCCACTAAAAGGACAGATAGAGTGTATTAAGATCCTCAGGCTTTTAAGTTTGTATACACTCTTCCCAAACCTGATCCAGCTGCTAAACATTTAGTCCATTTCAATCATACTGATAGAAATGAGGAGATTACTGATAAGTATGGGGAAAAAGTATATGCTTCTGCAACTTCGATTTTTCAGAATTTTGAATTGTCCAGCACATATGTTAAAAGTTTATTCTTATTAATTGTGAAAGGAAGAGGAATGTTTTGTCTGCAATTTCTTCTTGTGAGGAAAAATCTGATGTGAAGTTGTTCAATGGCACCTTCATTCTTACTGATGGGTTCGGAGCCGATCCCTCGGCTCCAAGTCAGCCAAATTGCAAAGCTCGAGGTCTCCAAACAGCTGAGGCCAAAACCCTATCCCATGATGCTCCTCTACTTCCCTCAGATCCAGTTTGCTGCTGCAACAGATTGAACATGTTCCTTCAGCTCAGGCCATTTTTGGTAGTCAGCTAAGTAAAGTTTTTCCTTTTGGTTTCTTCTGCATCTTCTATTTAGAAGAATTTTTCCCCTTAGCCGAAGTTAGGCTGGTATTTTCTTTACTTTCCCTGTCTTTGTGAGGAATTTACAAAGAAAGTTAGTGGAAACGATTTCCGTTATTGGCTTTAGGTCATTTTTTTGTGCCTGCTTAGGCATCTTTGTACCCTAGCCCCTCATAGCCAAGTTTAGGCTTTAGCCTCTTTACTTTAGCTGGTTAGGCTTAATTACTTTGTTTTATAGCTGAGTTAGGCTTTATTTTATTTTCTGATAGCACAAATTGCTGAAACAGTTAAGTAACTTCTTCTCTTAGCCGGTCAGGCCTTATTACTTTATTTCATAGCCAAGGTTAGGCTTTATTTTCTTTAGAAATAACTTGATTGTTTAAATACAGAGTGTTGTGATAGCCAAGTTTGGCTCTGAATAATATTTTGGATTGGATTGTGATTATTCAGTTGTTTTCTGACATTGTCTAGTGGATTAACATGTCTGAAAAGGTGAAGTTGGGCTTCAAGAAATGCCCCAAATGTAATCAGAAAATGTCTCTCACAGATGGTCACACCATCTGTGTTTATTGTTTAGGCAAGGTCCACCTTCAGGAAGTATGTTCTGTGTGCCACAGTTTTAGTACCAGGGTTCTGGCAGAGAGAAAAAGGAAGCTAGTGGAAAGAGGCCTTATTAAGTCCTCCTTTCCATCGGATTTGGACTCGGATCCTCAGGAAAAACCAGAACCTTCTTCTTCTTCTGCTTCTGTCTCTGGTTCAGAGCCGAAAGGCCTTTTAACTCCGAAGGTATCAAATAAGGCATCTGACTCGGCTCCACAGTTAGCGGAGCCAACTGTTCAGGTAGTGGGCAGGAGCTGGTCCCCAGTCTTGGAGCCGGTATCTCTGACCCTATGGTCTCTGATTCTGGGTTCACCTGCTCCTTCCATGGCCTCCTCTAGAGCTTCCAGACTGTCAGATTTGGATGTGGATTGTGTGATGAGGAGATTACTACAGAATCCAGTGCTACCTAAAATTTTATCAGCTTCGACTCTGGCAGCTTCAGAGATGATCAAATCACCTACCCTGCTTGCTGTTCCTCCTCCGACTCGAGTTGAGCCTTTGGAACCGGAGGGAGCTGATCAGTTGATTGTGAAACTATCGGTGCTGACACCCATGTCTGGCCTATTGGCACCGACAACCCTGATGTCTTCGGCCCTGGCTGCAAACTCTGGGACCTGACACTCACCCATTGGTTCCAGGAGGGGGAGTCAAACCGATGTTTTGGTTCCGACTCTCCCCCTCAGGGCTTTGGCATGGATGAGCTCAGCTCCCACCTCGGGATCAGAGCCGGTGGCTTTGATGTGGGAGGAGTCCTCGATGTCTTCGGACATGGGGGCTTCCTTGCATTGGAGCCATGGTGCCTTCGATGCCATGAGGAGGGTCTTGTCTCCCCGGACAGTCACAACTTCTGAACAGACTACCTCTTCCTGTAAAGCACCAGAATCTTCTCCCTCACCACAGATCCATCATAAGTGTAGGGACCCGGAGCCTCAAAAAGCCCCCTCGGGGGAACCCTGCTCTTCTGAGACCTCCCCAGAAGCTCCCACTGAGGAGGTCCCTAGGAAGAGGACATGTAAGAGGAAACATGTAGATTTCCCTCAGGAATCTGTCATGTCTGACACCAATTTGGAGGAATCGGAAGGGTCCCCAAGGTCTCCCTCTGAGGATATATCCTTCGCAGATATCCTAGAGATCCTGCAACAGAGGGGTGACTGGCAGCCCATCAACCCTTCCAAGGATGAATCAGTGCTCCTGAAAGCTTTTGGGTCCTGACCCTCCACTTCTTGGGTGTCTCCGCCCTTTGATGAGTTGATGGATCTTTTATATTGAAGGGCATGGGAGTCACCAGATACCATGGAACCTATCCTAGAAGACCAAACAAATATATTTGTGCACCTCATGATAAGACTTTTTTTATCTAAACTTATTCTTGTTGATGCCATGGCGGTTGTGGCAGCCACTAAGAAAGGGATGTCAGAGACCTCTACATCTGTCCATCCTCCTAATAGAGAGTCTAGGATTATAGACAGATTTGGCAAGTGCATTTTCAGTTCTACGACATTTGCTCTTTGTTCGTCGAACTATCTAACTCACTTTACCAGGCTTCAAAAAGATTTCCTAAAAGAGCTTGGAGATACTCTTCAGGGTGCAGTAGCTAATACAGTAGCTGATAAGGGGACATCTCAGCTTGCTACCCTTAAGTCCATCGTCATCTCTTCCATGTGTCTCGCATCTTACGCAGCTGATGGGATGAGTAGGGCAGCGGGTACAGGAATAGCTGTTCAGAGACATTCCTGGATGCACTTGTGTTTTTTTGCAGAACCTTTCAAATCATCCTTTGTGAATGCCCTGTTTGATGGTTCCTCACTTTTTGGACCTAAAGTTAAAGAGACCCTCACCAGATGTGAACAAGATGGAAATACTCTATCTGCCTTAGGAGTCCATTTTTCCACACCTACTAGATCTTATCCCAAAGGTCAGCGGGGTGGGAAAATGTGGTTCAGCAAATCCCAAGGAGCATTTTCGGACACATGAGGTGAAACCCCCTCCAGGGGCAGAGGAGGGGGCAATATGTGGCAGAGGGGCCTGCAGAACCAGGGTGACAGGGATCAGTTCCTTGGGAAACCCTATCAGCACTCCTGAATGGAAGCCCGCCTGTCCACACCTCTGGAGGCAGTCAGGGGACATCTATCTTTGTACCTAGGCGCCTGGCTCAAAATCACAAAAGACAACTGGGTACTAAGTATAATATCCAGAGTTTATATTATCCCCTTTCACTCATGCCCAAAACCTTTAAGAAAGATCCCAGACATTCCACCCAGTCTTTGGAACATAGCAACAATAGAGATTCAAAAGTTGCTAGAAAAAAAGAGTCATCCAATTAGCCCCGGCAGACCAGAAAGGATCTGGAACTTACTCAAGATTCTTTTAGTACCAAAGAAAACAGGGGACTGGAGACCAATTCTAGATCTCAGCAGACTCAACAGATCTGTAGAAAAGACAAAGTTCTGGATGGTCACACTTCAGTCAATACTCCTGTTCTTAGGGAAAGACAATTGGATGTGCTCAATAGATCTCCAGGATGCGTACTATCATATAAAGATGACCAGGCCATCCAGGGTCATCTGCGCTTTTGCCTGGGGGCCAGTCATTACCAGTTTCAAGCCCTGCCCTTTGATCTCACTACAGCCTCCAGAGTGTTTACCAAATGTATGGCAGTGGTGATGGCTCACTTGAGGCGTCAAGGAATCCAAGTGTTTCCATATTTAGATGACTGGCTCCTTACCGCACCCACCAGGCATCATTTTATACAGGCAAGGGACATTACTTTAGACCTCTGCTCTCAACTGGGGATAGCTATAAATTCAGAAAAGTCTGCCTTATCGCCGTCGTAGCATACCGTCTTTATATGAGCAGACTTAGACACCATCAACATGTCCCTAAAGCTTCCTTGGGAAAGAATACTTATCCTTCGACAAGCAGATTCTGGACATTCACCCAAAAGACAGAGCACCGGCATCAGAGATTCTCAGATTATTGGGCACCATGGCAGCATCTATTATAGCAACACGTCTGGCAAGGTCACACATGTGCATTCTTCAATAGCTGCTATTCACACAGTGTACCTTTCAAGAATTACCTATGGATCACCTTGTTTGGATAACCAGCTCATGCAAGAGGGATCTTTGGTGGTGGCTGACGTCCGAATCGGTAACCATGGGACATCCCTTTATTCTCCCGACTCCAGTTGCAACTGTGACCATGGATGCCTCCCTGATCGGGTGGGGGGGGCATTATCAGGGATGGACAGCCCAAGGCATATGGCAAGAGCATGAGGCTCACTTGCATATCAATGTCCTAGAGATGAGAGTGGTACTCTCAGCATTGCAGTCCTTTCAAGACTCTCTTCCTCTGGGGACCATTGCAATCCAGTCAGACAACATGTCAGTAGTCTGGTATATAAACAAACAAGGAGGGACCAGATCTAATCCCCTATGTCGAGAGGCCCTGAGAGTATGGAATTGGGCAGAGTCCACCCAGCGCTTTCTGATAGCAATGCACATCCCGGGGGAAATCCAACGTGATAACAGACAAACTAAGCAGAGCTCTTCTGTTGCCACGAGTGGTCTCTCAAGAACGAAGTGGCGGAAATGATCTTCTGCAGATGGGGCCAGCCTTGCTGCGATCTCTTTGCAACTCCCACAAATACCAAATGCAGCAACTACTTTGCCCTAATCCCTCCAGTGGGGGAGTCCCCGAGGGATGCACTCGTACATGATTGGCCCCCGGGTCTTCTTTATGCTTTCCCACCTTTCCCACTAATTCCCAAAGTTCTGCAAAAAGCCAGTGCCCTGGGCAGGACAGTTAATAGCCCCCATTTGGCCTCGTCAGATTTGGTTCCCCTTCCTGAAGCCTCATCTTTTGGAAGAGCTCTGGATCCTGGACCCAGTGCCGGACTTTCTGACTCACTCATCAGGAGCTCTTCACCCTTCTCTACAGTCCATCAAACTGACAGCGTGGCTGCTCCAATTCCAAGAATAGCCAGGTTCCAAAAATTTGTCAGCAGAAGCTCAACATATACTACTGTCTTCCATTAAATCCTCAACTAGAAAGCTTTGTCTTAGTAAATGGAGGATATTTTCTATCTGGGCCCAACAAAACAACATTGACCCATTCCTTGCTTCAATATTGGATGTATTGGAATTTTTAACCAAGCTATTTAATAAAGGGGCCGCAGCAGCGACTATTCGAGTTCAACTGGCTGCTATATCAAATTTTCATATTGGTGAATTAGGGGACAATGTCATGTCTCATTCAATGGCTAAGGCCTTTCTAAAAGGTGCAATACATTTGAGGCCCCCTGTTAGATCCCCTACTACTCCATGGAATGTAAATCTTGTTCTATCAAAGATTATTCTTTCTCCATTTGAGCTGGCATCTTCCTGTGACTTGAAATTTCTCTCATGGAAAACTATTTTCCTAGTGGCTATCACCTCTGCACACATAGTTTCGGAATTACAGGCCCTGTCGGTAAGGCATCCATATTTGATATTTCACAAGGATAGAGTTTCCCTCAGAACAAACCTTTCTTTCCTACCAAAGGTTTGCTTGGAATCCAACGTTAATCAAACCATTGAATTGCCAGTTTTTTTCTTAATCATACTAATCAATTGGAGTATATGCTTCACGAGCTTGATGTTCACAGACAGCTTTGTTTCTATTTAGACAGGACAAAAGACCACAATCTGACCAGCTGCTTGTGTCACTTTCAGATTCCAGAAAAGATGCCGCAGTTTCCAAACCTATCTTATCTAAGTGGCTTCCAGACTGCATATCCTTTGTTTATAGTTCTGCACATATTCCCTTAGCAAACAAAGTTAAAGCTCATTCAACTAGAGCTGTTTCTACTTCTACAGCCTTTTCTGCCAGGCTACCAATAGATTCTATTTGTGCGGCAGCTACATGGTCAAAGCCACATACCTTTATTACTCATTACAAAGTAGACAAGACCTCTAGGGACAGGGTTTCCTTTGTTTCTGCTGTCCTTAGGCAGGTACTCCCGTGAGCCACCCAAGATTGTGGTGCTGGGGATGCTACCCATCAGTAAGAATGAAGGCGAGATTGAACAACTTCACATAATGAAGTTATGTACTTACCATAACGTTCCATGTGAGTTGTTCCTCTCGCCTTCATTCAAGAGTTGAGTCTTTCTGTCTGTTTTGTTTTTTTCTAAGGAGTTTTTTTTCCTTTCACCGGTTACTGAAAATATGAGTATGGTGTTGTTACTCTGCGACTATGTTACTAGTTGGCAGCAAACAAGATCTGAGGGAAGTAGAGGAGATTCATGGGATAGGGTTTTGGCCTCAAGCTGTTTGGAGACCTCGAGCTTTGCAATTTGGTCGACTCGGAGACGATCCCTTGGCTCCGAACCCATCAGTAAGAATGAAGGCGAGAGGAACAACTCACATGAAACGTTATGGTAAGTACATAACATATTTTTTTAAATGATTTAGCATCTTCAACTGAACAAGCAATTATTCATTGTTTATAGTGTGTGTACATGAATCTGTTGATACTTCATCCAGGGCTATGGCCACTGGTAATTTTTTTTTAAACAAGAAATGTCTTTATTAAATCACTTATGACAGAGGAAATCATACATTTGTATAAATGAAAAAACACATTTACACAACCCCAACTGCAAACATTATACAGCACTTATAATCTACCCAATCATTGTCAGTTAAACATTACACAGCTCATTCAAGTTCTGCCTTCTTTTAAACCTCATTCCTCCCCTGTATGTATTGTTCCCACAATTCTCATTTTTTTCCTTTGTAATTTGCTCCTACCATTTTCTGAAGATCCCAATTCTAGTTGTTTTATTTCTTTCTATTACTATATTCACTGCTTCCAATATAGCTGGTTTAGACTATGGTTTCCACTTTCTAGTTATTGCTTTTTTGGCAATCACCATAATTAGACTCAGTAAGGCCTTACTGTGTGTAGGCAATTCTGATTCTGTATCATAGCTCAGAAAAATCATTTCCCTAATTACAACAGTTCACTTACCCAGAATTTTGGACACAGCAGTCTGCAAAGAATCTTTAAAGTCTAACAACTCATTACAGTCCAAGAAAATATGTTTCCGATTACTTCCTCCTTCCCATCATACCTCCAACTTTTGCTGCCTACCAGAGGAAAAATTATCTGGAGTTTACTTGGGGTATAAAAATATCTGTGCAAACATTTCCAACCAAAAATCCTAAATCTTTTAGATTTTGTTGTTGCATATTTGTGAGACTTACATATATCCCCTCATCGTTTCTTTGTGACTTGCTTATCCAGCCTCTCTTCCCAATCCTCCAATTGATTCTTATAGTTACTGTGCAATATTTTATATGCTGTACTAATTATTTCTTTTTTAATGGCAGCTTCTATTCTAGATTCTGTTAAAAACTCTGCCAGTGCTGGTCTTTCATTTAGGATACCCCCCCCCCAATTCTTTCTCTTTGCCTATACTCTGTTATCAGTTTTGATAAGGAAGAAAACCTCTAACCTGCAGTCCAAATAAATTCTTGGCATCTTCCCATTCTATTACCTTTCCTCTCTAGTTATGTGCTCCCAATACTTTGGTTCCCTTGCCAGTTTTCTCCAATACAGCCTCCACTTGCCTATTGTCTGTATCCTTAATTGAAGTCATCCCTATCAGCAGAATCTCTTTTCTCCATTCCCATGTTGGCTTAGTTCTTAGAATATTTTCTGCTACTTTATGAATATAATATTCGGCATGATTATTGTTATTCCTTAAAGGTATGCATCCAAAATTCCAGTCTCTCTGTGTTTCATGAGCTTCCCCATTGTTTCATCATCATCTCTTTCCACTTAGAATTATAGTTTTCTGATTATGCTATGTATAGGAGCCTTAACTATGTTGCTCTGAAATACCCCTTCAAATTGGATAATCCCAATCCACCTCATTGTATTGGAAGAATCAGCATATCCCATGTGACGCTTGCCTTCTTACCCTGCTGGATAAAATCCTTTATCTCTTTAATTGCTCTCCACAACTTATTTTCTGGTAGATAAAAAAATATACCTGACCTGTGTACAAAACTAAAGAGACTAAAAACATTTTAACTGCTTGTATCTTACTATCCATAAAGCAAAGCTTCCATTTTCTCAGTTTTTCTCATATCTTCAAATATTGATGTTTTACCCTCCTAATAGAAACAAATTTTGCAAATGGACAGCCACACTCATGTAACTGAGTTAACCTAAAAGAAAGGTTATCCATGCTAAAATGCATTGTGCAGTCAGTGCTTCTACTAAGGGCTCTCTGGTTTTTGTCTTATCTTTATAGCTCTCACAGCTAGGAAAACACCTGAGTGCTTTCAGAGAACATTACTTACTAGCCAATTTCTCTTCATCAGATTGTCTCCATAGAGACATGAGGACCAGATGTAGAATTACTACTAAGTGTGCATCAGTTTTTGTATTATATAGATATGGCTGAACCAATTCCTGTGTGGGTACATAATTTTCTACTGCTGTCTTTGTTTTAGCTTCATTAACTTTGTATCCCAGAAAGATATGAAACTGTCTCAAAATGTTCCACACCACTGTAATGTTCCTTTCTGGTTTTGTCAGGTATAAAATAATATCACCTGCAAATACAGCCCAGCTTTTCTTGACTATCATTCCAATTATATCCTTGAATTTCTGAGTCCCTTATTTTCTTTGCCAAATGGTTCTAAATATAATGTAAATAAAGGGAAAATGGGACATCCCTGCCTGGTTCCTCTGCTCAAACAGAGATCATCAGAGAGGACCCCACCCACTTTAATTTTCACCTCTGATCCCTCGTATATTCTCACAATCGACCTTATAATTTTATTAGAGAATGCAAATGCTTCCATTGCCCTGCTCTTAAAGTCCCAGCTTACTGTCAAATGCTTTCTCTGCATCGAGACCCAACAACAACATTAGTGGTATTTTCTTACATTTTGCTTCCCTCTGGATCATCAATGTTCTATTAATGTTGACAAATGTTTGCTTCCCCTCCATAAAACCACACTGATCCATTTCTATCAATTTTGGCATCACTTTTGCCATTTTTTAGCCATTATAGACAAACATTTTAGAATCTCAGTTTAGTATTGAAATGGGCCTGTATAAACCTGGGTCTGATGGATCTTTACCCTCTTTAGGTATTACAGCTACCACCACTTTCTGCCAGGATGTTGATTTTTCTCCTCCTCCTCCTCTTAAAATACCATTAAACAAATCCTTCCAGATCTTTATCAGTTTTTTCCCTCCTAGCTTCCAAACATCCACAAGAATACTATCTCTTCCTGGGGACTGTTCTGTAGATTGGTTCTACATCACCATTTTTATCTCATCCCCACCCAGCCTAACTGTTAGTAATTGGTTCTACATCACCATTTTTATCTCATCTCCACCCAGCCTAACTGTTAGTAATTGAGCCTTATCTACCTCTAACCTTGGCATATTTAATTCTTCCACAAACATTTCCATTTGTACCTTTTCTTGATTTTCATATTTCTCTGCTTTATACAGACTTTTATAGAATTTTCAAAATATTTCTAATACCTCTACAGGATCTCGTTATCTTCCTTATTATAGGCTCCCTAAGCTTGGTGACAGCCCCTTCTACTCTCTGTTGCCCGAGTCATTGTGTTAAACATTTTTGTGCTGCAGAGCTATTATCAAAAACAGTTGCTTAACAGCAATCTTTCTAAACTCATGCATATTATTGAGGTAATCCCTTGTTTTCTGTTTAGCATTCTGCAGTTGCTCTTCTTTTTCTTTGGGATTCCCCCCTATTCTGCAATACTTTAACATTTGCAAGTCCTTCTAAATAATTCTGGTCACTTCTTAACCTAATTCTTGTAACTTATTAACCACATCTCCCTTTCTTTTATTTCCACCCTATTTTAAGCTCCACTTTAATTTTATCCCACTCCATAACTATATTTTCAGAAGAAATTTCTATCTTCTCTAATAGCTCCTGAATAATTTCCACTACCCATTCCTTATATTCCTCTCTTTACAATAGATAGGTAGGAAAGTGCCAGTGTCTCATTTTTATTTCATTGCCCTGTATTTTTATTTTAGTTATTATTGCCACATGATCTGAAACAGTTATTGGATGCATATCAAGACCTCCAATTAAATGCACATGTCCCTGTAAAATGTAAATTCTGTCTAGCCTAGCCCAGTTTTTGTATCTTGGGGAATATTTAAATTCACTTTGAACTCCTGTTACTGAATTCACATCTTCCATGCCAAATATTTTCATAAATTTCTTCAAATGTCTACCCTCCTTTGTTTTACTTTCCCTTCTGGGCCCCCAGACACATCTTCCCTGCTGCAAATCAAATTCCAGTCCCCACCTACAAGTAATATTACTTGCTAAAAGATGATTATTTCCTCCAAGAATTTTTAAGCTCCATTATAGTAGTTCTACGTGGAATATAAATGCATGCCATTGTAATCCTCCTCCCTTGCCAGTAGCCCCTTATCACTATAAATCTACCATTATTATCTTGTTTATCTTGTTCTATCACTATTGGAGTTACTCTTGCAATTAATAAAAGTAGTCCTCTTTTCCTTTGTCCCAGGTATTCTGTTGAATAACCATCCTGAAAGCCTTTCTTTATCAAATTCACATGTTCACTTCTTTCTAAGTGCATCTCCTGTAGCACAGATATTTGCACTCTACATTTTTAATATAGTACATTACTCTCTTTTTTTGTATTTATCTGTGAAACCATTGACATTTAAAAACTTTACAGAAAGCATCATTGTATTTAAAAAAAGTTATTATTCCCACCTTTTATGTATAACAGCTTTTTTTGTTAAATGTCTAATTCCATCTTTTGTGTTACATGCACACACTGTTTGGCGGGTTGACCTTTTATACAGCTGTTTCTTGTCATATCCATTTGAGCCCTATGTCACATGTTAAAAAACTTATTGTTTTATCGAAAGCCCTCAAAAAACACACCCAGTACCCCCTAAAATCTATTACCGTAATACTAACACAACACAAAACTATGTACATCTTCAAATATTGATGTTTTACCCTCCTAATAGAAACAAATTTCACAAACGGACAGCCACACTCATATAACTGAGTTAACCTAAAAGAAAGGTTATTCATGCTAAAATACATTGTGCAGTCAGTGCTTCTACTAAGGGCTCTCTGGTTTTGTCTTATCTTTATAGCTCTCTCAGCTAGGAAAACACCCGAGTGCTTTCAGAGAACATTACTTACTAGCCAATTTCTCTTCATCAGATTGTCTCCATGGAGACATGAGGACCAGATGCAGAATTACTACTAAGTGTGCATTTACTTGCTAGAAAAAAACCTTATAACATTCAATATTCTTTGTCATTTACTTGCTTTCTCTTAAAACTTGTCACTAGATCAAGCTAAGGGCTTTAATCTAGTCATTCCTCCATGCAATAATGAGAAAAAGCACATTAATTTTTCTTTTGTCATGCTGTTTTAACCAGACTTTTCTTTTCTACATTGCAGTGCCTACATTTCTTAAAACTGAACATGAGAAAGAGAGTGAGAGAGAAAGAGAGAGAGAAAAAAAAACAGGAATAACTGTTTACAATAGTATCCTCATTACTTAAAACTAACTGGGAAAACTTTACTTCATAGCATGCAAAGAAAATAATACAGTAAAAATAGTACTATTAAGAAAAAAATGTTTTACTTAGTTAACTTTCTCCCTCTTCTTCCCCTCCCCTTAGTATTTTTCTGAACATTAATGTCATGAAGTAGATCATATGCTTTAGACTCCCCACACATCCAACAAAGTCCAAAAATGTCCAATATTTCCAGAATTTCTTATAATGTCATATTTTACAAGTATAATTTTTGCTTGCTTTATAATCCCACATTTGTCAATTTCCAAGTTACTGGTTTTATTCCTGTTCATCTCCATTTCCTAAAACCTGTCTCTGCTTCATTTTCAACATACTCTGGATTCTTCTAGTAGCTCTCATGCTCCTTTCCTTCTCTTCATCATTTTCCATTTAAACATTGGAAAAGGTTTCACTGGCACAGTTTGTCTATGGTCTTTATTACTAGAAGAACAAAAAGCAGAATCTCCTTCTGTTTCAAAGCTCACCTTTTGTTGGACAAACCTTTGTATTTCCTCTTTAGCATGTACTTCGTCAAAAATGATTTTGTCCCTCCAGGGAAAAATATTTTGAAGATAGCTGGTTATAGCAGTTTGAATCTCATGCCTGCTGCTTGACATTCCCTGAATAGTGGAATGCATTTATTCATATTCTGCCTGGTGTACAATGAATAATCATTCTCCACAAACAATCTGCTGTCTTCCATTTTAAGTACTTTCTCCTTCTTCCACAGTTTTGTCAGAATCAACTCCTTTTGCTGGTAGGATTGCATATTTACTGTTAAAGGTCTAGGTTGCTTTCTCATAGTCAGGTTTGGAGCATAAACACAGTGTAGCCTTTCAACTAACAGCTCCTGCTGTGGGATATCAGTCCATTTGCCCATTTGTGCTTTCATAAAATTAATACAGTCTGTTCCTTCCAGCTTCTCTGGTACAGCTGAGAATCTCAGGTTTTCCATATGTGCTCTGTCCTCTAATTCTATTATTTTTGAAACATCTCTTCTTGAGCAGTCTCATTTTCAGCCAGCATTTTCTTCATTTTCCTCTGATTTTTGCAGTTTTATCATTTCATCTTAATATCATTTTAAAGCTTCTTCCATTTTTCCACCCTTTTGGTGTTTGAGTTACACTTTCCTATAGGTTACTGGAAGTCATGTCTAGAGGTTGCACTGCTTTTTGCTTAACAGCTGCAGCACTTTTCCCAGTCATTGTTTTTTCCTCAACTTTTGTAGCAGATTTTCTTTCAGGTTCACTTTCTTTTTTCCTTGAATACAGGCACTGCACTTACTAGCCAGTTACTGAAATTTAACCAGAAAAACACAAGTCTACTGTTCTTGACTGCTGAGTGTCTGTTTTTACACTGGAAGAACTGGAATTAAGCTGTTACTTAATGTGCAGCCATCTTGAAGTCACCACTGGTGGTTTGCCTGGCTGCATTCTCAGAACCTCCCAGATAATGTAAAACTGAGATTTTAGATTATCTTATGGATAGAGATATAGTTTGTGATTCCTCTGATGCAGAGGTAATCAAAAAGTGTGATGAAAATGGTAAGGTGATACAGGGAATCTGGAAAGATTTTCATCCCTCATTTTCCAAATTTTTTAAGGGATTCTCTAACTCTTCATCCAGTTTTGATAACAACAAAAAATACAAAATGCAGCCTCAACAAAATGTAGGTAAACAGGCTTTTAAGAAGAAATGGTGGTGGTGGGGGGGGGGTCAAAAAACTCCCAAAGCCAAGGACAGTTCAAGAAGTCAGAATGACTATTGAAGAACCCCCCCCCCCCCTCCACACATGCATACCTTGGCAGCCCCTTTTCCTTTCCAGAAAGTCTGAATCTCTCTTTGGCAACTGCGTTCTGAAGATCATTTACCAAGGTTAAAGATCACAGTGGGAGGAAATTCCTCCTTTCCAGGAATAATTCCTTATTGTCTAGATCAGACTTTTTTTGCTTCCAGATGTCCTTCATCACATGCTGTCTCAGGGAGTGACAAAACCAGTTCCTCCTTCACAGTAGGAGAAAGTTTTTTTATTCAAGGATGTCTTTACTGCCAAAGAAATGAAATACTCAGATACCAGTTCTGCATCTTTCTTTCCTAAACCTTTTTGTTATTGTGACCTCTTCTTCCTCATTCACATTTCCTGGTAATACCAGATTTAAAAGATGCTTATCAAATCCCTATTCATCCAGACTTCAGCTTAAGGTTTTGTGTGTGTGTCGGGATCATATTATCAGTTTTGTGCCTTACCCTTTGTGCTATCAACTCCACCAAGAGTGTTCACAAAGTGTCTAGCTCCAGTCATAGCTCATTACAGGCTACAGGGTATCCACATTTTTCAATATTTAAGTGGTTCCCTATTACGAGATCGCAGATGCAGTTTGTTGAATGCATATTTGATCGAACCGAAAAGAGCAAAAAGGCAAAATAGCGAAGTGGCTTTTCAGCAAATTCTTTCCCTGGGAAAGCATTTGCTTGGCCGTTTAGTTACTTTGCCATTTTCAGCACTGTAGTGTGATCTCGTAGTTGGTATATTTAAGTAGGGGGTGAAGCCCTCCACATTATGTAATGTTTTAAATTTTTTTTTTTTAATTTTGGAACAGCGATTTTTTTCCCTTGGGCTGTTCTGAGGTTTCGAAGTTGTAAGCTTTTGCTTACATGGGGTCAATTAATTATCGTTCACTTTTGTAAGAGTGCAATAATATAATATAGACCCATTTAGACAATTTGCTTATCTTTTCCTAGCCTTTCTCCAAATGACAGAAGTCTTTCACTTGCATCAGAGAGCTTTTACAAAAGCCAGGGTTCCAACAGAATATTCAAAAGTCTGAGTCCTTCACACAGTTCATGATGTGTGAGCTAGATTCCACAGTTCAAAGAGCTTTTCTTCCACAGGAAAAAATAAATCTATATCTAAATCTATTTCCAAGGTTTGGTCACTGCAAGGGAATACCTCAGAATTTTGGGTCTCATAGCGTATATGATTCTCATGATACCCCTGGCAAGACTCCATACGAGAAAGTTACAATAGTATCTGAAATTTCTTTGGTACCAGCACCAACATCCTTTGTCTTTTTAATTCCCAGTACTGGGGTTTCTCAGAAGAAAAAACACTTGGTGAAAAGAGCAAATAACCCTAAATCTGTGTCTCCTCTTGTTCTGCCCTATTCCAAAGCAGTCAATCACCACAGACACCTTGGACTTTGCTTGGGGAGAAATTTCACGAAGGATAAAAGTGGAAAGTGTGTGGGACACCAGGGACAGTTGAAGCACATAAATATAAGACAGATGCTTGCCCTGATCAAGGCACTCAAGTCTCTTATTACAGACACTACCACAGCCATGTGATATATCAACAAGCAAGATGGAACCAGATCATAGTGCCTTTGCAGGCTAGCCATTTTAGCTTGAGGTATAGTTTCACAGCACAATCTCACTTGTACAGGCACCCTACATTCCATCAGAGCAAAACTGTGTGGCAGATAAGCTGAGCAGGATGAGGGCAGACCCTCACAAATGGAAACTAGATCAGGTGGTCTTCCAAGAGTTGATCCATCTGTGTGAGCTCCTCAGGTAGACCTATTGCTTCTTCTCAGAACAATTAGCTGGCAAGATTCTACTCCAGGACTCTATGCAAGAAGGTCTGGAAGTCAGATGGCTTTTTTCCTTAGACAGGAATGTTCCCATATCTTTTTTCTACCCTTTCCACTCATATCCAGTGTACTTCTGAAGATTCAGAAGGAAGCCCTCTAGATCATTGTGGTGACTCCCTTCTGGCCCAGGCAGCAGTGGTTCTCCCTTGATTTGGAAATGGCCAGGGGCAATTACCACAAGATTCCTCACAGAAAGGATCTACTCAAACAAGATCATTTATCTGCCTCCCAGACAAAGATAAAATTCTGAATGAAATTCTGCTCAGATGATTGGATTTACTGTTACAGTGACCTTTACTGATGAAGATAGTGCAACTGTGCATAAGTATGTTTACTGTAACAGTATATCTTTGTGGTGAGGGCCCTATAATAGTAAATCACACTCCAACCATCCCCTGTTCTTATATAGTAGAAACGTATTACATTTCTATCTTACTTCCAGAATCAATGGAGTATCTTTCCATTCACTGTATCTGTGGGAAAATAATTTCTTGTATGGGTGTTGCAATGCAGCTGTTTTTATTGCTGCTAATGAGTCAAAAGTCAGACAAATTATTATAATTTTCTGCCTACATAAGATAAATACTTTCAAGACATGTTAAAATGTTATTTTTCTTTGTTTACCAATATAGTCTTACTGGGCAATAAAAGGCCCTTTTCAGTGGAGTCCTACAGAAAAAAAGCTTCCACCATCCAGGTACATGAATAAATATAATAGAAAAAAATCAGTTTCTTACATAATCAATCTATACAGTTGCAGTACAATTACAGGCAGACCATATATGACAGGCAATTTGAAATAAAAATTATACTATATGAAACAGTTTTTCATATTAGATGTTACTCAATCTTAAGTACTGGGAGGACAAAACTTTACAAATTCAATGTCAAGAAAATTAAACAACCCAATAACATCCTATAATATGAACATGTACAAGTATGTGAAACATGTAGAAGAGTTCTGACAATAGTAAGGACACTGTACATATGAAACAATCACTATGACAGGCAAGAGGTTGTAGTTAAGATACAGAATGGAGGATGTTTAAATAAAGGAGGGCTGGTTAGGACTGGAGGAGAGAAAGTCAAAGTAGTTAAAGAGAAAGGTATAGATGAAATGTCAGAATGACTTTTAGGAAGAGAGACTGAGAGAGCAAATTGAAAGCAGGATGATAGACAGATTAGGGATAATATACAGCTGACAGTCCTATTGCCTCTTTACAACTGTTTTATAAATTCCTTTTTTAAATTTGGACAGATACATGCCAAAAGGGGAAATATATTCAATGGTTGGCCTAATGAGGGCTGAGTAAAGAGGGACAATAAGATCTATAAATTTAGACACAATCTCTTTGTTTATAAGCTATGCAATATAGAAAGACTTGCTTACAACAATAGACACATTGGTCAAAAGTTAGTTCACTATCCAAACAAGTTCCCAAATCCCGAACAACTGAGTCAACTGTTAGGAGTGTATTCTCAATGTGGTACTTCTCTGGTGAAGATGACTTCCGAAAGGATACAGTGATGCATTTTTTGGCATTTATCTTCAGTCCATGTTTTTGGCACCAGTTATTTATTTGGGACAAACCTTCATGCTGGATGGCTGTCATTTGGGAATTCAATGACTGTTCCTAGCTTATAGTCACCAGCAAACTTAGTCAGCCAGAATCTTTTGGTATTTATTTATTTATTTACATTTGTTGACCGGGAGTGTCAGACTGGACGTAGGTCTGTTTTCAGCTGAGGCCTGGGGAGAAAAGCTCCACAGTTAAAATAAACAGACAGTAGTGACATTGGATTACATAGCGATTAACAATTTAACATAGCAATTACTTACAACATATTTACAGATGAAGAACATAGTACATCAGTAGACAACTAGAATCTTTATCTGTGAAGTACATAATAGACATTAACAAATGTTACAATAAGAAGTTCCTGCTGTATAATAAGTACTAGGCTTATGAGCATCTGAGCTTGCTATAATCAAGGTAGTTAGTGGAGTGGAAAGAAAGGTAGTGGTTGGATGGGGTGGGTGATATTAGAGTGGGAGTTGCAAGGGCATAGCCAGCATGTTTTTAAGTGCGCTTTTAGTAAAGTTTTGAAGTGGGTGCATGATGGTATGGAGGTAATTGTGGGTGGGAGGGAGTTCCATAATTTGGCTATGGGGCAAGAGAATAGTGCTTCACCAGCAGAGTTATTGGCTTTAGTGATCTGCAAGTGATTTTTGTTGCTGGATCTTAGTAGTCTGGTGGTGCGATAGGGTTGGAGTAGATTCTGGAGGGATGGGACATTTAGTGGATTGTTTACTAGTTTGTGGGTGAGTGAGAGTTGATACCATTGAAGGAGGTGAGGGAGTTCAAGCCAGCCCATTTCAGCAAGTGAGAGACAGTGGTGACTACGGTAGGATGCCCCTGTGGCGAATTTGGCGATTTTGTTGTAGCAGGTCTCTAGCTTGTTTAGATCACATTGCCTTAGGTTGGTATATATTGGAGAGGCATAAAGTAGGGTATTGGCTTTTACTTCAGCAAAGCAGATGCCAAACAGAAGATATCCTAGCACAGAACTCAACTCTACTGGTGACTGGTCTCTTTTTTGAGGTAACCCCCTCATTTTGATTTTCTGCATCTTATCTGTAAGCCAGTTGGTAATCCAGTGGGTAACATGGGAGTTTATTCCTAGTTCACTTAGTTTTTCTACTATGCCTAAGTGTGGAATAATTTCAAGAGCTTTTTCCAGATTGTGGCATGCAGAGTGTACCAGTTTGCCTTCTTCCATTGCTTTGGTGGCTTTTTAAAAAAAAATTCACCAGGTTAAGCATGACCTGCCCTTGACAAATCCAAACAAAGAAGGGGCCAGTAAGTGGAGGTTCCCCATGTAATGACTGATTAATTCCATGATAAGTCTTTCAATGGCCTTGCATATGAGGTTGGTCAGACTTATGGGACTGTAATTGCTATGGTCTGCAAAGGGACTTTCCTTATACATGGGAATGACTGTAGCTGTTCATCATGTGTGGAGGTAGAGATTGAAAGGTGTTAGGAGTGTGGCTAAATAATGCTTCATGCTATTTAAGGTGCATCCTGGGATACTGTCAGGACCCACTGATGCAGTGTTTTTAGCTTTTGATAGCACTTTTAGGACTTGGTCTTGTGCGATAGCTGGAGGCAAGCTCGTTTCAGCTTTATCATGAGGAACAGATAGAGGGGAAAGAAGGGGGAAGTCAGAGCTAAATTTATCAGCCAGTAGGTTCTTTGAATGACTCGGCTGCATAAATGCCTTACTTCAGGCAGTTCTGGGGACAGCACATGGCTAATTAGCATATATATCATTCCCAGAATACCTCATTAGCATTTTTGCATGGCTGTAGAGAAAGTTCACCATGGTCCGCAGGTCTTCATGTAGCAGTGGTAAAGCCATCTCTGCATCAGAAATGGTTACTGAAAGTGGCAACCTTTTTGAAGCCCAGAATGTTCTCAACAGGCCAGATGTGGAACAGTTTCAAGGAACACATAATATGTGGCTGAGTTAAAGTTTTTGTTACATACAAGGAACAGCAAAATGATTTGTTACCCTGTTTTGGAAATCATAATATACTAATTATGCTGCTGGCAGCAATGATAATGTTTTATATGTTTTTTTTTAATTTACTGAGATCATAGGGACATCAAAGTTTTTATTTTCCATGTATTTGATAATGGCTTATCACTAACTGCTAAATTTGATCATATCTTATTCCTACCAAGGTCCATTGAACCTGAATTTTTTATTTTAAACACTAAAGATCAGACTGAAAAATACTTACAGTATGAGTGAGTTATGCTAGTGTAATGCTACCCTGTGAATAGTTGTTACACAGGAGTAACTCATTTTATATTAAGTGCAAATCTTCCAAAATCTCATGTTGAGTTATTGTTACTGACCAATAAATGTTTTGTGTCTAACATGGGTATAAATAATGCAATTGATGCCGAGCTTGCCAGAATTGGTCATATTTTCCACACACTCACATTATATTATTTGTTCAGTGTTGCATATAGAATGTAAAATACATTTTTATTTATGCTTTTTCCACTACCAATCATTAGCGGACTGGAGTTCCGCTGTGGCGACCCCTAACTGGGAAAAGCCGAAAGACGCAAACAAACAGATTATTTATCCTCTGTTGACCATAGTAGTGCCACTGGACTGGTAGCCTCTTTTCAAGGGAGAGACTCCAGGTGGCATTTTTACTGACTAAGAGAAATTTGACCAGAGCACCAGGGAAATTTCCTCCCTTTTTTGATAAGTACTATGCATTTACATCCACCTGAGCTACCACCAGCTCAGGCAGACAAGGCCTCTATTTAATGGCTCATCTCAAGGACAGATTTTAAACCCTTTTGTAGAGGGGTCACTCCCATCAATGTGGGACTGTGTTCCTCCATTCTGTTTTTTGTATGTATTACCTCTGAGATCATACCAACTAACTTTTTCTGTCTCTGCAGAGTTGATGGGATCTTGAAGATAGAATTTTTGCAGATAAATAGTATAGGGGCAGACTGGGTCTAGGATGAAAGCCCTTTGCAAAAACTTGTGCAGTGACACGTACATTACAGAACATTAAAGATCAATCAGCTGAACTAAACCCACCTAAAACCACACTGAAGTTTATTCTTTCTACCTGAGATGTGATTATAGTTCTTATTTTAAAACTATCATATTTAGTCATCCAAAATTCAACTCCAACTACAAGTTCACAGATATGCTAAATAAATAGGATCTTGATAAAACACTGAAAATATGTCATCAGAGTTATTTATTAACACCTCAAACTCCTCAACTTTAGATACCACTGCCTTTTCTTAAGCCATTCCTAGGTATATGCCAGTAATCATTTGTTCACTCCTAATGTTTGCAGTTTGTTCATCGGTGATTCATGATTTAGTATATTAGTTGTTTGCAGCATGCGTAGAAAGAGTATAGATACTTGAAACCTGACCTCCCCAAGTGACACATTCCACAAACATATTTGTTCACATGGAAGTTCTCCTATTGTAGGTGTGTTGATGCCAATTCTTAATACCCAGTGCATGTAGATGCATTTCAGTGCATCCAATACCAGATTTTCTGTTGCCGTGATGACAGTATTCAGCAAATTGTTTGTTGAGATAAAGTGGGCCAGCTACTGAACAAGCACTTTTGAAAAGGGTAGGAATCTGCGTTGCCTTTTTTATGACAAAAACAATGAATGGAGTAGTTAAGCCTAATTCTATCTGGGTGTTAGCCAGTAAAGCATATTTTTTAGGAATGCTTCAGGTCTGGATACCTATGAAGGATTAGAAACTGGATTGTTAGTCTACAGCACAGGCAAAATATTGCCCCTTCTGTACTGATTGGTTTGTTACATTTGTACCATTTTCCCTTTTTTAGGCTGAAGTAGTATATGCTGTTTATATTTCCTAAAAGTAAGATTCCAGGACCATATGCAGTGGACCATGACTGACTACTTCAATTGACTATATATTCTCTGCACTTGTCTCCAGGCTGCCATCTTAAAGTTCTCCTAACTTAATGTAGTCTGTCTTTCTGTAGAGTGATGTTCTTCATATTCATCACTGCTGCAGTAGCGCAAGCTATATGGGTTATATCTTGCCAAGGATAAAACAGATAGCTTCTAAAGCTTTACAGCACTTTCCACATACTCAAACTGTCAGGTAGCTCGAGCTGAGCTGACTAAAAGGCAAGTTTGGGTGCAAAGCCCTTCAGAGCTTCACTGCCACTGAAGAGCACATTCCTCTGAGGCTTTCAAGGGCTGACAGTCAGCTTCTGCTTTCTTTTGTTAGGCAGGTAAGTTTTTCTTGGGGAAAAAAATCCATTTTCTTGTTTTACTTTTTTTTTTTTAACTTTCCTCTTCAGGAAAGTTAATTTAAAGCTAGGAATATTTTGTTTTAAAGGACTGTTTTGAGACTGTAATTCACTTTTAAATGGAACACTCAATTTTTCTGTCAGTTTAGAAGTAGTGTAAATTAACTGATAACATATTTCCTGTGGAAAAATTATATTTAATTTTCCATTGTGGGGCTGCCATGGTGTTTGAAAGTGCTTTTTGCTGTGTTTCTCTGTCAGAAATGTTAAGCAAACAGCCTTTGCCACCACAGCAGACTAGCAATTTGTCTGAAGTCACAGGTGGGTGACTCTGCTGTGGCCGTTTGTTGTACCTCAGACCACTCATCTTTTACCCCAAATCACTACTGCTACTAGGTTCTCTTTATATACTTTTACAAAGCATTATAAGCTTGATTCCTTCTCTAGGTCTAGATCATGCTTTGCTAGGACCTTTCTCCTATGGCTCCTGGACCCTTCTTTTTCCTCCTCCCAAATATTGTTAGCTATGGTAATCTACCCATATAGCAAAGGCTACCTGCAGTGATCAATATGAAGAACATAGTACAGTTGTTCAAGCTGAATTATCATAACAGTAGACGATCAAATGATCACTGCTACAGTAGCTGCTGCTTCCCTCCCTCCATCCTCCCTTGTTTTTTGGTGCATTTTTTTATGCCAAGGTGTGGATATTTAACTTTTTGTTCTTTCTAGCATTGTCCTTTCAGGGTTCAAGTCACTCTCTCTGCTGGCAGGAAAGCTCTGAAGGGCTACTCTCAAACCTGTCATTTAGTCAGCTCATCATAGGCTGCTTGATAATTTGGACACATGGAAGGTGCCCTGATGTTTTGGAAGTTGGATGGCTGTTATATCCTTGGCAGGATATAACCTATATAGCTAAGGCTACTGCTGCAGTGATCAAACATCTACTGTTATGATAAGTTCAACCACTGTACAACTGTACTTTCTCCTCCTTACCCATGCTAAACCCAATGCTGCATGGTCACCATTGCCCATGTTATTTTTACTGCTGGGTATGAAACATCTTCACCTTTGCTAAGTACCTTTCTTTGATTTTACTGTACTAGCTGAGGGAATCCTTATTGGAACAGTAAGTTCATTGATTAATTCTTTGTCTCTGATTTGGATGTAGAACTGCACAGTTTTGATGTTGAGAGTATCTCCCTTTATGCCATCTTTATTTCTTCCCCAAAGTCTTATCCTTTCCTTTACATCATCCTCTATTTCATCACTTGGGGGTAGATAAATTGTGTCTAACTAATAGCTGTCACTTTTTTTCCATGGAATCTGATGGCTAGGCTGAAAATGTTCAATAGTCCTTAAAGAATTACCTCTGCTACATAATTATAGACATCTAAGAAATCTTACAAAAAAAAACAAATCAATAATGACAAAAAATCCTTTTATAACTCTGCCCAATTCAATAACAAATCCAACCCTCACAAGTTCTGGTATACTATTAACAAAATTCTCTCTTCAGGCTACCCCTCAACTCCCAGCCCCTACCCAAATACATCTTGTCTGGAAACTGCTACTCTTCTCAATAAACACTTTATTGAAACCATTCAGACACTCATACCTTCCAACTGTAACACAACTTCTTTGCCAACCCCTCCCAATCCTTCTACCAAACAACTATTCTCTTTACATTCGGTTCCTACTTCCTACATCAGATCTCTTCTTCACAAACTCAAACCCTGCTCTCCATCCACTGACAATCTACCTCTTACCTTCCTCAAACTTGCTGCTGAATCCATTGCCTATCCAGTATCTATACTAATCAATAGATTTATTCAGGAATCCACCATCGCTACCCTATGGAAATCCTTTTTCACTATTCCCCTGCATAAAGGTGGAAACTCTACAGACCCATCTAACTACTGACCTACAGCTATTATATCTCCCCTCCCTAAGATTCTAGAAAAATGTATCCATTCACAACTACTCAACTACCTCCTCCAGCATAACCGCCTTACTCTCACTCAGCATGGTTTCCGTCCCAACCACAGCACAACTACTGCCCTCTTATCCTTTACACATACCATTGCCGAGGTCCTAGACAATAACAAACTCATATCATGTCTCTTCCTTAACCTTTCAAAAGCCTTTGATACAGTCTCCCATCCCCTACTGATATCTAAACTTGCAGACCTCAATCTATCTTCTTCCTCCCTTGCCTGGTTCTCCAGTTACTTATCCTGCAGGTAGTAATCTGTTAAATGACTCTCTTCCACTTCTCCATTCATACCTGTTCTAACCAGGGTACCACAAGGTTCCATCCTGGGTCCCTTCTTATTTAATGTCTTTACCAATGATTTCTATAATTCTTGAAAACAATCCTCCCTCATCCAAAATGCAGATGACTCGACTCTCAGCTCCATCTCAGACAATATCTCCAGTCTCCACACTCTTACTCAACAGGCCTTCCTATCCACTGAACAGTGCTTGTCCAGGAATCTACTCATTCTCAACCCTAAAAAGACCAAACTCTTATTATTTTTCCCCAGATTTCTCTCTACCCTCAAATCCACCTTTACTATTACTTACTCTAATAACACTGTTATCCAACCTGAAGCTCACACTAAACTCCTTGGGGTCATCATAGATGATGAACTCAAATTCAACTTGCACATCCTCCAAAGCATAAAAAAGACTCACCAGAAACATGGTTTACTGCATCACAGCAAAAAACTTCTAACTACAAATGCCAGACTCTCCCTTGCACAAGTTCTTCTCCTCCCCTCCCTTCTATATGCTGCCCCAGTATTCACCAACATCCAAACTACTACTTTAAACAAACTCCAACAAACTTACCACAAGATAGCTAGATTTTATCACAAACTCTCCATACAATGCACATCACTGCCTTGCCCTAAATACTCTCCACTGGTTAGAATTCTCCCATCTTCTACTGCTATCACAACTTCAAATGTTACACTTCATTCTTTACAAACCTTAATCCTGCCCTGCTCTCTCTTCCTTCATCTCACTTTACACTCCTCTGTGGACTCTCCATACCTCTAATCAGCAACTACTACAAATCTACCAACCCCAAAAAATAGCTGGCAAACTCCTATATAAACACTCTGTCGCCTAAGCCTAGAACAAACTCCCAAGAGACATTTGCTCCATCATTCACCCATCCCACTTTAAAGAAAAACTCAAACTTCATCTACTCATCTCCAAAATATGTCCTTGTCAAGCCCCTACTTAAGCTCCCCACAACCCTACTATATACCTTTTCAGTCCCTACACATAGAGCTAAGTATTCCACTATTGTGCATACTTATTAAACTCTACAATCAATACTGTTGGACTTAACTCTTTCTGTAAATATGTAAATATATTTTTTAGTCTGCAAAAAATATTGACATATATATATCATGTGTCTGCATTTCTGCTTTGTCTCTCTAATGTTCTTGTATAACTGATTTTGACCATATTTTTCAAATGTTTGATTCAATGTAAACTGTTTGTGGTTTTTTTGGAGCTTTTCACTTCGGGTCTCCACTGAAAATGGGCCACAAGCTCAGCTGGACCAAGCGGTGAACAAATGTCAGTAAATAAATACGTTTCTTTCTTTCTTTCTCTTTTTTTCTTTGATTCTTTCTTTCTTTCATCTGCTTCTCTGTCCCCAGATACCTCAGAATGTTCCGTCTGCTTAATGTAGACTCCTCCCTGTCTTGCTATTGTGCTGTTTTGTACTCCCTGAACTAATATCTTGAATTTTTGTATCCCAGTCCCTTTCATCATCATTTGTCCACATTTCTGTCGCACCTGCTACATCTGCTTTTCTTACCAATATTACTGTTTGAAACTTTCCTAGTTTCTTAACTAATGTTTTGGAGTTACCCATCATTACCATCCACCCCTTCCTGCCAATACCACCTCTCTAATTTTCTGCCCTTTTCCACTCTAATCTCCCTTTTTATTTGTTTTCCATGCATCACTCTCTCTCTTTTAACATATGATCCTGCCCATGTTATCTCCTGCCCTAATCATTCCTTTACCTTTCAACCTTTTACTGTCTTTGTTTACCAAAGTCCTGCTGCTGTAATTGTCTTGTTCTTCATTCACTTTTATTTCTACCCCCCATCCACTTCAGTTTAACATTAAAATCGTTCTAGCATACATTTACATTTTGAATTTTATCAGGCCTAGCCCACCCAATGAGAAGTGGGGTTTATGAATGGCACAAGGTCTTTCTCTTTCATGAAAACAGCTTCAGTATCTCTTTCATTCCTCTGTAAGAAAGTACATTTTTTATATTTCTCCAAAACACAGATGGCTTAACAACACATCAGTCACCCTCTAGACATGATAAAAGTGCAATAGAAAAACTAGCTCTAGGATTCAGAAAGCAGATCACCGCTTAAATTGACCTACTTGCAGTAAACAATTACTGAAACAGAGAAGAAAAAGCAATTCAGAGATGTCTATGGCCACAATGGGAAAGCCCTCATTACTCTCTCATTTGCATGTTTCTAACAGTAGCGCTGTCAGATCTTGATGGCGATAGTGTTCTCCTTAATGTCCTATGCATCATGTTGGCAAAGGCACTCCTTACACTCACACATTCAGACATCCGCACCCATTCCCAAGCATTCACATGCACTACATTGTAGCAAGCAGTTTGCTCCAGTTTAAGTACAAACTTTTGTTTTTGTAACTACAACCTGAGTGCTGTAGCTCTCCATGTAGGGTATAAACTAAATTTGATATCGCCCTGTTCATTCACGGATCTGACTCAGACCTCAGATTCTACAGACTTAGGATCCAACTTTCAGGCTCCTCCCTTTACCCACAATGCCATCTTGCACAGACATGGATCCTCTCTGTGAGCATTTGTTAGGTGTTTAGAGTAGCTGTAAGTGTAATTCTTTCATTGAAAATGAAATATGTAAGAACTATGTAAGAAAAGGTGCACTCTTTACCTCCCTCAGGTTTTCAGGTTTTCTGCCATTAGCCTTTTTACTTTTACAAAGTACATTTCTTAAGTACCATTGTTGATACTCTTTTCTTTCCACTCTTTCTATAGCTTTCAAACCCTATTTAACAGGGTATCCTTTAATACCATTGTTAGAAGTTTCTCTCTTTATTGTAGTTAAAAAAAATAGAAAAGAAAATAAAATAAAGAAAACCTCCTCCTTTCCTGCACTTGTTTCTTCTGTAGATTACAGTTTCTATTATGGCTGAAAAGCGTACAGGTTTTAAAAAAAATGCACTTCCTGTGGGCACAAAATCCCCAGTTCCCCAATTTAGATGCCCACAGGGAGTGCATTTATTGCTTAGGAGCAGCACATCTGGGTACCAACTGTACCACTTGTGTAGGGTTCAACTCCAGGACTATAGCAGACAGGCAAAACAAGCTAGTCCTTAAGGGGTTACCACCACCACTTTCTTCATCTTCCACCAGGGCCCAATCCCCCAGCAAATCTTCCAAAGCTCCTTCGGAGCACAGAAAAAGATACTCACCAAAGTCTCCAAAGACTTCTGTCCTCAGAGCCTCCACTGAAGATTCAGAGGTCTTTGGATCCGAAGGACCCAAAGAAGAAATCTATGGATCCTAAGGCTTCAGTTCCAGTAGTCATCTTTTGTACCCTTCCTGCTCAACCCATGGATCTAAAACCATTGGATTTGATTTTGAGTTTTTCTTAGATGCCAAAAACTCATTTGCCTGAGTTTGTCATAAATCCTATATCTCCTCGGCTCCACTCCCCTCTTATGCAAACCCCAAGGAAGCACTCCAGACCTCCATCTACCACTTCATCCATCAGGTTCTCCAGGACTCTGTCTGAAACAGAAGTGGATAGGATAATGAGGAAGTTCCTCAGAGCTCAGATACAGATGGGGGTTATACTGGCTCTGGCTCCTATCATATCCATGAGCCTTCTATCCACCTCACATACTGTTGTATCATCTCCAATTCGTCCTTCAGTTTTGGAGTCCCAGGATCTGAGAGTAACAGTGTCAGAGCTGAACAGAACAGCATATTTGACCCCGACCATCTCCTTGACCAGTTCTACTCCTGTTCCCTTGGACTGGGATGAATCTCCGAGCCAAAGTGTTGGCCAAGCTATCTAATGCCAAGGCTCCATGGGGCCAGGATCGATTCCGATGTCAATTGGAGCCTTCCTTGCCACTTGGAGCCTTGGCATTAGATAGCTTGGGTCCAGTTCCCTCCTTGAGACACGAATCCAGTCAGAGTTATGGCTTGTCTGCTTTGGAGGTCTCAGCTCTGATGCAGCCAGTCACGGCTTCCCTAGGTCTGTCAGCCTTCGAGGTTGTGGACAGGGTGTTCTCTCATTCAAGCGATCCGGTCTCTCATGTTTCCTTGGACCCTACACTCTATCCCTCTTTGGTTCCAAGCTCTGATCCTAGCAAACCTATTTCACAGGGACAGCCATTACCAAGTAGCGTCCAGACAGTCCCCATAGAGGAACTACCCCTCTCTTAGGGCACCCCCCCCAGAGCATCACACTGAGAAGGCTCATCAAAAGAGAATGTGCAAAAGGAGGCACATAGATTCCCCTATGGAATCCCTCACCAAAGATACCGACTTTGATGAAGGGGAAGGGTCCCCCAGATCACCACCTGATGACATCTCCTTTGGAGGCATTTTGGAAATCCTTAAGCAAAAAAAGTAGTTGGTCCTCAGATAACCCATCCCCTGTGGAGTCAGTATTCCTGGAAGCTTTTGACTCTGGCCTGTCTATATCTTTGGTGACTCCCAAGCCAATAACCTCATCGATCTAGTCTCTCACCAGGCATGGAAGGAACCTGATTCTGTTGAACAAGTACCTTGTCAACCAGGCAGGATTTTAGTCCATCTAAAAGATAGATCGCATTGGAGCAAAGTCACTATTGATATGATGATTGTGGCAGCAGCCACCAAGAAGGAGCTTTGCAGAACAGACCTCCTCTGTCCACCCCTCTAACAGATAGTCCAGGGAGTTGGACAGATTTGGAAAGTGCATATTTGCATCAGTGACCTGTGCCATGTGGTCCCTGAACTATTTGGCACACTTTACAAGACTGCAGAGAGATTTGACAATGGAACTCTCAAAGTCTCTCTGAGTCCATGTCTCCAGAGGATTTTAAGACATCATCCTCACAGTTAGTCACTTATCTATATTGAATGTATCCAGCAGGCTAATTTTGCATACTGCGGAAAGGTACCTTATGGGGTGCTGGTTCAGGCATTGCCATAAAGAGCCATGCCTGGATGCAGCTATGCAATTTTGTGGAGCCCTTCAAGTCTTCTTTCATCAATGCTCCATCTGATGGAAATCCCTTCTTTGGCCCCTCTGTGAAAGAAATGCTTTCCTGCAGTGAACAGGAAGGAAAGACCTTACCTGGTGTAAGGACTCACTTTTCTACCCCTCAACAAGCTTTCTTAAGGCATCAAAGAGGAGATAAGAAAATGTGGTTTGGTAAATCCCAGGGATATTTCCAGGATTCACATGGATACAACTCCCTCAGAGGCAGAGAGGGAGTTGGAATGGAAGACACTGTCCTCATGGCAGATGTGGCCTGCAAAATCAGGGTATTTGAGATTGTTTTCCAGATAGACCCTTTCAGCACCCCTGAAGGACTGCCTGACTACTCGCCTCTTGAGGCAGTTAGGGGAAGTATGTTTTTGCACCCAGATGTCTGGGCTACTGTAACAAAAGATTTCTGTGTTAAACATAATATCCAGAAGTTACTTTATACCATTTTTTCAAACACCAATTTCCAAAAGAAACAAGCTTCCCGACATTCATCCCCATCAGAGAGAAGTTGCAGCTCAAGAAATTCAGAAGCTGTTGAACAAGAGAGAGCTATCTAGGAGGTCCCACCAGACCAGAGAGGATTTTGAACTTACTCAAGGTTCTTTTTAGTGCCAGAAAAGCAAGGGGCCTAAGACCAATTTTGGATTTAAGCAATCTAAACCTATATGTGAGGAAGTCAAAGCTCCAAATGGTCATGGTTCAGTCCATTCTTCCCCTTTTGCAGAAGGATGATTGGATGTGCTCGACTGATCTTCAGGACATGTACAATTACATCAAAATAGACAAATGATCCAGAAGACACTTGCGCTTTTGGCTGGGAAACAGTCACCATCAATTCAGAGCCCTGCCCTTTTGGATTTGCTACTGCCCCCGGAATATTTACCAAGTGTATGGCAGTGGTAGTAGCTCAACTAAGACTGCAAAGATTCCAGGTATTTCTGTACTTAGATGATTGCCTCTTCACCATTCCAACTAAGCATCTCCTAGAACAGTCCAGGGACTATTTGCTCCAAATTTGCCACTCTTTAGGCATTACAGTCAACATGTCCAAATCAAAGCTACTACTGCCTCAGATTGCTTCCCTACCACTGCATTTTGTAGCCACAATCAAGTCTCAGGTTCAACAAACCCTCTCATCCTGCTCCTCCCACCAAACTGATTCTACAGGATCTGGGCTGCATGGCAACATCTTTAGATTTAGTCCCCTTAGCACCTTACTATATGCCCATTTTGCAATAGACTCTAGCTGTTCAGAGGTCTGTTCTTCAACAACCTCTCTCCTATCTAGTCAGACTCACTCAGGTACGCAGAGACCATCTTCAGTGGTGGAAGCATTTGGATGAGACTCTCACTGGTCGCCCCTTTGTTCTGTCTCCACCTATAACTACAATAACCACTGATGCCTCTCAACAGGGGTGGGGTGAGCAGACATTTTTTGGGAAGGACAGTTCAAAGTATGTCATCCCCACAAGAGACCAATTTGCATATCAATGTCCTGGAGATGAGAGCAGTCCTTTTGGTTTTGCAGGCTTTTCACGATGTTCTCCCTCTAGGGACCATTGCAATTCAAACAGACAGCACATATGTGGTCTGGTACATCAACAAACAAGGTGAAACTCAATCTTACCCACTCTGTCAAAATGTTATGAGAGCATGACAATGGGTGATCTCCTCCAACCACTTTCTAATGAAACACACATCCCAGTGAAATCCAATGCATTTGCTGACAAACTCAGCAGGTCCATTCTTATGCCTCACAAGTGGTCTCTCAGTCAGTAGCAGAAGAAATTTTCAGTCATTGAGGTCACCCTTGCTGTGACCTTTTTACCTGTCCCACATGAACAAATGAAGGAGGTATTTTACCCTGACCCCTTCAGGAGAAGTCACTGAGAGATGCTGCAGTCCATGTTTGGCCCTCCAGTCTCCTTAATCCTTATTCTCCCAGTACCTCTAATTCCAAAACTCTTACAGTAAGCCAGCAGGTTGAAGAGCTGTATTATCCATATTGCCTCTTCTGGCCTTGCCAAGTCTGGTTCCCCTTCCTTTGGTATCATCTTTGTTATCCTCCTTGGATACTGCACCCCAACTCCAGACCTTCTGTCACATCTCTCGGGAATAAAACATCCCAGTATTCCAGCCCTCAAACTAACTGCATGGTTTTTCCATTTCCATTAATAGACAGACAACCCAGGCTCTCTTCCCCATTTCGTGATATATTTGTGTCCTCACAGAAAGACTTCACTAAGAGAATTTACAAGAGAAAGTGGAAAAGATTTTCAATTTGGGCCCTGAAAAATAACATTGATTCCTTTACTGCCTCTATTTCTTCTGTATTGGAGTATTTAGCTTCTCTTTTTAAAGGTGCTAGTTGTTCCACAATCAAAGTGCAGCTGACAGTCAAATCAAACCTTCACTCAGGAGATACATCTTGCCTGACTGTCTCAAAATTGTGGAAGGCTTTTCTAAAGGGTACCTTCCTGCTCAGACCCCCAGTGAAACATCCGTCACTTCCCTGGGACTTGACAGTAGTACTGCAAGGCTTAACTCAAAGTCTCTTTTAACCTTCATCAAAACTGATTTAAAATTTGTGTCTTGGAAAACAGCGTTTTTATTTGCCATTACTTCTGCTAAAAGGATTTCTGAACTACAGGCTTTTTCATCAAAAGCTCCTTACACTATGTTTCACAAAGACAGGGTTACCTTATGAACCAATCCTTCCTTTCTACCAAAAGAGGCCTCTTAATCAAACATAAATCAAACCATTCATTTACCAGTCTTCTTTTCAAAATTTTCAAACAAGGGTGAATACATACTGTATCTGTTAGCTGTACATAGACAATCATGTTTCTACTTACACAGAACAAGTGTTCAGAAAAAAATGTACCAGCTGTTTGTTTCTTTTTTACCCACTCAGCTGGGTTCTCCAATTTCTAAAGTTACACTGGCCAAATGGACCACTGATTGCATTTCCTGGATTTATTCTCAACAAGATCTCTCCTTACTAAAACCACCTAAGACCCATTCAACTAGATTCATGGCCATGTCACCTGCCTTCTGGTCTAGAACTTCCACTGATGATATTTGTGCAGCAGCCACCTGGTCTAATGATCATACCTTTGTTACTCATTACAAATGGGGACTCATTCCCTTATGTTGAGGAACAATGAAAAGGACAACATCATACGTTAAAGTTATGTACTCACCATAACTAGGCATCTATGTTGTCCATTTTCATTCTTCCTCAATTCCCTCCTTCCTTCCCTCTTCCTGTCATCTTCTGGAGTGAACGGTTAGACCTTTGGAACCTGTAGTTCCAAGTTTGAGCCCTGCTTTAAACTTTCTCTTTTCTTTTCTTTTTCTATTATATACTAAAATCTTTATGACAGCAAACTCAGTCTGAGGTATAGGGGATGTACAATGGCATTATGGGTAGAAGGGGAGCTCAAGAGCTGGATCCGAAGTCTGTAGAATGTAGCAGAGTCAGGTCAGAGGTCAGATCTGGGACTCATACATTGAGGAAGAATGAAAATGGACAACACAGATGCCTAGCTATGGAGAGTACATAACTTTAATTTTACTACACTTGTAGCAAGCAGTTTAAAAAATTTTTTTTTAACAAGTTCACTACAGGTTTTTTTTTTTTTTGTAAAACTAAAACCTATATGCCATAGTAGTCTGTGCAGGGTATAAACAGTAGCAACTGTTTATTACATTTGTAGCAAGTAGCGTTGTCGCCTCACAGTTAGACGTTGCACATTCAATTCTCAGTTTGAGCGTCTTCTGTGTGTCGACATGTGTGAATGGGCGTTCCTTCACTGAAGGTTGTGCGTTAGGCCCGGCAAGCCAGCACGTAAAAATCTACTGCCAATCATTAGCGGACCGGAGTTCCGCTGTGGTGACCCCTATCCGGGAAAAGCCGAAAGACAGTTTTAGTTTGCTACAGTTTAAAAGAAATTTTTTTGTTTTATTTTGTTTTACTAAAATGTAAGGAAGATAGGTTTGGGGCAGGACGCAAATGAAACCTGATTGGCTAGGGTATGTATCTAGCCAACTGGTTGATGTGCCAGTAGAAGGAATAGCCTTTTTTTTCCTTTTTGCTCTTGAAGAGCTGAGGGTGTGGGACACTAGTTGGTTGGACTAGCACAGGACCCTGATTCAACTAGTTATGCTTCTGATACATACATACATACATACATACATAGACACACACATATATAGAAAAAAAACACCCTCACTTCCCATCATCACTGAACTTACCTGCGCTGGGAGCACTTCAGTAGAAATGAAAGGGTGATTGCTGTCTTTTGCCTTAAACAGTGAAACTTTAGACTGCATTGTGATTCTCTAAATCACTCAACAGCATACATTGGGAGCTACTGGCAATTCCAGGAAGGAGCACATGGCTAATTAGCATTAGCCACTGCCACAATTGCTGCATTAACAAGCAGCTCCACCAATTAGACCATTAGCCCTAAATTAGCCCAGCTAATAGGAAAATGCAGCAGTAGTCTATGTCAGAAAGGCTTACCCTCACAGAAAGCCTTTTGCATCCCAGTCTAATTCGTATGGAGAGCTGTAAACAACTACAAGTTTGCAAGTCTAACTACCATCCATTACTAACCCTCAGTCTCCCTTTCCCATAAAACTCCAATAAATTAAAAATCCTGTAAAGGCTGAGCATAATGTTTACTTGTATATGACCAGCTTAACGGGAGAATATTTGTAATGGCCAGGAAGTATCAGCATGTTCACTATGTATCGTATTTACATGCGTCACACATGAGTTGCATATTGTATGTCAAGTAAGACACATTGTTCACACTGAGCAGCCTAGGCAAAATCTTGGCAAGAGCTAGAGATTACTGTTTAAAATGTAATGTGCCAAATATTTGAATTTGTTTTTCCTTGTGAATATTCTGCAATTAGTGCTTTTTGTATAAGTTGCATTCTCACATTTTAAGTATTGTTTTATAATATTAAAAGGGTATGTAGCTCCCTTCTTTCCTTAAAGTAAAGGAATACAAAAGCATTTTTTGTTAGCTGTTGTGCAGGACAAATATCTGTAATAGATGACTACTTTAGGTCAAACTAATTACCCCTTATAAATCCAGATATTCAAATCTTAGTCCAATGTTTTTTTATATTATTTTATTTTGCTAACCCAGGTACAGCACTGACCCACAGGGATCATTACAAGTAGTGCAAATTTACAAAATGTATAAATCCTAGGGGTACCGAGCCCTGTGATATTAGACCGGATTGCATGAGTACACTGAGCATGTGAATGACTGCTCCTTCTGAGGAGCTTCAATGACTGAAGTTAGGAGAGGAAGTGCTGAAGTAGCTGTCTAACTTTGATTTCTGCAATTTCCAGATTGTGAGGCCACAGCTCAAAATGGGCTGGCAGGGATCTGAATGTGGCTAAGAGTAATAGAAGTCAAGGGCAAGTCTTACTGCAGGGTATATTCACTGTGAACTCACACATCTATACAGGGCAGACTTGAAAGTGCATCTATTCTTTTCTAGATCTCCTCCCTGCATTTAGGCAATACACAGTAAGCAGCCTGGTTTAGTAATATTAGTAATGGCATTGGCACCTTTATGACCACTGGCAATATTACTGTTGTCAGCTCCTGAGTTCCTGACAATACCAAACTGAAAAATATGACAGTATTTTAAATACTTACTTCTGAATACTACAGCAGAGCATCAGTTTAGTATATCCATGCCACAAAATTAAACACTGATTGATTTATGACAAAGAAAAATAATGAAAGAGAAATATTTTGTAACAAAGCAATATACAATAAAAATCTAGAGTTTGAATTTAATTTATAACAAGCATTGCACCCAACATCCCATCCATTAGATCTGTGGTTGCATTCTTTACAGGTTTTTCCATTTTAAGTCCATCTATCTCCTTCCAAAGCCATAGCAGCTAAAATGTCTTTTTTGTCACCATCAGCCTAGAATAGCTCAGGGCCACAATCATTTAGCTTAGCTTCAGGTTTCTGATCTCACTTCCAACATACAATAACATGACTTTATTTACTTCTTTTAGAACAGTCATACAAAACATATTATGTACAAATGAATACTTGCCTGAATGCTATAGCTTTGAAATGGAGCAAATCAAAGCAAATTGCACAGTCCCTTTAATATACATAGACTGCATTAACCACTCTAGGGCGGCTGCAGTGGTGCAGTGGTTAGCATTGCCACCTCGCAGCAAGAGGTTCTCTGGTTCGATCCTCGGCTGAGGTGCAGAGTCTGCATGTCCTCCTTGTGGTCACGTGAGTTTCCTCCGGGTCCTCTAGTTTCCTCCCAAAGACATGCTGTAGGTGGAGTGGACACTCTAAATTGGCCCTGGGTGTCAGTGTGTGTATGTGCCTTCGCCAGGCTGACAACTTGACACAGTAAAACTCCACTGCCAATCATGAGTGGACAGGTGATCTGCTGTGGCAACCCCTAACCGGGAAAAGCCAAAAGAAGAAGACTGCATTAACCACTCTGCATGTAGCATCGGTTCAGAATTTTTTGTCTTTTAGTTTAACTTATGGCTTCACTACAGAGATGGTGCCCTGGGTGATGAAAATAAATACAGTGCATGTCATGTTTCTCAAAATTGTAGCTTACATATTTCAGGCATAATGTCAAAATTCATCTTAGCTTTCTGCAGGTCCTGTCCACAAAACCCAGTCATAATTCATGTCTAATAAAAGAGTATATTAACATGTTCTCCTGATTCTGCATGAACAAATCTACACTAGAGAATGCCAAGAGGCCTGATGCTGAGTTATCATCTAGAACTACTAGGGCCTTGTATTCTGTGGATGCATAGGGCAGTTTTGTGACATGAATTTTAACCTCACACAATGCTTTATCTAGCATCTTAATGCACAAATTTGGCATCCCAGGGGGCCAACCCCACCGATAAAGAATGAGGAGAGTCTGTTTAAGTGACACAAAGAAAAAAAAAGTTAAAATTTTACCTTTCCACTTGTGTTGTTTTCAACACTGTAGCATGCAGTGAAATTATTTACTGTGGCTGCTTGCTACTGGATGTGAGAAATAATTGCAGTTAAAAGCAGTTAAGCACACTGGTTTGATGCTGCATATGCTGGCCATAATATATCCCTCTACACACAGAGAATACCATGGTCATTTTGACTTCAGTGTTAGAAAAAGTGGCATGCTCTGGTGTGGCATTTTTTGTGTGACTTTTCATATACAACTCATTGAGTTAGAGATTTAATGAAATGTTACTGATTACTTTCCCCCCAGTGTGTATGCTAGTACATAGCGTAACAAAGAATGTTAAGTTGTCCATCTCACCTTTGTTCTTGCTGTTTGGGTTCGGAGCCGATCCTCAGCTCTGACTCGGCCATCTTCTATAGCTTGAGAGCTGTTTACTGGCTCAAGGCTACCCCTTATCCCAGCATGCCCAGCGTGAGCTACCCAGATCTCATTTGCCACTTCAGCTGCGAGGTTGCTTCCTTACTGGCTCAGGCTTAGCATAGTTTTTTCTATTAATATATTGTTGTTTATTCTTGAAAGTTTGTCAAGTATTTGTCTATGTTTTGTCTAGATAATATTCCTTTATCCCTTATCGCGTTCTTATGTATTTTAGCTTTGTTGGTCTTCGCTCCATAACTCGCAGGCCTTCTGTTCCCTTGAACTCATTTAAATTAGAGAGTTCTCCCTCACCCACCCCCCAGGATAGTCGTTTAAATTAGAGTCTTTCCTTCTGTTCCTTAACTGTAAAAAAAAAAAAAAGTCTATTTATTTCTTGTTTTTTGTAGTATAGCTTTTTATTACTGTTGTTGTGGTTGTTGTTACTATAATGTCTAAAGATACCAAGGTACCAAGGTATCTGGCTTCAAAAAGTGTGACTCATGCTGTCAGAGAATGCCTCTGACAGATGGGCACACTAGTTGTGTATATTGTTTTGGCGCTGTTCACCTGCAGGACTCCTGTTCTATATGTCACACTTTTAGTCTAAGGGTCCTGCAGGAGCGCAAAAACAAATTAATCCTTTGAGGATTATTGAAGCCTCAGGATTCTCCAGCTAAAAGTACTCAGCTATCGAAATCTCCTAAGTCTGTCAAGACGTCGGCTCCATCTGCGGAGCCAACTCCTTTACTTGACCAACCAAGTATGTCGGTGCCAGCTGGCACCGACAAGACAACTCCTCTGTCAGCTCCATCTGCTATTTCGGAGCCGTCTCGAAGCCATAAGAGACTGAGGTCTCCATCCTTGGAGTCCATCCACTCGGCACCTCAGTCACCTTTGTTACAGAGTGAACATAGCCATCATTCTTCCCACTCCTCTCGATCCTCTAGATTATCGGATCATGATGTGGAGAGAGTAGTAAGTAGGTTGCTTAAGTCACAGGCAATGGCAAAAATTCTGTCTAGCCCACCTCAACAGGTATCGGCTCCAACTGCCTCTATTTCTGTTCCTCCTCCAACTACATTTAGCTCGGAGCCGGAGACCATGGATCCGCAGGTAGTAGAACCATCGGTGCCGATCATCGTCTTTCCTTCGGTTCCGACATCGGCTCTGATTACCTCGATTGTACCTTCTATTGAGGGATCTGGGTGCCAAGGCTCTCTTGATTGCTCCAAGGATGGGAGTGGCATCGGACCCTTGTCCGACCCCGTTCTCCCCCTCGGAGCTTTAGCGCAGGTGAGCTCGGCTCCAACATCGGCCTTGGAGCTGTAACCCCGATGCTGAGAAAGACTCCTGTTTCTTCTGAGCCAGAGCTTTCTCTATCTAGAGGTCAGGACGCCTTGGAGGTCATGCGGAGTGTGCTGTCCCCCGAAACAGCTCTACTGCCAGCTCCATCAGCTCTTCCCCCCATGGTGTCTGTTCCAACCTCTACTCCTCCTCCAGACCCCAATTGTAGGGAACCCATGCCCCAGGAAACCCTATTGGGTGATCCCTCTTCTTCTGAAGCCTCCCCTGATCACTCAGAGGAGCCTCCCTGGAAGAAGAAGTGCAAGAGGAAGCACATAGACTCCCCTGGGTCTGTCACTTCAGATACAGACATGGATGAATCGGAAGGGTCCCCAAGGTCTCCCTCTGAAGATGTTTCCTTTTCAGACATCCTTGAAATGCTTAGTCAGAGGAGGGACTGGACTTCCCTAGCCCTTACCGAGGATGAGTCTGTATAACTGGGCGCATTCGGTTCCCGACCTTCCACCCCCTGGGTATCTCCTCCTTTCGATCCACTCATGTCTGTAGTGGCTTGAAAGGCTTGGTCAGCTCCAGATTCTGTGGAACATACTCCGAGGAAATCAAACAAATTTATTACAGCCCCCCAGGACAAGCAATTCCTCTCCAAAGGTGTGCCCATTGATGCCATGGTGGTAGCAGCAGCCACCAAGAAAGAGTTAGCAGAAACCTCTTCATCTGTTCATCCTCCGAACAAAGAGTCTCGGATGATGGACAGATATGGAAAGCGAATGTTTACTTCAGCGACCTTTTTAATGAGGTCCCTGAATTCTCTATGCCATTTTACACTTCTTCAAAGGGATCTCCTGAAAGAGCTTGGAGATACCCTTCAAGATCCTACAGCTGAGGGAGCATCAGCCAAAGTAGCTTCTCAGCTTGCAACTCTTAATTCCATAGTCAACTCCTCCATGAGGCTGATTTTCTATGCAGCCGATGGAGCAAGCAGAGCTGCAGGGACAGGTGTGGCTCTCAAGAGACATGCTTGGATGTGGCTGTCAGTTTGCAGAACCCTTTCAAGAGTCCTTCACCAATACTCTTTTGATGGCTCCTTTCTCTTTGGGCCTCAGGTGAAAGACACATTGACCCAGTGTGAGCAGGAAGGCAAGACTCTCTCTGCCGTGGGCATCCATTTTTCCACTCCTTCCAGACCTTATCCCAAGAGTCAGAAGAGTGGAAAGATGTTGTTCCAAAAATCCCAGGGACCCTTGCCTGACACAGGTGGTGATTTTTCCCCTAGGGGCAGAGGGGGAAACAACAATAACAGATGCCGCCCTCATGGCAGAGGGGGACCGAAAAAACAGGGTGACAGAGAAACCTTTTCTGCCAAACCCTTCCAGCATCCCTGAAGGGTTGCCCAACTGCTCACCTCTGGAGGCAGTCAGAGGAAGACCAAAAGCCTGGCAAAATATAACAAGAGACAGATGGGTACTATCCATCATATCCGGAGGTTACAAAATTCCCTTCCATCAATCCCCCATAGAATCAGAAAAGCCCATCCCAGATGTCCCACCCAATTTAATGGATCAAGCAGTCACAGAAGTTTCAAGACTGCTAGAAAAAAGTGCCATTCAAGACGTCCCCGCAGACCAACTAGGATCCGGAACTTACTCAAGATTCTTTTTAGTACCAAAAAAGACAGGGGACTGGAGACCAATAGTGGATCTCAGCAGATTGAACAAATCTGTACAAAAAGAAAAGTTCCAGATGGTGACACTGCAGTCCATTTTCCCTTTTCTGGGTCAGGACAATTGGATGTGCTCGATAGATCTTCAGGACGCGTACTACCATATCAAGATGGACAGACGCTCCAGGAGATTTCTTCGCTTCCGGGTAGGAGCCAGTCATTACCAGTTCTGAGCTCTGCCCTTTGGTCTCACCTCAGTCCCCAGGGTGTTCAACAAATGTATGGCACTAGTCATGGCTCACCTGAGGCGTCAAGGATTCCAGGTGTTTCCCTATCTAGACAACTGGCTCCTGACTGCTACCACCAGGCGTCAACTCTTAGAGGCATGGGATTATACAATCACATCATGCACTCAACTAGGCATTACAATAAATTTCGAAAAATCTGCCTTGTTGCCCTGTCAGTCTATCACATACATAGGAGCAGAATTAAACACAAAAGAAATGTTTGCAAGATTACCACAGGAAAGAGTTTCCACTATTTGTCAACAAGTGTTAATTCTAATGCAGAGCAAAAGGGTTCAAGTCAGAGATGTCCCCCAAGCTCTAGGCTCCATGGCAGCTGCCATTCTTCTTGTCCCATTAGCTTGTTTCCACATGAGAATCCTTCAGTGGCTTCTTTTCATGCAGTGGTCTTTCCAGGAACTACCCATGTCTCACATGATCCTGATCACAGAAACATGCAAAAGGCACCTTTCTTGGTGGATGGTCTCCCCACTAGTAATTCAGGGCAGACCTTTCATACAACCCCTTCCGGTAGCCACAGTGACCACGGACACCTCCCTGATAGGGTGAGGGGGGCATTATCTAGGCAGCAAAGTCCAAGTCCAAGGCACTTGGCAACCTCATGAGTACCATCTGCATATCAATGTCCTAGAAATGAGAGCAGTTCTCCTAGCATTGCAAGCCCTTTCAAGGCTCTCTTCCTTCTGGGACCATTGCAATCCAAACGGACAACATGTCAGTGGTACATCAACAAACAGGGTGGGACCAGGTCTTACCCCTTGTGTCGAGAAGCACTCAGACTGTGGCAATGGGCGATTTCCTCCCAACGTTTTTTGATAGTAATGCACATCCCTGGGAAATCCAACATTATAGCGGACAGGCTCAGCAGAGCTATCCTCATGCCTCACGAGTGGTCTCTGAATCAGGAAGTTGCGGATCTTATCTTCCGCAAATGGGGACAGCCTTGCTGCAACCTATTTGCTACTCCTCTCAACAACAAATGCAGCAGCTACTTTTCCCTACTTCCTCTTCCAGGTCATATACCCAGAGATGCTGTAGTCCACGATTGGCCTCAGGGACTCCTTTATGCTTTTCCTCCTTTTCCCCTAATTCCGAGACTCATACAGAAAGCAAAATCATTGGGTTGCAAAATTATCCTCATTGCCCCATATTGACCTCGACAAATATGGTTCCCGTTCCTACACCTCCACCTTCTGGATCAACCGTGGATTCCGGACCCGGTTCCAAATCTTCTGATTCACCAATCAGGTGGGTTGCACCAATCCATTCAAACTCTCTAGCTCACAGCTTGGTTACTCCTCTTTCATCCTTAGCCAGGCTTTCCAATATCTCCCCAGCAGTGCGTGATATTATTGTTTCCTCACATAACACTACTACGAGAAAAACGTATGCTAGTAAATGGAAACGCTTTTCTTACTGGGCAGAATCTCGAAATTTGGATCCTTTCTCAGCCCCAGTCCATGAAATTCTTGAATTTCTAGCACAGCTTTTTCAGTCTGGTGCGGCTTCCGCTACCATTAGAGTACAACTAGATGCCATTTCGAATTTTCATATCAGTATGTTTAATTCTAGCATAATGTCTCATAAGCTCTGCAAAGCCTTTATGAAAGGAACATCTCTTCTTAGACCCACAGTTAGAGATATTCCCCCTCCTTGGGATCTCAATTTAGTTTTAACCTCCTTAATTTTGCCTCCCTTTGAACCGGCAGCATCATGCTCTTTAAAATTTCTTTCTTGGAAGACACTTTTTCTGGTTGCTATCACTTCAGCTAGATGTGTCTCAGAACTTCAAGCACTATGTGTTTGTCCTCCTTACCTGGTGTTTCACAAGGACAGAGTTTCTCTGAGGACCAATCCATCCTTTATTCCTAAAGTCTGCTCAGAGAACAATTTAAATCAATCCATAGCTCTCCCAATTTTCTTTCTTAATCACAGCAACAAGGCAGAATACAAGCTCCACCAATTAGATGTACACAGACAATTGCATTTTTACCTCCATAGAACTAAGGAACTAAGAAAGTCAGACCAGTTATTTCTTTCTTATGCTTTCAACAAACAAGGCCTTCCAGTTTCTAAAGTGACCCTATCCAGATGGTTATCTGATACTATTGCCAGTTACAAAATAAAGAGCTACCAGCTAAACCGTCATTCCACTAGAGCATTAGCCGCCTCTGTAGCTTTTCAGTCTAGGTTGCCCGTAGACTCAATCTGTGCAGCTACCACTTGGGCAAACCCCCACACTTTTATCTCTCATTACAAGGTAGATATGGTCTCCCAGAGCAGAGCTTCCTTTGGTTCTACTGTTCTGAAGAGTTTGTTCCAATGAGCCACCTGGGATTTTAGGTGCTAGGGACACTGACCCAAACAGCAAGAATGAAGGCGAGATGGACAACTTAACATAAAGAAGTTATGTACCTACCATAACGTTCCATGTTAGTTGTCTTCATCTCACCTTCCTTCTTGCGTCCCTCCCTCCTTCCCCCTTCCTAGAGGATTGTGAGGAGTTCCCTTTTGTTTTCACTGGCTGAGCATCTTTTATTACTTCACATGCCAGGTAATTTATAACTCTTTCCTTGTTTAGGTGTATTGGACAACCAGTTTTTAGTAACTGGTTACTCTACTTATGTCTAGTGTGCACTATTGCAAACGAGATCTGGGTAGCTGATGCTGGGCATGCTGGGTTAAGGGGTAGCCTCGAGCCAGTAAACAGCTCTCAAGCTATAGAAGATGGTTGAGTCGGAGCCGAGGATCGGCTCCGCACCCAAACAGCAACATGGAAGGCAAGATGAAAACAACTAACATGGAACGTTATGGTAGGTATATAACTTCTTTTTAATCAGTTTGCAACAGATTCTGCAGTATGACATGGAAAACAGAACAATGTCTTACACTACTACTATTGATAATGTTGTTTTATTACCGAAATTTTAACTCCTCAAACCCTAAGTGACCTCCAGGCATTTCTCTTGGATTACCCTAGTGGACTTCTAGGCATCTAATATTGCCTGTTTACATTATTAAAAAAAAAAACATGCTACATGGAAGCTGTTGAATGATTTGATGTTAGAACTTACATGATGGGAAGCACAACTGCACTGATATTCAACCTATGCCAAGTGCAGCTGAAATGGTATTAAATGGTATCATATACTATTTACATTATCATAATTATCATATGTCTGTAAATATGTCAGCAACCAAGCAATTATTTTCCTACAGTGCTGCGTTTAGCTGGTAATATAAGCAACAAAACTAATCACTTAGTAGTATTGCAAGAATTTTAAGAAAAATCCTTAGAAATATCATATAAGCTTGTGTCTGATTCCTGCATCTTCTGCTAGTTAATACTGTGAGAATGAGAAGAAAGTGATTTAATTACACCAAAGCCTGTAGATTATACATAAAACAAGTGTTATACTCGACTAAAACATACTATACCCCTTATGCAATATGTTCCTCACATCTTCATAATCTGGATATTTATTTATATAGAAAATCCTATACTGAAAGTGTGTTACATGTCTGCATGATGCTATGCTAAATGCATACAGTTGTGTAACAAAACAGTGGAATTAGAAAGTACTTCCAAATATCCATACCTGTGACCATCATCACGGTCACCACTGCACTTGGACAAGATATGACTGTGTAGCTAATTATAATCTTTATCATACACCAAAGCACTGTACAAATAAGTACACAAATGCATGGATCTCACCATACCCAATAGAACCAAGACACTCTCCTCCAAAAAAAGGAAGCCAGTCTGGTGATCCCCTGCCATAAACAAACTCTACAACAGAAGGAAGAAACTGATGCAGAATAAGGTGTAGTCCCAAAACTGGAAAAACTCCCTTATCAGCCTCAACAAAAAGTTGAGATCCCTCATCAAATCCTCTAAAGCTAGCTATGAAAACAGAATTGCAGCAGATGGCAAAGACAACTACAAGGCCTTCTATAGTTATGTAAAGAATCCCCACAGCAATACCCAGATTTGCTCTGAGCTACTGCACAGTGGTACCTCCTATACTGAGCCAACAGATATTGCCACAGATACAGTACCAACTTTACCCCTCCCCCCCAAAGGACCAATCATAATACCAGTAGATTGCCAGGTACCCAATATTACTGCTGCACAAGTTAAAACAGCACTGTCCAAGGCCAAGAATACAGCTTCTGTGGGAACTGACAATATCCCTGGCTGTGTTCTACGTGAACTACAGAGTGAACTGGCAGCACACCGGTGTGCCCTGTTCAGTCACAGCCTCACTTCAAGCTTTGTCCCTACCGAATGGCGAACTGCTACAGTCATCCCTCTCCACAAAGGAAGAGTGACTACAGACCCTGGGAACTGTTGCCCCATTAGCCTGATGAGTCTGATATGCAAAGCTATGGAACACATCATCATGGACCTAATAAACAAGGATACAGGGAATCTCCTAACTCTGGATCCCACACAGTGTGGTTTTGTGAAGGGTAGATCATGCCTTCTCAACTTGGTCAACTTCTTTCAGTCAGTCACCAGAGCTGTGGATGAAGGCAAGGTGGTTCATACAGTCCACCTTGATCTGTCCAAGGCTTTTGATACCATTCCCCACTCAGGAATCGTAGAAAAACTCACTAAGCTAGGCATCAACCCCTATATCACTAGGTGGGTTGCAGACTGGCTCACAGATAGAACCCACAATGTGAAAGTAGCTGACTCCAAGTCAGACTGCCGACCAGTCACGAGTGGAGTCCCATGGGGTTCGGTCCTGGGTCCTCTCCTGTTTGGTATCTACTTCTCTGAAGTCCAGGCCAACACAAAAGGACTCTGGCTGACAAAGATCACAGACAATTGCAAATTGGGAGCTATTATTAACTCACCAAGTGATGTTGACATCATGCAGAAAGGCCTCACTGAGACCAACAACTGGTGTCAGAACCATGGCCTTAAGCTCAATGCCAAAAAATGTATCATCATCCCCTTTGGGAAAACTCGGTTCCCATGAATTACCACATCAATGGTAGTCCACTGAACACAGAAGGTGTTTTAAGAGATCTGGGAACACAGGTTGACAGCAGCCTCTCTTTTGACCACCACATTGCCAGTGTGGTCAGAAAGTCCTTCTATATGGCACATCTCATTACTAAGGGTTTTTCATCCAGGAAGAAAGAGGTCATTGTCTCCCTCTACTCTTCCCTCATTAGGCCAGTCATAGAGTACAATGACCCATTTTTCATGTACCTCACTAGACAACTGCAACAACTGGAGAGGCTACAAAAGTACCTCACAAAGATGATCCTAGGCCTTAAACAGTTGTCCTATATGGACAGACTCAAAAAACTCCAACTATTCTCTGTCTCATATTGTCTACTTAGAGGCAATCTCTGCTTGACTTACAAAGCCATGTCTTGCCCAGCTCTGTTAGAAATGCTACATCTAAAGAAATCCCAATCCCTCTGCACCACACGCTCTAGAGACCTCAACCTCATTACCACAATCAACAGAACATGCTGACAGGTTCATAACCCAGAGACTGTCCATGCCATGGAATAGACTTCCCATACATGTCAAACAGAACACCTCACTGGCTCTCTTCAAGAGAAATCTTGACAAGTGGATGGGAAATAGAAAATTCACCCCGGATCACTCCAGTGGCTCTACTTGACAGAGGCACTAGGAACTAATGTCGGGTGGCACGATGCCAGGGTAATCCTATGGGCTAGGCTTGCAAAGTCTACAGGGCCATTAGTCTGGTACACACCTATGAACCTTAATTTTGTTATTTAAGAAAAAAAATTCTGCATGCTTATTTGTGACAAAATTTAGCTGATGTATTTGTATGAATCACGTCCTAATCTTTAAAAAGGTAATACTTCAGATATGCTTTTTCTTCTCTAACTGTACCATCCTTAAAAGGAAAATGTCTACATTAACATTTTCTGGGTGCCTATGGTTGCCACCAATATTTGTTGTGCCGAGACATTCACCTAAAAATTCAAAAATTTCCCTTCATATAACCAGGATGTCAGATTACATGTGTTTTTACCATTTGAATAAAATGTTGATGGTTCAAAACCCATTATCCTGAACATACTAACATCACAAACCCTTGTAAAAAAATTCAGGATATTCAGCCACTGAAACCAGCTACATGGGGAGCTAAATTATATTTTGTTTATCCTTTTCTTCACTGCAGCTGAAAATCATCAGATCCCTATATGAGGACATCATGCAAGCAAATATCCAGGTTTTCTGCATGGACTCTAACCCCTCCTGCCCCATGGTTACCTAGTAAGTCAAAGTAGAGGCTGCATTGCTGAGCCTTACGTCATTCCAGCTACACCACAGTAAATTGACTGACAAACCTTGCATGTGCCAGACCTAATGCTTTCTGGTACATTGTATTCATTCTTCCTCTGACAGCCACTTATGAGGATTTCATCATTATAATGCACAGTGAAATCAATTCATCATTGTTGCTTGTTACTGGATTAGAGAAATAATTGAAGTTAAAAGCAGCTAAGCACAGCTGTTTTATATTGCATATTCATGCGGCAGGTCATCCAGGCTCTCTCAATTCTAGTGCATCTAAACTAGCATTGTCTGCTCAGGCTCACCATCCATGTCAGTTTTCCTCATTGTCTGTATCACTAATTTATTTTATTTACATTTTGTTGACCAGGTTGCCTTTCTGAGCAGAGCGCATTTTCAGATGGAACTAGGGAAAGACATTAAACTAAGTAAACATACAAAGTTGCATTTTAGAGTGTTAAACAAATCCATCAAAAAATTATTATGGAACATGAAGTTACTCAAACATATTGATAGAAAATATAATAATTCAATGTATTTGACAAAATAATAATGATTATGAAGTGCATTAGTAACAATGTAAAATCTTGGCATAAATAATATATACAGTCAGAAAAATAAAACAGGAATGAGAAAGCAAAAGCAGAGGAATTGTAGTTAGATAAAGATAGTGAGATAGAAAATGATGATGGAGTAATCGGTATGTTGTAGCAGATCTTAATTTGGGGGTAAAGGAATAAAACATCATGAAACATCTCCAGGTAAGAAGAGAGTACTTAAAAGCTGGAGAGTTTATCACTTTTTTAAATTTCTCCAAGTCTTTTGGGTTTCTAATACCACGACAGGAATGGGCCCCATTCCTAAGTCAAAGTACGATTAAAGTTCATGAAATTAGTATTGCTTCAATCATTGATGTCAGCCAAAAGTGCTCTTCGCAGCACCCACATTGTGCCCAATAATGACTCCTTCTGCAATTCGTATGAAGTTACATGTATTGGTAACATATCTAAAAATGATTGTAGTTTCCTTTTTATAAGGCCTGTTGCTCCTACTACTCTTGCAAGTTTCTGGGTATCTTTCTTGCGCATTGCTCTCGTTTCTGCCTGCAAATCCTGATATTTTATGACTTCAGATGCTACCTGAGGTACACCAATAGTTGTCTGAATTTTGTAGACACAGATGGTCCAGTAGATTGACTGAGATCTGGCAGATGAATAAGTCTTGAAGCAGTAAATAAGAGTAGGTTTGCAACCAACAATGTATAGTCATTGTAAGAGTAAACTAGGATTGACCACAATTAATGTTTTTGCAAAGTCTATGAAAAGAGAAGCAATGAGTTTGCTGATGGCACATTTGGATGCAGTATAGTCAGTTTTTTCAACTAATACAGTTTGAGTACTATGGCCAGGGTAAAAGCCATGTTGGGTTTTGCTAAGTTTATCACTTGAAATGAAGTACTTTATTGGTTGAATATGCATCACCTTTTCTAATAAATTGCATAGGGTGCTAAGGATAGAGATTAGTACAAAGGTTTCAACTTCCTGTATTTTCTCTAGCAAGAAAGATAATTTTCACTGCTTCCACATGTATAGGAAGTATCCCTTCCATAAGCTTCAGTTTGTCATACTTGTTGGAGGGTAAGAAATAAGACTGGATGTTTGATCCAAGTCATTAGGGTCACTGTCAAGGGTTTACCATTCTCTGCCACAGAGCTACTTCATTTGTAAATTATTTCATTTATCAGTTTTACTTTTGATTAATAGAGTTAAAACATTTGTAGTTTCAGCAGGCCTCTCACTAACATAAGTATCTGTATGCTTACAGCTCAGTGCACCAGCCCTTCTGCAACAAAAAGAGTTTTAGGGCAAAATGCCCTGGCTTTGAGACAGACTTTTATTAGAACCTAGAATTCTTGAAACAGCAATGGAATATACCAGTTTTATTAAACCTGTTTTGGCATTCTTTTGTTGTAAACTCAAACCAATTATCTGCTTTAAAATATTATGACTGAATCCCTTGCACTTGACATGTTTGATCAGCCTTAAGTATATCACCAGTAGAAGAGCAGTATGAAAATGTTGCGTGCTGCTTTTCATTCGTTATAATAAGACTTTTCCCCAAGGTATATGCACTTACATAGCATTTATAATGAGACATTATAAAATAAGCATCTTTTTTCAGCCCTGTCCCACTTTATCAGCTTTGAAAAATACTGGAAAATATATGCCACATGAAACTCATGCAGACTGTCAAAGTAGTTAGTCATAAAAACACCACAGCGTGTCACTTCTGTCACTTGAAATAAAACTGAAATTCTGCAGTCATGTTTTTCTCACTCAGAGCTGGTTACACTGGACTGATTAAATGACAATGAAATGGCCACATTCCAACAAAGAGCATGTTGAGACTCAATGCAATTATGCTGAGCAGACTAAATGGTATCATAAATATGTTAGTCCCCATCTTCTGCATAAATTATGTTAGTTATAAGTTTCTAGACATTCAGAATTCAAAAATATGCTGGTTAAGCAAATAAAATTCAAGCCAATAGTTTGCCCTCTGTAAATATTGTTTTTCATGTACTCATGATTTATTTATTACTTTACTTGCACTTTGTTTGCAAGGTTGGTTCCATTAGTCATTAATAGTTTTCATAAGAAGCTTAAGGGCAGTTATACAGATTAGGGATATCAATTTTGTTCCTGATTTCACTGAGAATTATGTGAATAAGGGATAAATATGTTTTAATTTACTGATCCTGTGTGCAGAGTGATAAGGTCCTGAATTTATCCCAGATGACTGGCGTTTCACCAATGGGTACAAGCACTGCAGGTGAGGATGGGAGTGAGCAGTTGATGCCAGCTTCTACATCCTTGAAGAATATAGGTTGCACAAGCTTGCTGCACTTGGCCAGGATATTGAGCATACATGAAAGAGCACATATACCTCCTGAAGGCAGCCATTGCGGAGCTTGCAAGGTTGCTCCAGGGAGGATTAAAGCACACCCCTCGTCAGCAGTATAATGCTGCACCAGTACCCTCAGTCTCATCACTGGTCCCAGATGTGATGTGTATTGGATGGAGCTCTGGGAAAGGCTAAGGCGGTCCAATAGACCCATAGAATGAGGAGAGGAGCAGGATGCAGCTGGGCAGGTGCAGAGAGTAGGTAAGAAGGAAAAAAGTATGCTTTGATCTGCACAGAAGATTAAAATCAGAGTCGTTGAAATTTTTGAACAGGGTAGTGATGTGTTGCATGTGGAGGGATATGGTCTGATCATTGGCAAGAAGCATATAACAGGAAAAATAGTACAAGATTGAAGAGATTGGAAATGAGCTGTAAGCAAACTGCTTCTTGTAGTCAAGAGCAAAAGAGTTGATTCCTTCCATATCTGTTTGTCTATTGTGTGACTCTGTAGAAGTCACTTGAATGGACAGTGCTTCTAGGTTCCCCTTAAAACAGGCATGCTTCCAATGGGCTTGCATAATCAAAAAATGTATGTAAAATATTTTTTTGAAAGAACAAATGGATGTAATTAGTAAAAAATGGAAAAGGTTGAAAGATTTGGGGTTATTGTACATTTTGGAATAATTTTTTACTATATTGTTTCTCCCCCCTTTTTGTGAGATCTACTAATGTGTTTACTTAAATTAAAAAGTATATGGATTGTGAAGTACTATTTTTAATATTGTTTTAATAGTTTTCAATATGCACCGCTGGAATTATTAGTTCCATCTGAGTTATCTGTAAATCAAGCAGATGGAACTTCAGTGTAATGTTTTATCCAAAGGATGCCACCTTATACTGCAATGAAATATCAGCACTGGACATTAATCCAAGCAGGTGGTGGGGCAGAACCTGTCTGATCTTCCAAAGTTAACTAAAAAGTTAAAGGTCATCTTCATTGCATTTCTTCATTTTTTTTAACTGGCTAAACCAGCTAGGTAGAAATGCCATTTTTTAACAGGTGTGACCTTAGATCACTGCCTGGTTACGTGACTTGATCAGAGTTGCAATAATATACAATTGAAAAGTAATGAATCAAACTACAGAATGTAACTCTTCAAGGATGCTAGACACCTCAGTACAAAGAGTTTTTCTTCCACAGGAAAAGATAGATCTATATGCAGATATGTTTCAAGGGTATCCCTCTCAGACTTTAGTCAATGCAAGAGAATACCTCAAGATTCTGGGTCTCATGGCATCTGTAATTCTTATAAGCCTGGCAAGACTCCACATTAGAAAGATATAATATCTGAAGTCTCTTTGGTCCCAGTACCAGCACCCATTATCTTTTCAAATTCCAGTGCTAGGATTTATTTCAAGAGAACTCACTAGGCAGAGATATCAAATATCCCCAAATTCAAGTCCCCTATTCTCCCCCCACTCCAAAGCAGTCAGTCACGACAGATACTTCGAATATTGCTGGGGAGCAGTATCAGAAGGGATAAAAGTGCAAGGTATCTGAGACTATAAGGATATATAATTGCTTTTGGCAAGGCACTCAACTCTCTGAATCACCTCTGGTCTCCAGGACATCAAGTGGTTACAGACAATACCACACTGATGTGGTACATCAACAAGTAGGGGGAACCAGGTCTTACCCCCCCCCCCATGTAGACTTACCATGTTAGCTTGGGATGCAGCTTTCCAGCATGATCTCACTCTATAGTCATCTTACATTCCATCAGAACAAAATTATGTGGCAGACAAGATCTGCAGGACAAAGACATACCCTAAAACTCAGTCTCAGAATGGATCTACTCACACAAGAACATGGGAGTTTGATACATCCCGATTAGCTTCATTTGCCTGCATGGATGATACAAGTCTTAATTCCTTTGAGGCACCTGTTTACTGAAGATGCAAAGCAGGTACTTATGTAGGCAAAAAAGCCTACTACTGGAAAATCATATATAAGCAAATGGAAAAGGTTTTATAGTTGGTGCCAAACATGGAACCAGTACCCATTCAGGCTAATGTTTCTTTGGTTTTACAATAATTGTGAGAGTTACTATCACCATGAAAAACTTCTCCAAAGCTAACTTTGGGCTCCTAAAAACAGAGGTGGCTAACTTCACGGCACCCATGCAAATGGAGAATAGTTGCATGACTGCCGAATCATACACTAATGCACTGTATAAACACGTACCCAAATTCATGGATCTCGCCATACCCAATAGAACCAAGACGCTGTCCTCCAAAAAAAGGAAGCCAATCTGGTGGCCCCCTGCCATAAGCAAACTGTACAACAGAAGGAAGAAAATGATGTGGAATAAGGTGAAGTCCAAAGACTGGAAATACTCCCTTATCAGCCTCAACAAAACGCTGAGATCCCTCATCAAATCCTCTAAAGCTAGCTAAGAAAACAGAATTGCAGCAGATAGTAAAGACAACCACAAGGCCTTCTATAGTTATCTAAAGAATCTCCATGGCAATACCCAGATTTGTTCTGAGCTACTGCATAATGGTACCTCCTATACCGAGCCAACAGATATTAGCAATATACTGGCCGACAGATTCAGTGCCAACTTTACCCCCCCCCAAAGGACCAATCATAATACCAGTAGATTGCCAGGCACCCAGTATTACTGCTGCACAGGTTAAAACAGCACTGTCCAAGGCCAAGAATACAGCTTCCATGGGATCTGACAATATCCCTGGTTGTGTTCTACATGAACTACAGAGTGAACTGGCACCTCACCTGTGTGCCCTGTTCAATCACAGCCTCACCTCAGGCTTTGTCCCTACCAAATGGCGCACTGCTACAGTCATCCCTCTCCACAATGGAGGAGTGACTACAGACCCTCTAAACTATCGCCCCATTAGCCGGACAAGTCTGATATGCAAAGCTATGGAATGCATCATCATGGACCTAATAAACAAGGAAATAGGGAAGCTCCAAACTCTGGATCTCACACAATTTGATTTTGTGAAGGGTAGATCATGCCTGCTCAACTTGGTTAATGTCTTTGAGTCAATCACGAGAGCTGTAGATGAAGGCAAGGTGGTTCATATAGTTTACCTTGATTTGGCCAAGGCCTTTGATACCATTCCTCACTGAGGAATCATAGAAAAACTCACTAAGCTAGGCATCAACCCTTATATCACTAGGTGGGTTGCAAACTGGCTTACAGGTAGAACCCACAGTGTGAAAGTAGCTGACTCCAAGTCAGACTGCCTACCAGTCATGAGTGGAGTCCCACAAGGATCAGTCCTGGGTCCTCTTCTGTTTGGTATCTCCTTCTCAGAAGTCCAGGCCAACATGAAGGGACTCTGGCTGACAAAATTCTCAGACGATTGCAAGTTGGTAGCCATTATTAACTCAATCCCCAAGTGATGCTGACATCCTACAGAAAGGCCTCACTGAGACCAACGACTGGTGTCAGAACCATGGCCTTAAGCTCAATGCCAAAAAATATGTCATCATCCCCTTTGGGAAAAACCCAGTTCCCATGAATTACCACATCTATGGTAGTCCACTGAACACAGAGGGAGTTATAAGAGATCTGGGAGCACAGGTTGACAACAACCTCTCTTTTGACCACCACATTGCCACTGTGATCAGAAAGTCCTTCTATATCGCACATCTCATTACTAAAGGTTTTGCATCCAGGAAGAAAGAGGTCATTGTCTCCCTCTACTCGTCCCTCATTAGGCCAGTCATCGAGTATAATGCCCCATTTGGCATGTACCTCACTAGGCACCCACAACAACTGGAGAGGCCACAAAAGTACCTCACAAAGAGGATCCTAGGCCTTAAACATTTGTCCTATATGGACAGACTCAAAAAACTCCAACTATTCTCTGTCTCATACCACCTACTTAGAGGCAATCTCTGCTTGACTTACAAAGCCATGTCTGACCCAGATCTGTTAGAAATGCTACATCTAAAGAAATCCCAATCCCTCCACACCGCATGCTCCAGAGACCTCAACCTCATTACCACAATCAACAGAATGTGCAGGCGGGACAGGTTCATAACCCAGAGACTGCCCATGCTATGAAATAGACTTCCCATACATGTCAAACAAAGCACCTCACTGGCCCTCTTCAAGAGAAATCTTGCTGAGTGGATGGGAAATAGAAAATTCACCCTGGGGATCACTCCAGTGGCTCTACTCAACAGGCACTGGGAAATAAGGTCAGGTGGTAATGCCAAGGTAATTCTATGGGCTAGGGTTGTAAAGGCTCCAGGGCCATTAGCCTAGTACACACCTATGAACCTATGAACCTATCATATGGCCTGACTTACTCCTCTAGCAAGTTTCATTCATCAGACATTTCAGCATGTTGGCCCATGGATCCCCCTCTTTCAATGCATTCTCATGTTAGAATGTTTTTGAATGGGGGCTTGTATAAGAGACCTCTAGGAAGACTGGTATCTCCTTCTCCATGGGATCTTATTTTACTCCATTTGAGTCAGCTTATCTGGCTGACTTGAAGTTAACATGGAAAACTGACCTTTTGTTCTGACCTCTGCAAGAAGAATATCTGAGTTGCAAGTTCTTATAACTGGTCAACTCTATCTCATTTTTTTTTACAGGGACAGGGTTTCTTTGAGAACTAATCTTAATTGCATGCTTAAAATGGTATCAGAGTTATCCATCTCCCCATTTTGTTCCCTGATCCCAAAAACGAGGGAGCAAGGATATGCCATACCATGGATGTCCAACAACTCAGGTACTATCCAGAAAGATTTCTTCAGATCAGTTGATGTTAAGTTGTCCCATCTCGCCTTCGTTCTTGCTGTTTGGGTTCAGAGCCGATCTTCGGCTCTGACTCAGCCTACTTCTATAGCTCGAGAGCTATTTATTGGCTCGAGGCTAACCCTTATCCCAGAATGCCAAGCATCAGCTACCCCAATCTCGTTTGCCACTTCAGCTGCAAGGTTGCTTCGTTACTGGCTCAGGCTTAGTATAGTTTTTTCTATTATTATAATTGTTGTTGATTCTTAAATTTTATCAAGTTTTTGTCTAGATATAGTACTTTATCCCTTATCACCTTTCTTGTGTGTTGTAGCTTTGCTGGCCGCCGCTCCTTACTCGCATGCCTTTCTGTTTCCCCTGAACTTGTTTAAATTAGAGAGTCCCCCCCCTTAGGACAGCCGTTTAAATTAGAGGCTCTCCTTTCTTTTCCTTAACTGTAAGAAAAAAAAAAAAAGACTGTTTCTTAGTTTAGTAGTGTAAGATGTCTAAAGAGGCCAAAGTTTCTGGCTTCAAAAAGTGTGACTCATGCTGTCAGAAAATGTCTCTGACAGATGGGCTAATTAGCTGTGTTTATTGTTTAGGGGCTGTGCACCTGCAGGACTCCTGCTCTATCTGTCATGCATTTAGTCCAAGGGTCCTGCAGGAGCTCAAAAACAAATTAATCCTTCAAGGATTATTGAAACCACAAGATTCCCTGGCTAAAGGTTCCCAGCCAGTGAAATCCTCTAAGTCTGTCAAGCCATCAGCTCCACCTTGGAACCAACTCATGGGCTTGAACAACCAAGTTTGTCGGTGCCGACTAGCATCAACAAGTCAACTCCTCCCTCGGCTCCAACTGCTACCTCGGAGCCATCTTGGCGCCACAAGTGAGCAAGGTCTCCTTCATTGGAGCCGATCCCCTCAGTGCCACAATCACCCTTACTAGGAAGTGAATGCAGTCATTGCTCTTCATCCCACTCCTCTCGATCCCCTAGGTTATTGGATCAGGACATGGAGAGAGTAGTCAGCAGGTTGCTTAAATCACAGGCCCTTGTGAAATTACTTTCCAGCCCAACTTCAGCAGGGTGCAGCTCCATCCACCTCCACCTCCATCTCCATTCCTCCTCCGACTACACTTAGTTTGGAGCCAGAGACCATGGACGCGCTGATAGTAGAACCGTCCATGCCGATCACCTCTGATCACCTTGATTGTTCCGTCCATCGAGGGATCTGGGTGCCGAAGCTCTCTCATCGGCTCCGAGGGGGGAAGTGGCATCGGGACCCCACTCTCCCTCTTGGAGTTTCGGCACAGGTGAGCTCAGCTCCCACATCGGCCTCAGAGCCATTATCCTCAACACGGAGAAGGACTCCCATCTCTACGGAGCCGGAGCTTTCTTTGCCTCAGGGTCAGGACCCCTTCAAGGTCATGCAGAGTGTGCTGTCCCCTGAAACAGCCCTACTATCAGCCCCATCAGCTCCTTCTCTTGTGGTGCCTGTGCCAACCTCTGCTCCTCCTCTGACCCAGAAGCATAGGGAACCTATGCCCCGGGACACCCCATTGGGTGACCCCTCTTCTTCCAAGGCCTCCCCTGATCACTTAGAGGAATGTCCTCGGAAGAAGAAGTGCAAGAGGAAGCACCTAGACTCCCCTGAGTCTGTCATCTCAGCTACAGACCTGGATGAATTGGAAGGGTCCCCCAGGTCCCCCTCAGAAGATGTTTCCTTTTTGGACATCCTTGAAATGCTTAGGCAGATGGGTGGCTGGTCTTCCCTAGCCCCTATTGAGGATGAGTCTGTATACCTGGAGGCATTCAGTTCCCAACCCTCCACCTCCTGGGTGTCTCCACCTTTCGATCCACTCATGCCTGTAGTGGCTCGAAAGGCTTGGTCAGCTCCGGATTCTGTGGAACCTACTCTGAGGAGACCAAATAAATTCATAACAGCCCCCCAGAACAAACAATTTCTCACTATAGGTGTGCCAGTTGATGCCATGGTGGTAGCAGCAGCCACCAAGAAAGAGTTAGCAGAAACTTCTTCATCTGTCCATCCACCAAACAAAGAGTCTAGGATGATGGACAGATATGGAAAGCAAATTTTTTCCTCAGCGACCTTCTCAATGAGGTCCCTGAATTATCTCTCTCATTTTACACAACTTCAAAGGGATCTCCTAAAAGAGCTTGGAGATACCCTACAAGATCCTGCAGCTGAGGGAGCATCAGCCAAAATATCTTCCCAGCTTGCGACTCTTAATTCAATAGTCAACTCCTCCATGAGGCTGATTTCCTATGCAGCTGATGGAGCGAGCAGAGCTGCAGGTACAGCAGTGGCTCTCAGAAGACATGCTTGGCTGCGGCTGTGTCAATTTGTGGAACCCTTTCGAGTGTCCTTTACAAATACTCCCTTTGATGGCTCCTCGCTTTTTGGGCCTCAGGTGAAAGACACGCTTACCAGGTGTGAGCAGGAAAGCAAGACTCTCTCTGCCGTGGGAGTCCATTTTTCCACTCCTAACAGACCTTATCCCAAAGGTCAGAGGAGTGGAAAGATGTGGTTTCAAAAGTCTGAGGGACCCTTGCCTGACAAATGTGGTGATTTTTCCTCCGGGGCAGAGGGAGAAACAACAACAATGGCAGATGCCACCCTCGTGGCAGAGGGGGACCACAAAATCAGAGTGACAGAGAAACTTTCTCTGCCAAATCCTTCCAGCATCCCTGATGGGTTGCCCGACTGCTCACCTCTGGAGGCAGTCGGGGGAAGACTTTCCCTTACCCAAAAGCCTGGCAAAATTTAACAAGAGACAAATGGGTACTATCTATCATATACGGAGGTTATAAAAATCCCTTCCATCAACCCCCTCTAAAGTCAAAAAAGTCCATCCCAGATGTCCAACCCAATCTAAGGGATCAAGCAGTTATTCAAGTTTCAAAACTGCTAGAAAAAAGAGCCATTCAGGAAGTCCCCGCAGACCAACTAGGATCTGGGACTTACTCAAGATTCATTTTAGTACCAAAAAAGACAGGGGACTGGAGACCAATACTGGATCTCAGCAGATTGAACAAATCTGTACAAAAAGAAAAGTTCTGGATGGTAACACTGCAGCCCATTCTCCCCTTTCTGGGTCAGGACAACTTCAGGATACGTACTACCATATCAAAATGGACAGACACTCCAGGAGATTTCTTCGCTTCCGGGTAGGGGCCAGTCATTACCAGTTCAGAGCTCCACCCTTTGGTCTCACCACAGCCCCCAGGGTATTCACCAAATGTATGGCAGTAGTCACGGCTCACCTGAGACGTCAAGGATTCCAGGTGTTTCCCTGTCTAGATGACTGGCTCCTAACTGCTACCACCAGGCATCAACTCTTAGAGGCATGAGATTATACAATATCAACCTGCACCCAACTAGGCATTACAGTAAATTTTAAAAAAAATCTGCCTTGTTGCCCTGTCAGTCTGTTACATATAAAGGAGCAGAATTAAACACAAAGCAGATGTTTGCAAGGTTACCTCAGGAAAGAGTTTTCTCTATTTGCCAGCAAGTGTCATTTCTAATGCAGAACAGAAAGGTCCAAGTCAGACATGTCCTGCAAGTTCTAAGCTCCATGGCAGCTGCCATTCTTCTTGTACCATTAGCGCTTTACCACATAAGAGTCCTTCAGTGGCTTCTCTTCATGCAGTGGTCCTTTCAGGAACTACCCATGTCTCACATGATCCTGATTACAGAAACATGCAAAAGACACCTCTCTTGGTGGATGGTCTTCCCACTGGTGACTCAGGGCAGATCTTTCATTCAACCCCCTCTGGTAGCCACAGTGACCATGGACACCTCCCTGATAGGGTGGGGGGGCATTATCTAGGCAAGACAGTCCAAGGCATGTGGCAACCTCACGAGTACCATCTGCATATCAATGTCCTAGAGATGAGAGCGGTGCTCCTAGCGTTGCAATCTCTTCAAGACTCTCTTCCTTCCAGGACTATTGCGATCCAAAGAGACAACATGTCAGTTGTGTGGTACATCAACAAGCAGGGCGGGACCAGGTCCTACCCCTTGTGTCGAGAAGCCCTCAGGGTATGGCAATAGGCGATTTCCTCCCAAGGTTTTCTGACAGCAATGCACATCCCTGGGAAATCCAACGTAATAGCGGACAGGCTCAGCAGGGCTATCCTCATGCCTTACGAGTGGTCTCTGAATCAAGAAGTTGCGGACCTTATCTTCTGCAAATGGGGCCAGCCTTGCTGTGATCTATTTGCCACCCCCCTCAACAATAAATGCAGCAGCTACTTCTCCCTGCTTCCTCCTCCAGGTCAAACTCCCAGGGACACTCTAGTCCACGACTGGCCTCAGGGACTCCTTTATGCATTTCCCCCTTTTCCGCTAATTCCAAGACTCATTCAGAAAGCAAAATCGTTGGGTTGCAAAATGATCCTCATTGCCCCCTATTGGCCTCAACAGATGTGGTTTCCGTTCCTGCACCTCCACCTTCTAGACCAGCCTTGGGTTCTGGACCCAGTGCCAGATCTGTTGATTCATCAGTCAGGCGGGTTACACCAATCCCTTCAGACTCTCAAGCTCACAGCTTGGTTTCTCCACTTCCTACCTTAGCCAGGCTTCCAAGTATCTCCCCAGCAGTTCGTGATATTATTGTTTCCTCTCATAAGTCAACTACGAGAAAGACTTATGCTAGCAAATGGAAAAGATTTTCTTACTGGGCTGAATCTAGAAACTTAGACCCCTTTTCAGCCCCAGTCCATCAAATTCTAGAATTTCTAGCAGAGCTTTTTCAGTCAGGTGCGGCTGCTGCTACCATCAGGGTACAACTGGCTGCCATATCTAATTTTCCTATTGGAATTCTTAATTCTAGCATAATGTCTCATAAGCTCTGCAAAGCCTTCATGAGAAGAACATCTATTCTTAGACCCCCAGTGAGTGATCCACCTCCTCCTTGGGATCTCAATTTAGTTTTGACTTCTTTGATTCTGCCTCCCTTTGAACCAGCAGCTTCATGTCCCTTAAAATGTCTTTCTTGGAAAACACTTTTTCTGGTTGCTATTACCTCAGTTAGACATGTTTCAGAACTCCAAGCACTCTGTCTTCGTATAGTGTTTCACAAAGATAGAGTTTCTCTGAGAACCAACCCATCCTTCATACCTAAAGTCTGTTCAGAAAACAATTTAAATCAATCCATTGATCTCCCCGTCTTCTTTCCCAGTCATAGCAACAAGGCAGAATACAGTCTTCACCAACTGGATGTGCACAAACAATTACGTTTTTACCTCCATAGGACCAAAGAGCTAAGAAAGTCAGACCAATTATTTCTCTCCTATGCTCACAATAAGCAAGGCCTTCCAGTTTCTAAGGTGACCTTATCCAAATGGTTATCTGACACCATTGCCTTTATTGATCAGTTAAGACATAAACATCTACCAGCAAAACCAAAAGATCATTCTACTAGAGCATTTAGCCACTTCTGTAGCCTTTCAGTCTAAATTGCCCATAGACTCAATTTGTGCAGCAACCACTTGGGCAAACCTCATACCTTTATCTCTCATTACAAAGTAGATGTGGTCTCCCGGAGCAGGGCTTCCTTTGGTTCCACTGTTCTGAAGAGTCTGTTCCAATGAGCCACCTGGGGTCTTTAGGTGCTAGGGACACTGTCCTAAACAGCAAGAATGAAGGCGAGATGGGGCAACTTAACATAGAAGTTATGTACCTACCATAACGTTCCATGTTAGTTGTCCTTCATCTCGCCTTCCTTCTTGCGTCCCACCCTTCTACCCCCTTCCTGAAGGATTGAGAGGAGTTCACTATGGTTTCACTGGCTGATTTCCTTTTTTCTGGGTTCACTTGCCAGGTAATTTTATGACAGTTTACTCTGATCTTTTATTTTGGTAAATCAGTTTTTTTTTTAGGTTACTGGTTACTTTATATGTCTACTGTGCGCTATCTCAAACGAGATATGGGTAGCTGATGCTGGGCATTCTGGGCTAAGGGTTAGCCTCGAGCCAGTAAAGAGCTCTAAAGCTATAGAAGTAGGCCGAGTCAGAGCCGAGGATTGACTCTGAACCCAAACAGCAAGAAGAAAGACGAGAGGAAGGGCAACTAACATGGAATGTTATGGTAGGTACATAACTTTTTTTTCATTTTTTGTCAAGGTAAGTAGTAGGGACAACCTGCATCAAAGCAGACTATTTCTACATGATTGCCTCAGGGTATTACCTTTTATTATTCTTACCACTGCAAAATGATTCCAAGTAGGGTCAAAGTTCACTGTATCAGGGCCTTGGTTTCATCTATGGCTTTTTTGGAAAGGGTTGGATTCTAGAAGTATTCTGGAAGCACAGCTTTTATACTTTTACAAAGCACTACAAGCCTGATTCTTTCTATAGGTCTAGATCAGGCTATACTAGGACATTGTCCAGAGACTCCTGCACCCCACCCTTTCCAGCTTCCAAATGAAATAAGCTAGGGTTATCTACCCCATAGCTTTGGCTATTGCAGCGGTGATCAATATGATGAAAATAATATACCTGTGTAAGGAAACTTACCATAACAGTAGATGTTCAAATGACCACTGCGGCAGCAGTGACTCCCTCCCACCACCTCCCTTATTTTCTTTTTTTAAGGTGTGGGCATTTTTGTCCTTTTACTCGTAGCTATGCTCTCAGGGCTCAGCCTCCATCTCTCAGTTGGCATGAAACATTTTTAGACAGAACAGTTCAAGCTGTCTGTTTGACAGCATGGAAGGTGCCATGAAGCTTTGAAAGCTGGATGGCTGTTATATCCTTGACAAGATATTGGTTCATAGGCAAGTACTAGGCTAGCTGGCCTTTTGGGACATTTTAAGCCTAGCAAGTTTCTCAAAGGTAAAAATCAAACACTGTACCTTGTGTCTGTGAGGTAAACATGTTAACCATTATGCCAACCCTCTCCCCTTAACAAAAAAGTGACCAAAGGTGAAAATCAAATCCTGTATCTTGTGTCTGTGAGGTAAACAACTTAACCATTATGCTAGCCCCATATAGCTTATGCTATTACAGCAGTGATCATTCAAACATCTACTGTTATGGTAGTAGAAAGTTGCACAAGGAAACTTACAAGTGTACATAGCAACATCCATGTGGTACACAAACAAGAAAAGCAGCATATGGTCCTTTTGACTTTGTAGGCGAGCTATGCAACTGGAAAAAAATACATTTGTTTATGTATATGTAGCTGAACACAGTTCATTTTCCAGGTATAGAAAAACTTCCTACAGGATCTCTCAATTCAAGACTTATCTAGATCAAGAGTGGCAGTTGTGTCCTTCAAGTCTATCAGGATATATCAGACAGGTGACACCTTCACAAGGTTCCAGTTGCATCTTCAGAGAATGCTCACTGGAGTTTGGACAATTGCTCATGACACTCCGGTCAAGACCATGGGGGAAGAAAATATTTCACACATTTTAACCAGCTCCTTTCTTATAAAAAAGAGCTGGATGGCTCAGAGTGTGCCTTTCTAATCCATGCTGCCTTTTGTTCTCCCACTGTAAGGAGGGGATAGAGTTTTTGAGTGGATAATTGTCGTTTCAGCAACAGAGCAGAGTGCTGCACCAATCATTCAAATCACTGCATCTCATAAGTTACATGTTGTTATCCCCCAGAATAGACTTCTTCTCAAATGTTAGTTATCCTATAGGAGATCATGATGCATTTTTTGAAGTCGTCTCATTTATTCACATGGAATAGATGAGAGAAATCTGGTATTATATCACACCATCTACAACTTGGATAAGATCAAGAAAGATGTTGCAAAGATCTAACTTACCCATGAAAATGCATTGTATTGCCATATAGTTAAGACATCCCATATAATCACAAACAGCTTCTACAGCTACAATGAAGATGTTTAAGAGATGGTTGTATATGAAACCTTAGAGACAGCTTTAATTCCTCCCACTGTTCTGCAGAGAAAAATGTTTCTGTCTTGCTTCTTATCTTAGGAATCGGTTAAAGGAAAGAATGTGCAAAACCTGCGATCCAGGCGAGTTTCAGACGTTCTAGCATGTGACTGAAGCTAGGACACAAGCTAATAAGGCAAAACCAGCTATTTCTGGAAATAAGTAGGCTCACTCTGCTCCACTACCCTACACCTCCAATTCTTATCCACCTCCCACTACAACTACACTAGACTTAAGCCCTACCCCTTGCCATACAACTCTAATCAGTAAACATCATATCACATAGCTGCTCAACCGTAATCACACCCAGTTATGTTATTTCTGCTCCTACACTCCCTAATCTTGCTCTATCTGAAGATTCACTTTGTACCATTATCCCCTCATAACAAATGTATCCCCAAACAAAACTCCTATAGCACTAACAACCCACTATTCAAAAATCTCCAGCAGATTAATCCAAATCAGTAACTGCAACTACATCCAGTACACCACACTCAAGCCAAAATCAAGTGGCAGCATTATTATACCAATAGCAGCCACCAAGTCACCCTTCAACAACACACAAAACCACTAGTACTAAGTGATGACATCCACCCTAATCATGGACCACTCAACTATCTTGCCCAAAAAAATAAAAAATCAAACCCCAAACTCGACCATCATCCACAGCCAAAATAAACTCCATCCTTAAATTAGTTAATATCATCCAGAATACAGCCAGCAAACTAATGGAGTTCCACTCCTGGATAGCATGACACCCCTCAAAATAATCATTCTCACAGAGACCTGGTTGAAACCAAACATCCCTAGCACTGTCCTGGAAGGATATAAAATCCTTAGAAATTACAGAAAAACAAAAAAAGGAGGTGAAGTGGCCATAATCTACTCCAGCAGCCTGAACCTAACCCGTTTCACCCCACATCCACCCTCATTCACTAACACTGGTCTTCTAAAACTAAAATCCATATGTATCATAGCTGCATGTATGCCCCTCAAAAACAATAAAGCCTCAAAAACCTCCTTTCCAGTGCATCCATCCATATCTCCCAAGAAACTGTCATTCTAGGAGACTTCAACATCAGCCAACTCCTGCCCTGTCTCGTGTACAACTGCCATAAACCTATTAATGTTTACTCAACTAATCACAGAACAAACTAGAACTAACAAAATTTCTAATAATGGCTCAATTATTGATTGGATCTTGATCACTAAACCCAATAAAATCTCATCCTCTGTATTAAATGACTATCAACCCACTTTTACTATGTGTAAATGCAGCAAAACCCCCAAAACTCCCAGTTTAAGACAGTCAAGATCCTAAACCAATTCAGCATTAACAATGTCATAAGCTCTCAAACAGTGCTGTTAGTTTCAACTTAAATTTCTAACACTTGATGATGCCGTAGACTTCAATAGTACATTCCTCTCTATCCTGAAAGTACAGCTGTATAAAATCTTACCATAATAGTAGACATCCTTGTTTTCACTGTTGGAGTATTCATCACCTCTGGAATCTCCTGCCAAGGATAGCCTAATATCTGGCTAGTATACCAAAGCCTTAATTACCTAGGAGTATTCTTTAGCAGACGTATGCTCCCAGCACATGTGTAGGGCATAAAGGTGATGTACGTATGTAACCAACCCAGAACTGAACTGCTCCAGGAGAACCACGACCCCCAGTGTAAAGGAAAACATGTGCATCCAGAAAATGGAGGAAGAGAAAACGAGCCTCTTTGCCAGAAGGAAAATACCACCCATGGAAAAAGTGAAAGAACAGTAGGTAGGAGGGAGGGAATGAATACTGCAACAGAGAAAAGGAGGACATCTACTCTTATGGCAAGATCTGTCAAGATTTTACATAACTATACTATCATCATCATCATCAACCACCCTCTTTTTCTGATTTTCTACATGGAGTCAGGGTATCTTGTTAACTATCACCATCTCACTCATTTCAATGCCACACTCCTGACTTCATCGATGCTCATGCCTGACTGTCACAGATCTTCTCTTACACATTGCATCCACCTCTTTGCTGGATGTCCTTTCATCTTATTTTCTTCCTGTCTGTCCCAAATCTTCACAAGATTGTCTTCTGCTTTAATGCACATATGTCTAAACCACCCTAATATGTTCTCTTTGATCTTTTCTGCAATTGGAGCTACTCTGGCTTCTGCTCTTATGTCATTTCTTTGTCTGTCCCACAGTGTGCAGCCTACCACCCTTCTCAGGCACTTCATTTCCATCACCTCTAGCTTCTTCATGTGTACTGCCTTTACTGCCCATGTTTCTGCACCATACAGTAGACTGGTCATACCACTGTCTTGTACACTTACACAACTGCACTATGTCCTTCCATATCATTGTTGCAGCATTCATCACCTCTGGGAAAGTATAAAAGCTACTGAGAAGGTAGGGAGGTTCTGGAAATGACATCCAGTTCTTAATGTTCTTAAGAATGTATGAACTGAAGACCAAGTAGCAGCTTCAAGGATGGAGCTGGTGTCCTAACCCTTGAAGAAGGAAAAAAACAAAAGAAATAGCACTGGGAATCCAGAAGGGGATGGTTTTGTTTAGAAACTGCTAAACCCAATGTCCTGGTATGAAAAGATAAAAAGTTGATCAGATTTATGAAAGGCCTTTGTTTTGTCTAAATAACATCTGAGCTGTGGCAGACCACCAACAAACATGACCAAAATGTAAAAAAGATGCCACGTAGACCAGAATCCCCAAATGAATCCAAGACTTTATTATACAAGGCACAGTAAGCACTTTCGTTTGGCAGATATCACCAAACTTCTTCAGACATAGTAACAAAACAAGTTCAGTCATATTTATACTAAACACACCCTACCTAACAATCAATTAGCACCAATTAATTATAACCACTAAAAACTTACAAATCAATACATAAAAAATACACATTTAAAAACACAATTAAGTACATATCAAATACAAAGAATATATAGATATATATATATAAAAAAGCAACAATATTCTAAATTTATAAAAATAAATAGCTCCATACTTTTCTGAATAAATACTATAATGTTTATACCAAATAGCAGAAGAACTTCATCTATCTAAAACTCTTAATTTTAATTTACTGGAAATCGATACAACATCATTAAAACCTGGTGGCAGATAAGCATTGAGAAATACCTGCCACCAGGTTTTTTTCTCCTCGAGGAACAATTTCCAAGGACCTCTTCTATCCCCACATTTTACCTGTTGTAACACCACAAATTTAAAGGAATGGTCGGAGAAAACCTGAATATGCCTAAATAAAGCATTTTTTTCATCACATTGGCATATATCATACCTATGCTCGTAAATACGCTGTGCCAACTTACGTTGTGTCTTGCCTATATAAAAAGCAGGACACCTATTACAGACAGCAGCATATACCACTGCATGGGTATAACAACTAAATATTCCTTTAATAAAAATCTTCTTATCGTTCAAAACAAGACTAGATGTTGATAAAATATGCTTGCATTGGTGGCACATACCACAAGGTGCCATTCTACCATCACCACCCAACTTGGATTCTTGCTCCAACAGACCTTTAATATTCCTACCCTTTCTAAACACAAATTTAGGGTACCTACCAAAAGTCTCAGCCATTGATGGTTCACTCAAAAGGATGTGCCAATTCTTATTAACAATGTCCTGTACAATATGACTTTCATTAGAAAAGGTAGAAACAAAAGGGCACAAAAACATACCCTGGGGACAAGACCCATTATCATCTGTTATATTCCTATGGGACACAGAAGTATTATTACCCCTAAAAAATATTAACAATTGAAGGCCCATTACTAGGAATAATATGACTAGGGGATACCTCCCCATTATTATTCAAAATTGGCATATAAAAAACATTCAAACATTTATTTACCACTTCTTGCTTAATATTAAGTATCAGACTATAGGGGTATCCCCTATCTAAAAACATTTGACAAATAGTATCACACTCCTGTAAAAAATCCCCATAGTTTGAAATTATACAGGCCGCTCTTACTAACTGGCCCTTAACTATACCCCGTTTAATATGAAAGGGATGACTGCTTGTAAAATGTAAAATACTATTAGAAAAGGTATGCTTCCTAAATATTGTAGCTTTTACCTGCCCATCCTCCAATCTGTGTAACATAACATCTAAATAGGATATTTTATCCAAATTAACTGTATGTGTAAACTCAAGAAAGTTAGTACTGTTATTAATATAATCAATAAACTGTACTATACTTTGGGATGGACCCTTCCAAGCTATAAACAAGTCATCCAAATAGCGTAAATATAAAGAAACATATGCAAAAAATGAGGAGGTAAACAAATTATTTCTCTCCCACCATGCCATCACAATGTTCGCAAACAATGGACCACATGCTGAACCCATAGCAACACCAAGCAATTGTTTAAAGTAATGTCCTTCATAATAAATATATTTTTCAACACCATATCCATTAATTGCTTGTAAACATTTATAATGTCCTGTTCTAAGCCAAACTCCTCAAATAAAAAATCAGAAAACCAAGTAATTCCTATCTCATGTGGGATACAGCTATATAAGTCCTTAACATCTATAGTTAAAAATATATACCTTTCCCCTGAGGAAACTAATTCATTACACTTTTCCAGAAAATGCCAAGAGTCACAACAGATGTGAGGGATACCCTGAACCTTATCCTTAAGCTGGTTATCCAAAAACTTGGCAATATAGCTAGTTTTGGACCATCCTGAGTCCACTATGGGACACAACGGTGGATTGGATAGGTCCTTATGGATCTTAGGCAGCCCAAAAATTACCGGTATTTTAGGGGAATCTACAGACATGTACTTATATTCATCAATATTAATTTGGCCTTGTGTTAGCATATCAAATAAATCACAGTCTATTTTTCAATAAGCAATATTAACTTCATTAAGGGAGGCTTCACAATAAGTATCACTATACAGCAAATTAAACATACTTTGTATATACACATCCTTCTGCATTACCACTAAGCTCCCCCCCTTATCCTGCTGCATAATTCTAAGATCCTTCCTACCCCTCAATTCTGCTAACAATCTAACTTCAGTATCAGTAAGGTTACAAACACCAATTTCTTTACCCAAAAAATGACGAAAATCCATTTCACATACTTTTTCAAAACATTTTAAAATATTGTGCAAATCTGGATTATAAGTATTAGGCATCCTAGTTGAACAACTAACAGTATTAAAAACATCAATATCATTCCTATGTAAATATTTTAAATTCAAATTATGAATATAAAGTTTAAAATCACATATCAACTCAGCCAAATCTGCTAGGCACAAAATTGTGGTCTTTACTTAACAAATCAGCATGTAAAGCAGAAAAAAACACATTAGTATAATTGTAAATTTTAAAGTCATTCGTTAAATTCATAACAATAGAAGGTGGATTAGAAACAGTCACCTCTACTATCTCCTCGAATTGGGATAGGGACCATTCCTCTGCCCCTGCAGTCACCAATTGTTCCCCTGTGGATAAGGACTCCACTGTTGAGGCCTGCAGTTTCTCAGTCTCTCGGAGCATGTCGGCCTTGGTGCATCTAAAGGGACAACATTCCCCGATTGTTCTTGTACAACAATATCCTCAGATACTGAATTAAATCGCACCGAATGATTCCCTGGTACAACTGGAGGTGCAGGATAGGCTTTCCCAGCCTGGTATGCCTTTCGGTCTCGGTCTGACATGGAAGGCATAACAGGTTGGGAAAGCCTATCCTGCACCTCCGGTTGTACCAGGGATTTGTTAAGTAAAGGGCACAATTTTGTGCCTAGCAGACAAAGTGATTTGACTGAGTTGATTTGTGATTTTAAACTTTATATTTGTAATTTGAATTTAAAATATTTAGATAAGAATGATATTGATGTTTTTAATGTAAACTAGATAGTTTAGCAGGTGGCAGTGTTGAAGCCATGCTGATCATGGGGACCACTGAAACTTTCTCATATGAAGCCTGGCCCAGGGAAGCATGGGGGTGGTAGAAGCCATGAACCCCAGAGCCCTTAGAAACTCCCTGCCCGTAAGAGAGAACAGGGGAAGGAGGGAAAGAAAATAATTTCTGAGGGACAAAAACATTGGCGGTAGGAAGAAAGGCTAATATCAGGACAGTTTGGATCCTGCAGCCTAGAAAAATGTGATCTTAAAATGGAGTCAGCATTAACTTGTACAGGCTGACAGTGAACACCAGGCTGTGCAATAGAAGCTGGGTAAAAATAAGATTCCACACCAGCTACGATTAGGATGGGGCCTGAAGCAATATGTCAGCCAGACACGGAAATATCTGAATGCCCTGAAGCCTGCAAAAAGCGACTACTGGAAATAGGCATTTGGTGAATACCCTTGGGGCCATTGAAATCCCAAAGGGCAAAGCAGAGAACTGAAAATGAGAGGAAGAAACAAAGAAATGCAAACGTTTCCTGAGAAGGGGGTGGATAGGAATATGAAGGTAGGTGGCCTTTTGGTCCAGGGAAACTAGAAAGGTCTGGGGAAGCAACAGAGGAAATAGAGTCTGAGGAGAAAGCATTCAGAAGAATAGCACTAGGAGAAAAGTGTTCAGAAAGGAAAGATCCAGGACAGGTCTCCAAAACCTCACTTTCCTGGGGACCAGAAACATTGTGGAATAAAATCATAAACCCCTCTAGGTCTTTGGAATCTATTGAATGAAACCCTGGGTCTAACAGTCCTTTCAATACCCCTGAAAAATGAGAAAGCTATTCTGTAGGCAGTTGAGGGATACCATAAAAAAGAGGGAAGGATTTTCCAGGCCATAAAGTAACCCTGCTTGATAATGGATAGAATCCAAGAGTCTGTAGTGATCTTTTGCTAAACTGGCAGAGACAGGAAAAGCGTTAGTGACAAGTGAACCTGGCCAAGAGGAAGGGAGGGCAGACAGTCAGACTGCTGCAGACATGTCAGAAAAGGACTACTAGGTGATTGAGCAGGCTTATCACAAAATATCTAAGAGACTTCTTATCCTTGGAAGACTGTCTAGGCAGTCTACACAAAAATACAGTCTTACTAGGATAGTTCCTCTGAAACTTGAGAATGGGTGAAACAGAGATGTGCTTCAAATCTTTCATGATCTTACCCTGATCCTGCAAGGATTTAAAAAGCTCTGCCACACCAGTGACAAACTAATTTTGGTTATCTAGAGGAGCATCCAGAAGTTTAGCTTTAATATCATCTGGCAAGACTTGAAGGTGAAGTCAGAAATAGTGCCACATCACAGAGCCAGAGGCAGCAGCTATTGAGGAGGCACTAGCTGCATAACAGTTGGATTTTGTAGAGTGATGGGCAACTTGTGAAGCAGAATCTAGTAAGGAGATAGTGGAAGCCTTACCCTCATCAGGCATATCAAAAACCATCTTCCCAGTCTGAGAAAGAAGAGACAGGGTGTATCTTGTCATATAGGACTGGTAACTGATAGCCCTAAAGGCTAAAATACCATAAGAATATACTTTCTTATCATCCTCTGCATAGCTCTACTGTCCTTAACCAAGAGAAGAAGCTTAGAGGAAGGCAACAGCCTAAAAGACTTATCAGTAGACACAGAAATCATCACTGGACCAGGTGAAGAGCACTTGTATAAGTACTAGCAGGCATCCAGTGCCTTATAGCACCTGCTCTGCTTCTTAGGTTGAAAGTCTAGTTGCCAGGGAAGCAGCAGTGAAGGTGTCCAACAGAGCAGCCAACACAGGAAGGACAGCAGAAGGTTTAGGAGAATCAGTTTGTAACAACTCATAATACATTTTCTGGACATCAGATACCTGGGAACAATTCCATTTGAAATGCTCCGTCATACACAGGACCATGTCCCCGAAGGAAAGTTCCTCTGAAAGAGAACCAGGACTGGCAGATTCCTCCTCTTCTGACCCATAGTCTAAAGGAGAAAGCAATTGAAAGGACTAGGCTAAGGAGTCAGTATTAGAGTCAGAATCCTTGTCCGAAGACTCAAGGTCCCTTGCCCTTTTGGGGGTACAGGACCAAGGAGACGCAGTTACTGAAACCCCCCTGAAGAGGCTTAAAAGCCATGAAAGCATTGAACAAACCCATTCTCTCTGTGAATCTCTGGTAGCTGATATCACATGTTTTCATTAGGGGGATACCTGCCCTGACAAAATGTGATGGTACTGACCCCTTCCTGGATTCAATCAATGCACCAGTCACCTCTTCCCTAACATGGATGTGACAAATAAAAGTAGTAGGAACATCACGGTCATAAAAATGTAAAATTTCATATAAAAAGAAGATAAGTGCTTTCGTGTTTCCCAACAAATGCTTCATCAGATCTCAGTAATTCAATCCCCAAAGCAATGTCACATACCATCGTGGCCCCTAAGATCAGAATCCTCACAACTAATGTCTATCACTGAAAGCAATAACTCTCATGGTGACAGTTTGTTCCAGCCATATAGCCAAACTATTGAAAACCTATCCTTAAGCATCAGAAAAGAAAAATCCCACTGCTGGGTCAAAAAACCTAAAACCTCTTTTACTAACACATCTCACAATAAATTATGCCCATAACCAAGAACTCAAACTCTGTCCCCCCAAACCATCTTAGCAAATGAACTAAAATTACATTCCTGGCTTAATTATCCCACTTGTTCCAAGCACACACACACAGGTATCTCTCTATTTTATCAATTCACTTCAAAACTAATATGCTATTCTCCAATGCTACCCCAAACTTTTCTGTTGGTTCACTTGTCACTTGCCTAGCCCTACTTTTTTCTAACACAGTGGTTATCTCTACATTTAATTCACTATACTATCCTAAACAATTGCATGATGCCACTTATACTGTAAATACTATTACAGCTAGCCAAAAAATACTTTTCATCAAATATGTGAATTAGAAATCTCTATGATCTAACAATGTAACTACTTTATTGTAAATATGAAATAATTAACTGTAACTTTTAACTTTAATCTAAATACGCTACTGTTGTACATACTATATTGTGAAGCTTTTCTCTCCAAGCCTCCGCTTAAGTATTATTATTTTTTTTGTTATAACCCAAAGCGGACTGCCCCAGTAAATAAAATAGAATTAAAATAAAGTAAGCAAGTCTATCTTCTAAACAAGATAAATCTTTCTGAAGCCTGTCAAGGTCTTAACACCTCCAGTAGGTATATGTTAAGATTTCTTCAAATAGGAATCACTTAGGCAATGTCAACGGAGTATTCTATCAAAGATCATGTAATGGAGATAAAAAACCACAAAAGATCTCAGAATACAGTATCAATGATTATAAAGGAGTTAACAGACGAGAGTCTGAATTAACCTTCTTTGGCTGCCTACTCTTTATTCCTTAAAATGGACTTCTTTAAAATGTCCTTAATATCCACAATAGTACCACTCTTAAGTGAAAGACCTGCACAGGTTGAATTTTTAAGTGTCTCTTGATCTGAAGCTGCTGTTAAAAGGGGATAATTAGTACGGTGTACAAAATATTGCATGATAACTAAAGGAATCAGCTGGGGAAGTCAGAAAAAATGAGAAGAGAGATTTGATAATTCAGAAAAAAACAATGGGAGGACATGTGCATGGCTTCCAAATATGCAACAAAATCTAGAAGATTTAGGATTTTTGCCTGGAAGTGTTTGCATAATTATACCCCAAGCAGACTCCAAAGATATTTTCCTCAGTTAGATGGCAGTTGGAGGTGTAATGGGGAAGAAAGGGATACCTGGGAGCATATGTTCTTGGGATTGTAATGTGTTGGCAGACTTAAATTCCCTGTAATATGAAATGCAAATGAAGATCCTAATGAAACCCAGTAATGCAGTAGAGACACACACCAGTAAAAATCCAAAATCATACTTCTCTATTTAAATACAAGAGTTTAGTGCTTTTGTCCCTTGATGGAACTTCTTCAGAACTTTGCAGTATGAACCATTTTCAAAATTAAAATACTCCACCAAATAAAACACATGACCCTCAGCCAATAAAAATCACCTTAAATTAATATGCTTCAATCTTAATACAGGACTAATTGAAAGTGCTTCATTTAAACCAGGGTAATGGGTTGCATTTAACCTTATTTGCCATTTCAGTTCGCAAATATCCAAATATTTGTCCACAACCCTACCCTGCACATCCTTATTAATTGTGTTAATAATTCAAAAACCAAAGGAGTGCTCTGTATTGTGTAGTAAATGTCTATAAAGACCATTTGTGTTTTTTTGTTTTTTAATATCTAAACAATGTTCATAAATATGGTCCCTCAACCTCCTGGAGGTTTTCCTCACATAGAAGGTGGGATATTGTTTACATTGTGCCAAATAAACCACATTTCTACTGTTGCAATTATATCATCCCCCTATTTTATAAATGATGTTCCTAATTACAAATTCATTTCCACAAACTACTTGAAATAAAGATAACAAGAAAGTATTATGTTAAATTATTTAAAAGGGTATTTAACAGATCATTTTAGTTTGAGAACCAAAATGGAAGGTTCTGGTGTAAAAGAAGTGTCTGTCAGGGGGGTTCAGTAAATATTCAAAGGAAAGAGCACAGAGTATAATTTCTGGTAACCAGTAATCTGTTATCATTTTCATTCATTCAACTGTTGGGTTCAGATCTGATCATCGGATTCAATTTGGCTGCTTCTTCCAGATCATAGAACTCTGAGCTCTCCAGCTCCTTCCTTTACCCACAATGCGCTAGTCACCTAACATACCTCAGATCTCAATTACCGCCATAGCATTCAGATGTAGATTACAAATTCTTGAGTATGGTTTTCAAAGTTTGTGAGTTTAGCTGCTATTATTCTTCATTATTGTTATTATACTTCTTATACTTATTAAACTATTGTCTTTACCTCCCTTTAACCTTTTTTTATATCAGATTATAAACTTTACCTTCCTTCTGTACTGAGAGTATTTTCAATTACCATAGATGGTATTCTATCCCTTTATTGTACTTATTAGTACTCTCCTTTTTACCATTGTTGGTAACTTCTCTAATTTTTTTTGAGGGAGGGGGCTACTTGCTCCAAGTGCACTCTCATCTGAGGATTTCTGTCAATTACAACAAATCTGAACTCAATCCAACTCAGACTATGTAATTCATCAATCATCTGTTCAATATGGTTACTCAGACAGCTTCTCTCCCTCTGTCTCAGATTCAAACAGTTCAGTTCCAGGTCAGAAAGATCATTCAGAGTTCTCTTTCAGCCCATCTGATACTCCAAGCCATGGGATTCATGTCAGTGGCAAACACCCTTATACAACTGACAAGATTCCATGTGAGAATCTTTCAACGGACATTCACAACTCAAAGATCTATTCTCGAACAACCATTATCCAATCAAGTAAAAATAACAAAAGCTTGTAAAAATTACCTTCTCTGGTGGACCCACTCCAATCAAATACAAGAAGGCCATCCCTTTGTTCTCCCTCAACCCAAGGCCATAGTGACAATGGATGCTTTTCAGATTGGGTGAGGGGAATACTTCTTGAGGACGATGGTCCAAGGCACATGGACCCCAAAGAAACCTACATGCACATCAATGTCCTGGCAATGAGAGGTGTCCTCCTAGTGTTGCAGGCCTTCCATGACACTCTTCCAACTGGGACTACTGCATTTCAGATGGACAATATGTCAGTGGTCCGGTATATCAACAAACAAAGGGGAACCAGATCTTACCCTCTCTGTTGAGAAGCTATGTGAGCATGGCTGATCTCACACAATCGCTTTCTCATAACAATTCACATCCTGGGGAAGTCCAGTGGGATTACGGCAAAGCTAAGCAAGTCTATTCTGATACCTCATGAGTGACCTCTCAACGTGAATGTGTTGGAGAGGATTTTCCATCAATGGGGCCAACCATGCTGCAACCTTTTTGCATCCCCCCTCAACAAGTACAGCAGGTTTTTTGCTCTGATCCCCCCATTAAGGAAATCACTGAGGGTTTTCTCTACTTCACAACTGGCTCTCCAGTCTCCTTTATGCCTATCCCCCATTACCTCTCGTACCCAAATTTATCCAGAAAGCATCTCGATTGAAGAGCACAGTTATCCTTATTCCTCTATACTGGCCTCATCAGATGTGGTTTTCCTTCCTTTGGCCTAATTGTCTGGATCTACTTCAGTAGACCGAAAGTTCACTTACCCGACTTTAAGATAGCAGAGATGAAAAGGCAACAACCGCAGAACACCAACACCCTGGAACTGCAACTTCCCAGTCCAGGTAAGTAACTGCTTGACCATCCTGAAAAATAGTAATACCGAAAGAAAATAAACCCACCCATGCGGGGGCTTTGCCCCCCACACCCCCCCTAACTAAATATACCAACTCCAAGATCAGCCTACTGCAGGGGGTATGGGCAAAGTTCAACAGAGTGGCCAAGCAGTTACTTTCCTGGAGTGGGAAGTCAGTGTTCCCAAATGTCTGTGTTCTGCAGTTGTCAGCCTTTTCGTCTCAGCTATCTGAAAGTCGAGTAAGTGAACATTCAGTCTACTGAAGTAGACCCCATCTTCTACATCCACAGTGGATTCTGGATCCAACTCCAGACTAGCTGTCTCACCTGACAGACATAATTCATCCAGACATGTCATGCCTCAAGTTTCTCCATTTCCATTAATTGCTAGACAGCCCAGGCTCTCCTCCCCCATCCGTCACATTTTATCATCATCCCACAAAGCTTCCATTAGAAAAGTTTAAGAAAGTAAATGGAAAAGATTTGTTTTTTGGGCACAGAGAATTTAGATCCCTTCTTCGCACTGATTCCTAAAGGTCTTGATTTTTTTAGCTACGATCTCCAATGACAGTGCTAGTTCAACTGTCAGAGTATAATTAGTAGCCATTTTTAACTTTCATATAGGAATAAATAACTCTACCATAGCTTCATACAAGCTTTGCAAAGCTTTTCTCAGAGGAACCTATTTACTTAAGCCCCCTTTAAAAGATCCTACTCTTCCTTGGGATTTAAATATTCTTCAGGCATTAACCCAACCCCTCCTTTGAACCATCAGCTAAATTTGAACCAAAATTTATGACCTGGAAAATTGTTTTCCTGGTTGCTGTTACTTCTGCCAGAAGAGAGTCTGAACTTTAGGCTCTGTCTTCTAAACCTCCTTATTTAATTTTACACAAGGATAGGTTTTCTTTATGGACTAGTCATTCCTTTCTACCTGAGGTGATGTCAGATTCCAATACTAATCAGGTTATAAATCTTCCAGTCTTCTTTCCAAATTACTCAAACAAAGGAAAATATAGGTTATAACTTCTAGATGTTCACAGGCAGTTATGTTTCTCCCTTCACAGAGCCAAAGATTTGAGGAAATCTGAACAATTATTTGTTTCCTTTTCTGATTCAAAATTAGGTAAACCAGTTTCTAAAGTGACATTGGCCAAATGGTCGACTAATTGTGTTACCTTTATGAAAAAGCGGGTTTGTCTTTACCAAAATCACCAAAAGCCCATTCCACTATGTCTATGGCAACTTCCTCAGCCTTTTTGTCAATAATTTCCTTGGATAAAATGTATGCAGCTACAATCTTGGCTAATCCTTGTACTTTTATTGTTAATTGCAAATTGGATCTGGTTTCTAGGGGAAGAACAGCCTTTGGATCAGGAGTATCCTTCCTTAGAGTCCTCCTGGGATTTAGGTAGCTGGGGACTTTGTCTCAACACTTGAGGAATGAATGACAATGACAACATTAGATAAAGTTATGTACTCAACATAACATTCCAGCTGCGTTGTCCATTCTCATTCTTCCTCAACTTCCTACCCAGCAACCCCCTCCTTACTTTACTCCTGAAAAGATCAAAGGATATTGGAGGAACCTCTGTTCCTTGACTGAGCCCCAGTTTCTGTCCTTTCCTATTCTCCCCTGCTCTGTAGGTCTGTAGGCAGCAAACTAGATTTGAGATATGTTAGGTGACTGGGGCATTATGGGTAAAGGAAAGCTCTCAAGAGTTCCGTATTCTACGGTCTGGAAGAAGGGGTCAAATCAGACCAAATCCAACAGTTGAGGAAGAATGAAAATGGGCAACACAGATGGAATGTTATGGTGAGTACATAACTTTTTTTTTCCTGACATAGGGACCTTCACAATAAGTGTCACCCTAAGGATCAGTATTAGAAAAAATCCATTCTACTTCCCTTTTTTTGTATGATGTGTCCATCAGTCAGGAATCAAAATTTCCATGCATATTGACCTTTAAGAAAAAGAAAGAACATAATATGCAAAATGACTTTTAAAAAATATGATATAGTGCTTGCTACATTCCCATAATCCACTCATGAATCCCAAGAAAAAAAATTGTATTTTTTGATAGGTCTCAGAGGTTATGTGAGGAAGGCATTTTGAAAATACTCATGCCATCCTTAAGGTAAGCTAGAACTAACATTATTGTACCCATACTGAAACTTGCATGGATACTATAATAAAATGAATTAAAACAGCTTGCAGGCATTCTAAGTATCTTACTTTAGATGACAAACAAGCTATGATCTAAACCTCTTAAAGATAAAAATCAAATATGCTCTCTTAGTTACTGCATGGAATTCACATGGCACATAGCTTCCCATTACTCAGCCAAAAAGATTTCTAGTTATTTAATTATTAGCCTTGTCTTATCCCAGGGAGCACTACTGAATCTCCTAAGAGAAAGCAAAATATGCACAATGGAGGCAGCTTTTCTAAGCACTATCTTTACATTCAAGCCGCTTCATTTAAAGTATTGTCTCTCTTTGGCATATAGTTTATGAACTGCATTATATCATTAGATCCTGTGTAACCAAAATCAGGGAGCACCTTCATTATTAAGAATTAGAAATTTCCTAAAAATTTCAAGGCACTTGAGTCTCATGGTCATTTATGCCATGCCAGTACCAACCCTTAAAACAAATACCAGGCCTGGGGTGAATTTGTGAGTGCCCATTCAACCATCTAAGTCCTGTATGAAGAATGACAGTGCATTACAATGTTTAATCTGCAGGACAGTGTTTTTCAGAGATGGATGAGGCACTGCATGATGAATCTGTCTCTCCATTACATTTTATCTTGTTGTGTCTTGTTGTGTCTTTCGGCTTTTCCCAGTTAGGGGTTGCCACAGCGGAACTCCGGTCCACTAATGATTGGTAGTTGATTTTTACGTGCCGAGTTACCAGCCCTGACGCACAACCTTCAACGAAGGTATGCCCATTCACACATGTCTCCATGCAGAAGACGCTCTAGCTCAGAATCTAACCGGACAGCGACTTACTGTGAGGCGACAATGCTACCGCAGCACCACCACCGCAGGTCTGTTGAAAATTTATGCCCCTTGTTATGGTATTTGTTGAACGTTGACTTGTGGAGATGAGAGATTTAGGACAAGGTCTCTAACAGTATGGAAGGCAAAATAGAGCATGGCTCTCCCCCATGAGAGTCAAACTTTGGAATAGTTTTAGTGTGAAAAGTTTTTACTTAAAACTGCCATCGAGCCTTGGAACCAAATGCCACTGCTGTTTAAAAATGAACAAAACTTGACTATCTTCAAAATACAATTACAGGATCATCTCTCTTTACAGTACAATGTCAACACTTTTGCTACAGAGAAAATATATGAATAGCTAACTGCATTATCTACAACTTGATTCTTTTACATCCTTAGTGAGTATCATGTTTTTCCTATTAGTTACCCCCACCCCCAATTTAGATGCTACTGTTAGCACTCTGATTAGCTAGTTTTCAGTATGACTGAACTTCCCAACATGTAGCTTAGCCTATATAATTTTATAACAAGGTTTGTAATTCTGTTATTGCCTATTTTCCAAAAGTCTGGAAATTCCAGAGCTGGCAATTGTCCAGTAATTTGACTGCAGTGAGTAACCAGCTTGCTTTCTGTGATGTAGTCATACTGCCTCTTGTCTAGCAACTGTACTGTCACCATCTGGTTACAATATAGAAAACCTTTGGCTTTTTTGACTATATCATGTTGTGGCACTGCAACTACATATCACTTATATACCTGTACTGTATACCTGCATTTGTGCTGTAATTAATTTGATTCTTATAAACATATCTATATATACATTTGCCTGAGGTCATAGCTGAAAAAAATCCTTGAACCAGCCTGCCTAACCAGTTAAATAAGTAAATTAACTAGAACAAATAGAAACTTTCTTAAACCCATCTTTTGAATCATTGCATTCCACTTCACTAATATTTATTTCTTGGGTAATTGAGAACATACCACAATTTACCTTAATCTGAAAGGTCAGCTTTCTTCCTTTCATTGATATTGCAGATAGATTATTCACATGACAAACCTTAGAAGTCACCTATCTGTAAGGGTCCTAGTTAAATGATCGAAGTTCAGAACTTCGAATTTCATATGGTTGAAACCATATGATCGAAGTTCTAAAACTTCAAACATTTACACAGAGATCTCCATACAGCACAGAACGAGAATATTCCCTTTTCCTTGCTGTAGTGCGATCTCGGAGTTATTATATTTTAGTAGCAGGGGGGTGGGGGGTGCATAGGGGCTTGCCCCCCTGCATATATCTATCTGTTTTAAGTTGCTTTTGTTTTTTCTTTTTTCTTTTTTTGAATGTTCGACATTACAAATCTTCGATCATATGGTCTCGACCATATGAGTTTGATGTTTTGTACTGTCGATCATTCAGCATAGACCCATCTATAAATATGACTAGAACAAAATATATCAGAATGGTGGGCCAACTCTGTTACTTATGATACTATCAAAATTAGCTTCCCTAATAGAGAAATACTTTCCAAATTGCACAGGATTTTGTTTCGAATAAGTGGGTAGACAACTAAACCCCTTCAGGAAGGCATCAGGATCCATTCCTCATTAGTAGCAGCTGCATTCACATTTTTCCCCTTAGGTGTGTCATCAACTTTTATTTGCCAGCAGCTATGTGATCAACAGTCCACAGGTTTAAGAAACATTTCAAGCTGGATATTAGTGTCTAAGTTCAGAGGAAATTACACTACAATTCCTGTCAAAGAGACTCTTGCTGGAGTATCCACCCAGGTTTGCAATACACATCTTAGTGTTCTATGCATGCAATTTAATGATGAGAGTAAAACATTATAGTACAGTTTTATGAGAAACTCATCAAGCGGAAAAAGAAATGGCCTCCAACTTTACAAAGGATTGTGTCTGAAGAAGTTTTCATTAAGACGAAGAAAGCGATTATCTTTTACTTGTTTTTATCAGCATTTCAATATTAAAGCAACCTTTTTATTGTGAAGAATGGCTCCAGGTATACTGTGTCCATTAAAGGAATTATCTCAGTTTTATTTCTCCAGCTATTCTGAGTTTCTAATACCATGACAGGAACTGACCCCATTCCAGTCAGGGTATGATCAGAGTTCATGAAATAAGTATAAGTAACCCTCTGAAATAGCCAGAGGAAAAGGAATTGCCTTTGCCCCTACACACATTTTACCTCACAATGTGGATAATGAGATATTACATTTTTTAACAGAGATCTGTTTCTATCCCAACTTATCGGTGTTGAAGATAATAAAATGCCTGTCAATTTTTATATATATATCTGAATGGAAGAGTACTACCCTTTGATGTAAAAAGAATGACATTGATCCTCCTTCAAGTGTTAATGCCTACTGTATTTCACTGCCTGCCCCAGTTGCTTACTGCTGAGATACACTACTCTGCCTTGTTTGATTATGTATCATAGTAGAGGAGCTTAGTTCCTCATTTTGCAGTTAAATCTCTCATTACAGGAGTTCTGCACCTGAATTTCCCAAGACAACACTGCTTCCTCCTTGAAATTTGACTTTTGCTTTAGAAAAGATGGCAAGCCACAATCTGAGATAGACATAAAAGAAAATTTAGTAGCAGACTAAGGCCATGTACAGCACTGCATTGAATGCAGAGACCCAGATTTCTGTATTCTGACCTTACTATCAAAATTAAGCTGACTATTGTTCCATTTTTGGAATCCTGTGGGCATTTTATTGCAGAACCAAAAAATCTTAGTTTTTTTTTTGATTGTTCACTCACTATAACTTTGATGTTTCTACTGGATAGCCAAATATTCTGAAATTAATTGGTAGACTTATTAACATCTGTTGTGATTCACTAAGTAAGCCTATTCAGAGACCTTTCAGACCTCATTCTTCTTCTTCTTTTTTCGGCTTTTTTCCCAGTTAGGGGTCACCACAGTGGATCACCTGTCCGCTCATGATTGGCAGTGAAGTTTTACGGTGTAGAGTTGCCATCCCGGGGCCAAACCTTCCACGGAAGGCACACGCACACGCACTCAGGCCTAGGGCCAATTTAGAGTATCTAATCCACCTACAGCATGTCTTTGGGATGTGGGAGGAAACCAGAGCACCCGGAGGAAACCCAGGCGACCACAGGGAGGACATGCAGACTCCGCACAGAAGGCACCCCAGCAGAGGATTGAACCGGAGGACCTCTTGCTATGAGGCTTTCAGACCTCATTCTACTAGAATAAATTGCTTTCTTTTTGTTAGAGTTTTGGTATTATTGGACATCTCTGAAGACAGTACTAATTTTTTCAGGTCAAATGTTAAGTAAATATCACATGCTAGAGTGCATCTCTAATGACAAGTATGTTGTACTACAGCTTTCATCCAGAAAGTGTTAACTGGAGCCTCCACTTGACCATCAGATGCATAGTGTATGATTCTACTGAGGTACTGTGCTTTATATGGGAAAGATAAAAATGGACAATATGTTCCAATACAGTTTCTGTGAAATACTCTCCATAATAGCAGTCAGTACACTAGACTAAGGCTATGACTTGTTAATGAACTGCTTCCTGTAGTACAGACTTTGAATAATTCAGCCTTATTTCAGAAACATAGGAACAATAATAGGAAAGCAATCACAGGGACCATAACAGACCTAGCCCATGTATGCTTAAAAGATCTTGCCACCCTTTATGAGGATTTTATTGTGACCACCTCCCAAATCAAGCAGGACTGTATACAATAATCGTGGTGTAAATTTGTTTCTATCCGATCATTAAGACTAGCCTTAAAGGCAGACAAAGTAGTAATTTTGTTTGACCTGTAATGCTAACTTACTCCACAGGCTTGGAATACACTGTGTTTGGAAACTATCCCTCCAGTGAGTTTTGTTTATTTGTCGGATTAAATGTGGGTCCCTTGTATAGGCATTTGTAGAACCACTATTTTTGCTAAGAAACAGGAAGTCAAATAGGACTGGGTTTTTCATGGTTCAAAAAGATTGACACAGGTCACCTCAGAGCAGCAGATACGCTACTGAGTGTAAATTGAGAGATAGCTGAAGGATTTAAGACATTTAATATTGTTTTGGTAAAAAATCTTTACAGCCCTTCTAGTTGTGCAAAGTGCTTGGATTTGAACATACCAAAGAGGCATTGTATTTAATGATGGGTCTTGATAACAGAAGAATACAGTAGTAAGATTACATCTTTGAATCCCAAAGTTATTCCTTTGGAAATGTACTAGGCTAGGCAATTTTCCAGAATTCAGCTGGACAGCCACCCACCCCTACTCTCTTACTCCTTTGTAGGTTTTTAAACACTTCCTGAACCTCTAACGATGTTATTTTCTTGTACAGTTTTTATTGGTCTGAATCGTCTAATCTTCCCACTTCGCAGGTACATTTCTATATCTTCCTATTCTCTGCTTGAGACCTGCAAAGTTGTTAATAGAACCCTAGTATCTGGTGTTTACGTTCCACCTCACCAGCTGTCACATTTTCCTTATCATGGTTCTCCTCCTCTTCTACTTTAACTTCTAAAGCAAAATCCTCTCCATTTCCCCACTCCCACCAAAAATCTTTTCTCCCTAAAAATCTTTCTATCTGCTTTTGTAATCCCATAGTTAAATGTTTTCCTCCTCTTCACATTTTTCTCTCTCATTAGTCACTCACAGGGGTTCTAATTTTATCCTTCTCACTTTGCCTTCTGTCGTCTTGAGCACTCCGGCTTCTACCTTCAGAGTAATACATGCCTCCTTCATTATCTTGTCACTTCATCGAGGCATTAATTCTACCATACCATCTAATCCCTGCATACTCTCTATTCATTTCATTCTTAGCTAAAATTTGTCTCTTTCCTGAGAAAATCTTTCTCTCCTCCCATAATCAACTTGACTGTTCTCCATTTCCATTGTGGGCTGTTTTTTATTTCCTCATCCTTCTGAACCACTATCACATGTGCATGATCTTGGCTTGTTTGAATGCCAGTTTCTACCTCTACTGTCTTTATTTCCACCTTATGTTTTGCTAGGGAACAACCTAGCCTACTCCACTGGCTACACCACAACCCCATATGCAAATTACTTTTCTACTCCATATCTCTCATTCCAATTGATTCTCCTGACCCTTAACTATATCTCTTTTCAATTACATTAAATTGTTTTTGTTAAATTAATTTTGGTCCCTCCATCCTAACTAGATTCTCACTGATCATGACATTAAAATCTCCTACTGTTGTATTATTTTCTCACTGTCTCAGTCAAGTTCTATATTTCTCAAAAAAAGAAAAAAAATCTGTTGAACAAAACTGTTCCAAAAAGGGCTGGAATTTGCACATACATGGTGTACTGAAAATGGTCTCAAGTTAAACACAGAAAAGTGCATAGAAGTGTTCAGCAAAAAAGCTGTTCCCATTTCATATAAGTGATACACCTCTCCAAAATGGATCTGGTCATAAAAGACCTGGGTACTTACATGGACGACTCTCTCTTTCAGTAGGTATGTTTCCACCTACAAAGGAGTAAGACAGTAGGGTGCATAGGTGTCCAGCTGAATTCTACAAAATTATCTGTAGAGAAACTAAGAAAGCTGTACTAGGCCAGATAGAAGGAATTCCTGCAAATATATTGGCAAGTATAGAGACCTTCTGGAACAACTTGATGTTGACCAATATATGACGCAGGAATGGCTAAGAAAGGTGAAAGGAAATCCAAAGGATGAAAGGATAATAATGTCTTCCTGCATCAATGATGCTTGCTTCTGTTTTAGCATGTACGTAAGCCCACTATCTTGAGTTGCCATTCTCATACAAAATAAGATAAGGATACAATGGAGCTCCAAGCATACAGACCAATATCAGTCAGATTTAGTCATGAAGATTCTGGCAACGAAAACTGAAAAAAATATCCCAACACTAATCCAAAATTGACAGGTAGATTTCTTACAGGGTACAACATAAATGGAAGATTGGTGGAAAGTTTTGAGGTTCCAAGAGAAATGCAAGACGAGTTAGATAGATAAAGAGCAAGTCAAGTTTGATATTAAGAAAGCTTTTGACTATGTAGAATGGCTATTTTCAAAGAAAGTCCAAAAGCGGACAGGGATGGAGAGTAGCTGTCTGCTGTGGATTAAGGCACTTTAGACTAACTCTGGATAGGTCAAATGAGTAAACAGGTGTCTCACATGGGGATGCTGATAAAGAGAGGATAAAAAGAGAAATTAGATAGAGATGTCAGTTATCCGAACATTTGATTTACTATTGATAACGGCATTTACATCAGAGTGAGGAAGAGTGGCAAAACTGAAAGCTGGAGGAGTCATGCAAAGATGTTCAGCATTTGGATCACCGTTGCAGTAGCCTAAGCTATTTGGGTCCCACCCCAGTGACCAGCCAGCTTTCTAAGTCTAAGGGCACTTCCCACTCACCGTGTAAGGAGCTCCAATAAAAAGAATAAGCATTAAAATCAATCAGGTCTTTTTTCACCATCAACTGTGTTTCTTCAGTTGGCTCTGTAGAACTGTCAGTTGGCTAGCAATCTCTCAAGGCTGGGGAGATAAGTCCCCCATTGGAGAAAACCTTCCACTAAGGTCACCCCTGAGTTAAATTTGTATTTTTCTGACTAAAATGTTGCGTTTACTAGGAAACAATTTTTTTTTGACTGTCAATGTATTTCTAAAGGAGTTTAAGTAAAAGCTTTTGTGAACATTTTGTGCAAAAAGTTGTATTTTTTTTTTATGATTTACCTATAGGTGTTGTAGGTTACTGTATTTGGGACAGTAGGGGACTGTCAGTGATTACATAGCCAAGAACCAGTTGTTCTCTACTTAACCTTTTACTGACTCATAAAGGCTATGCCATCCATCTTGAAGTCTCATTTTTGGCTAACCAATGGAGCAGCTACCAGTCTCCATGGTGTTACCTTCTATTGTCCACAAGAAGAAAGCTGTCAGGGAAATCTGTGTGTCAGACCAGCTTCTGCTGTGCCTCATCCACTGATGGGTCATTGGCAGATCCAGGAATTTCCAGAAGGGAGAGCAAAATCTGGAAAGTACACTAGTGTGAGGTTGGGTTGGAATACTGGGTGTGAAGGGGCTGTGGAAAGATCCTTAAGATGCTCATATATGAAAAGACAGCAATATATCTTGTGTTGCACATCACTGTGGTGCAGCTGTGGTAGTGCAGGTATGTGACTCCTGCCCAGTATACAGCAAATTTACAGAGAGTGCCAGCTATTTCAAGACATTGCCAGGGCGGACTTGGTTACCAGTGATAAGTCACAGTGCCCTCCCATAGTGGCATAGTTTGTATATGGTAGCCTAGCAAAGCGTCTCACTGAAGGCGATATCACCATAAGTACACTAGCAAATGCAAGCAAATTTGTTAGTGAATAAGAATTTCTGCAGACAGTGAATAACTAAACAACAACCTAAGGAACTATAAGTTATTAAAAATATATATATCCCAAAAAACAAATACCCAATTCAGTCATATACTATTATGAAAACAAATATAATCACTGTAAAATATAACATATAAATGTAACCCAATATCTACTTTAATGTCATGCATTATTAAATATAAACCAGAAGCACATATTTTTGGGTGAATCAGTAAAGATTCCATTTAATTTATGCAAAAAAATAACAACGCTTCCACTATTAGGGGATGATACAAAAATAACGCTTCCACTATCAGGGGATGAAACTGAATGTGAGTGGATTAGAATCCCCAAACTATTTGCAAAAAAAAAAAGAAAGGCCAATAGAAATGGGAGGATACCCTCAAACTTATATATACCAACTCCATGGTCAAATCAACTCAAAGAAGGGTGAAAGTCCCTCTTAAATATCATCACTGCCGTCAGAACTCACCAACAGTGGTTTCCTGTGGAAGAACTCTTGTCATCAGGTTGAAACTCGAGCAACTGAGGTTCAAGAGTTCAGGCTTTGTCCGCCCATAGATTACTCAACACCACCACAAAAAGCTTTCCCCGGTAGAACACAAACATGCCTTCTAACAGTTCAGGACCAATCATTTTATCAACAAACAACCACAATACTCATTGTCTAACTGAAGTATCTGGTTTGACCTTCCAGTATAAAAAAAGAATTATTGTATTGATGTACATTTCATTTCACAGAAACAGTAATCACTGCTTGTCTTCCAGCTTGCTTCACCGAAATGCATCTCAGTCCTACAAAGTTAGAATTACAACATCAAACAGAAGAGGCCAGTTGTTTAATTCATAGACAGTCACCATAACCATTATCTACCCACTGTGTCTGGTTTAATACCACCAGAATAAAAAAATAAATAAATTAGAAATTAATGGTTCTATTAATGCATTTTTCGCATAAACAGTATTGACAGTTTGTACTCCAGCTTGCTTTATCCAAATGCACCTTACTCCTTCAAAGTCAGAATTAAAACAACAGAACACAGGGGACAATCATTTCATCCACAAATCAACTCCATACCCATAGCCTACCTAAAGTATCTACTTTGACCCTGACAAGATTAAAAAAAATAATAATGGTTTCATTAATGTATTTTGTCACAGCTTGTCTTCTAGCTTGCTTCACCCAAATATACATTAATCTTGCAAAACCAGAATTACAAAAACAAACATTGGGTCACTCATTTCATCCACACACAGCCTCCATACCCATTGCCTATCTACAATATCTAGTTTGACCATTCCAGGACACAAATTGTTATATTAATGCATTTTTGTTGTGCAAAAACAGTAACGTCGGGTTGTATTTCAGCATGTTTACCCAAATACACATTTGTCCCTGCAAAGGTAAAATTACAACAAACAATGTGTCAGTCATTTCATACACAGACAGCCCCCATTCTCACTGTCTGCAGTGTCTGGTTTGACCCTGCCAGGTCAAAAAAAAAAAAGAATGGTTGCGTTAATGTATTTCTTTCACATTAACAATAGTCACAATTTGTATTCCATCGTTCTTCACACAAATAGTCCTGCAAAGCTAGAACTGCAGCAGCAAATCAGCAGGGACAATCATGTCAATCATAAACAGCCCCCATAACCATAACATAAAATATACATTAATGTATGTTTATTTTACAGAACAGTAATCACTGCTTGTATTCCAGCTTGCTTCACCTAAATACACATTAGTCCTGCAAAGTAAGAATTAGGACAACAAAAAGCAGGGCTGGTCATTTCATCCAAAGAAAGCTTCTATATCCATTGTCTACCCACAGTATCTGGTTTAATCCTGTAAGGATAAACAAAAATATGGTTGCAATAATGTATTTTTGTCTAATAACCTATATTCCATCTTGCTTTACCCAAATGCACATTCATCCTGCAACATAATAATTACAACAGCAAGTAATAGGGCCAATTTTTTTATCTGTCAGATAGCCCCATACCCATTGCTATTTATAGTATCTGGATTTGCCCTGCTAGGTAAAAACAGCAGCAAAAAAATAATAATGGTTAAACTAAATGTATTTTTCCAGAGCAACAACAGTAATCCCAGCTTGAATTCCATTTTACTTCATCCAAATGCACATTAGTTTTGTAAAGGCAGTTATTACACCAGCAAATAGAAGGGCCAAATTTTGCCCACAAACACCTTCTATACCTACTGCATACATAAAGCATCTATCAGGATAAAAAGTAATAACAATAATGGTTACAATACCAAAGTTTTGCTGCACAAAAATCAGTAGATACAGCTTGTATTCCATCTTGCTTCATCCAACTGCACGTTAATCCTGCAACACCAACATTATATCAAACAACACAGTAGAACCACTCAATACATCTACAAATAGCCCTAGACCCTTTGCTACTCACAGTATCTGGTTTGACCTTACCAGGAATTAAAAAAAAAAAAACTTACCAGCTACTATTCAATTCCAGGAACACCTTTTTCTGTGCATGATAAAAACACACACACACATTCAATAAGTGTATGCTCCACTTTGTCATAAACTCCCTTTATTCCTCCTATGTAGCTAAAGTTTGGACTTCAGTCCCTGAAAATATAAGATCTGATGTTGTCAGTTTTCATTTATCCTTGACCTTTAGGAATGGTTCCGATCCTCGGAACTGGCTCGGCCATTACATAGCTTGCACAAGCCAAAAACTCTTGAGCTAAGACTCTACACACAATACCCCTCTCTATATTAACTCAGATGCCATTTGCCAGTCTTGTCGCAAGACACGTCAGACAGTTTCTCTAGCAGCTAAGTAAAACTTTCTATTTTTTTCTTGATTTTCCTGTTTAATCTCATATTTGCACACACACACACACACACACATGTATATATATATATATATATATATATATATATATATATATACATACCTACGCGCGCACACACACACACATATATATATATATATATATAAATATTTATATATGTGTATGTATGTATATATACATATATATATATATATATATATATATATATATATATATATATATATATATATATATATATATATATATATATATATATATATATATATATATATATATGTGTGTGTATTCTTTATCTGTACTTCTATCCACACTTCTTTGTCAAATGAGTGTGCTTCTTATTTTCCATACAGTATTCTTTCCCTACCATTGGTGGTAGCACCTCTCTCTCTCTACCTCTTTAGGTAACTTTGGCCTACCATTCTTGGTAGTTTTCCTTTCCTTGTGTGTGTGTGTGTGTGTGTGTGTGTGTGTGTGTGTGTGTGTGTGTGTGTGTGTGTGTGTGTGTGTGTGTGTGTGTGTGTGTGTGTGTGTGTGTGTGTGTGTGTGTGTGTGTGTGTGTGTGAGATTGCTGCCTGTTGACCTTTCATTTTTTTTGTGCTGTCAGCATGGCAAGTAAATCAGAAGGTACTACCGGCTTTAAAAAGTGCCAGGATTGTGGACAGAAGATGCCCAATTCCAACGGGCATTCTTCCTGTGTGTATTGCTTAGACCCGACTCATCTTCAATAAGACTGCACTATTTGCCAGGTATTCAGTAACTGGGCCTTAGTCGAAAGGAAAAATAAATAAATAAATATTGAAAGGTCTAATTAAGTCATCTTTTGAGGAGGCTCTATGCAAGACTGACACATCCCCCACTAAATCTGATGTTGGACTTAAGAAAAATCACTCAGTGTCATCATCTCCTTTGGCTGTAGCAGCAAAAAAGCACAACCCTTCCACTCCCATCACTTCAGTGGAACCAAAGCCTAAAATTTGGAAACTTTTGGAATTGACTACCTCGGCACCATCTACTATGGCACTATGGACCTCGGTGCCGGTCACATCAGTACAGACATCTTCAGCTTCCCTATCAGTAGCAACTCCACCTACTATGCTTCCACAAATATCAGAACCTCCATCGGTGCCAAAAAAAGACATAATTACTACACCCAGGACAAGGTATTCACCCTCTATTGACACCTTTGTGGGACAGCTCCTGAGTCCTTTTCTTGATAGACCAGAATCCTCCTCAGGCTAATCTTTCTGCTCCTCCAGGAGTCTAACTAAAGTCAATGTTGTGAGGTTGGTAGATCAGCTCCTAGTGGCCAGGGGTCATTCTGTTTCTTCCCAGACCCCTATCCCTTCTAGAGTTGGGGCATTTTTTCCCAGGACTCCACCAAATCTTCCTCCTCTAACCCCATCTGAGGGCTTAGAGCTTATGACTTTGATCCCTCTGGTTCCAGCTGCTCTGGTGCTGACAGCTTTTTTCTGTTCAGTTCCAGGATCTGTTTTGACTTCTTCAGTACTTTCAGAACTGACAGACTCCCAGGACCATAGGTCATCTGTCAGGTCCGAGGGTTCCAGATGGGCTCCAGTTTTTTATTCAGAGTCATCCCTGACTCTCAAAACCATGGCTGATGTGGGCTTTACCTCAGCTTCTGCTTTGGGGGTGGATCTCTTGGAGCGGGGTGTGACTTCAGTTCCGAGTTTGTCCTTCTCGGTTCCAGACTCCCATCCCTCTTCAGTAGGGCCTGCCTTCCAGGTAATGGAAAGGGCATTGGCCTCTGCAGCCTCTCAGCTGGCCTCTTCTGCATTGGAATTTTATCCCAGGACTCCCTCTTGCCTAGAGTTGCCATCAACCTCCACACCTGAACAATGAGCACCTAAGCTGCAAGATATCTATGCACAGGGCCCCTATTCTTCAGAGTCCTCCTCAGAGATTCCCACTGAGGAGCCACCCAGGAAAAAGACATGTAAGAGGAAACCCTTAGATTCCCCTGGGGAATCTTTCACAGAAGACACTGAGTTTGATAATGGGGAGGGCCCCCCCAGTCTCCCCCAGTCTCCCCCAGAAGAAGTCTCTTTTGGCGACATTCTAGATATTCTAAAACTGAAAGCCCAGAGACCCTACCTCTGAGAAGTCGATGTAATTGCAGGTTTTGGTGCTCACCCATCTACTTCTTGGGTGACTCCTCCCACTGACAATTGTATTAAATTGATTGCGCAGCAGGCCTGGAAGGCTCCTGACTCCATAGAGCCAGTTCCCCAGAGACCAGAAAAAATACTCTCAGCTCCAGAGGACCACCAGCAATGGGTTAACGGGTTAGCAGCAGATGCTATGGTGGTGGTGGCAGCCACCAAACAGGAAATAGCTGAAGAGAGTTCCACTGTTCATCCCCCTAAGTGAGAGTTCAAAAACCACCACAGATGCACCACCAGAGAAAGAATATATACACAAATTGAATCCAACTGTATTAAAACGAGTCCAACTTTATTAAAATGATAAAACCATGTGTGCACATTCAGGAAAAAAACAAGTATTCAGGATAAGCACTTTCAGACGTAGCTTTCTTCAGATCCTGTTTCCTTCCTGGTAGATTTCCCAATTAAAAATGTAATCCACCTATCACAAGTTCCTCTAAGAACCAATGCCTTCATTTTCATCCAATAGAGAAAACAACCAATCAGATAAAGATAAGAAAACCTGCCTTCCAGTCTATCCAATTAACAGCGTTTACCATTGCTTCTTCCTTTAAGTACAGGTTTCAGTGGCACCATCCCATTTAAACCAGGACTACAGTCTGCCTTTAGATTTATTATCCAGGTAACCTCTGTTATTTCAGTTTTGTTACAGATATCCCCTCCTCTTTTACGTTCAAATAATATTTGTAAAGCTTTAAACTTGAAAGAATGTGAAGGGTATTGCATTACATGGTTAGCCAAGGCATTTGTTTTGATCCAATCACAAATATTGCGTAAATGCCGTAAAATTCTTTCTTTAAACATGCAATCTGTTTTGCCTACATAGTAGGCTGTACATATTGGACATGTAGCTATATACACTAGATGTTTCGTGTTGCAGTTGACCTGTTTTCTGAAATAGTATTTCTTAGTAGTAGTAGGATGAAAAAATACATTTGAAACATCAATGTAAATACATGCCTTGCATCTGCCACACTTAGTGGTCCCTTCTTTGCTGTCGGGTGTTTGTTGCTCTAATGGAAAACCATCTTTTCCACAGAGAAGTCTCTTGATGTTTTTCTTATTCTTAAAAATAAATCTAGGTATTTCTCCAACTATACCTCGTATTTTCTCATGTTCAATGAGTACTGTCCAAAATTTCCGAATTACTTCACACACTTGCGAAGTATCTGTGGAGAAGGTCAACATGCATCCTAGTGTTTGAGGGTAGTTAGACATAGCATTCTTTGAACCTCTCCAATCTGTTTTATGGGAAAAATAGGGTCTACCTTTCCTTTTTCTAATAGCCTGTATGGATAAAGTATCCATCTTTTTGTCTCTATTAAAGTAGCCTCTATTTCTCAGATGAGTTTTTAAACTCTTCTGCTCTGCCTGGAACTCATTCTCCTAAGTACATAGCCTTGAGATACGGGTCACTTGGTTCTCAAGGATATTGGAGAAATCACTATCTGCATAAAAAATAGCATGCATCCCAGGCATGTTTTCAACAACATCTTTAAGAACATACTGATGTGTATCTCAAGACTATGTACTCAGGAGAATGAATTCCAGGCAGAGCAGCAGAGTTTAAAAACTCATCTGAGAAATAGAGGCTACTCTAACAGAGACACACAGATGGATACTTTAGCCATACAGGCTATTAGAAAAGGGAAAGGTGGACCCTATTTTTCCCATAAAACAGATCGGAGAGGTTCAAAGAATGCTATGTCTAACTACCTTCAAACACTAGGATACATGTTGACCTTCTTCACAGATACTTCACAAGTGTGTGAAGTAATTTGGAAATTTTGGCCAGTACTCACTGAAGATGAGAAAATATGAGGTATTATCGGAGAAATACCTAGATTTATTTTTAATAATAAGAAAAACATCAAGAGACTTCTCTGTGGAAAAGATTGCTTTCAATTAGAGCAACAAGCACCTGACAGCAAAGAAGGGACCACTAAGTGTGGCAGATGCAAGGCATGTATTTACATTGATGTTTCAAATGTCTTTTGTCATCCTACTGCTAAGAAGAAATACTATTTCAGAAAACAGGCCAACTGCAACACAAAACATCTAGTGTATATAGCTACCTGTTAGATATGTACAACCTACTATGTAGGCAAAACAGACTGCATGTTTAAAGAAAGAATGTTATGGCATTTACATGATATTCATGATCGGATCAAAACAATGCCTTGGCTAACCATCTAATACAATATTCTTCACGTTCCCTCAAGTTTAAAGCTTTATAAATATTATTTGAAGGCAAAAGAGGAGGGGATATCTGTAACAAAACTGAAATAACAGAGCTTAACTGGATAATAAACCTAGGGGCAGATCGTAGTCCTGGTTTAAATGGGATGGTGCCACTGAAACCTGTACTTAAAGGAAGACGCAATTGTAATTAATTGGATAGACTGGAAGGTGGGTTTCCTTATGTTTATCTGATTGGTTGTTCTCTCGATTAGATGAAAATGAAGGAGTTGGTTCTTAGGATAACCCGTGATAGGTGGATTACATTTTTAATTGGAAAATCTACCAGGAAGGAAACAGGATCTGAAGAAGGCTACAGCCGAAAGCACTTATCCTGAATGTCTTTGAATACTTGATTTTTCCTGAATGTGCACAGTTGGTTGGGCTCGTTTTAATATAGTTGGATTCACTTTGTGGATGTATTCTTTCCGTATTGTTCATCCGTGGTGGTTTTTGAACTCACATCAAGTTTTTTTCTACGGCATCCCTTTAGCAACTTACAGGTCTGCACTTATCTCATAATTGAGAGTCCAGGGCAATGGACAGATTCAGAAAGTGGGTATACGCATCATCGACCTTTGCTTTGAGGTCTTTGAATTTTATGGCACATTTCACTAGGCTTCAGAGGGATCTGATCAAGGAGTAATCAGATACCCTAGCAGGAGCTGTGTCTGAGGAGGTCCAGGATAAGTGGCTTCCCAGCCACCCTGGAGTCCATTTCCAACTCGTCCATGAGGCTCATTGCACATGCAACTGAAGGGATGACCAGGGCAGTGGGTTCAGGCATTGTCATAAGGCATCACACCAAGATGCACTTGTGTGAGTTTGCGGAGCCATTTAAGTCTTCCTTCATCAATGCTCCTTTTGACTAATTTTCCTTATTTGGCCTCCTCTAACCAGGTGCAAGAAAGATGGAAAGACCCTATCTGCAGTGGGCATATGTTTCTCTGCACCCCAATGTTCCTACTGTAGGAATCAGAGGAACAGGAAGGTGTGATTCAAAAAAATCTCAAGGGCCTTTTCAGGACACATGTGGTAGTGGCTCCCTTCAGAGCAGAGGGGGGTGGGCTCTAATGGAAGATGCTGACCTCAACATTGCAGCAGTGGTGGCCCACAAAATCAGGATTCCAGAGATTCTTCCTCCAGATAATCCTACCAGCGATCTTGAAAGGGGGCCTGATTGCTTACCTTTGGAAGCAGTTGGGGGAAGATTTTTTCAGCACTCAAGATCCTGGCAGCAAATAATTTTGGATACTTGGGTGCAGAGGATCATTGCCAGAGGTTACCATATTCCCTTCACTTTTTTTCCAAGATCAAAACAAACACTCCTGGATGTTCCACACAATCAGAGGGATCAAGCAGCTTTAGAGATTCAAAAGCTGCTAGGAAAAAAAATGTCATCCAAGAAGTCCCACCAGACCAGAAAGGATCCAGATTTTACTCAAGGTTCTTTTTGGTACAAAAAAAGACAGGGGACTTGAGACCAGTTTTAGATATCAGCCTTTTGAACAAATTTGTTCAGCAAGCAAAATTCCAGATGGTCACAGTTCAGTTTATACTTCCCTTTCTAGAAGAAAAACAGTTGGATGTGCTCTATAGATATTTATAATGCGTACTACCACATAAAAATGGACAAACGCTCCAGAAGGTTCCTCCATTTTTGGCTAGGAGCTAGTCATTTTCAGTTCAAAGTGCTGCCCTTTGGCCTCACCATAGTCCCCATGGTGTTCATCAAGTGTTTGGCAGAAGTAACAGCTCACTTGAGACTGCACAGATTCCAGGTATTTAAGTGCCTTATCACCGCTGTCACCAGGCATCTACTGCTTCAAGCAACAGATTTAATTCTGCACCTGTTCACTCATCTGGACATTACAGTGAATCAATCAAAATCTCAGCTAAGTCCCACTCAAGATCTAGAGTTTATAGGAGCTTGTCTGCATACTATCTCTTGTGTAGCTTCCCTTCCTGCTCACGGGTTACAGAAGATAAAATCCCAAGTACAAGCCATTCTCTCCAATGATAAGGCTCCTGCCTTAAGTCCATGGCAGCGACCATTACCTTAGTTCCACTAGCAAAATTTCACATGCAGCTGTTACAGTGGCTTCTGGCATCCTAGTGGGCCATCCTAATCCATCCAATGATGCATCCAATTTTTTGTCACTCATCAATTTGTCATTTTTTTATTATTTTAAATATATTTTTTATGTTTTTTTATTGTCATATTTTTGCCTTTTTGGTGTACACCTTTGAATTTTTATTGATGTTTGCCATGTAACCATGGGGGATGGGGTATTTATGTACATTCATTTGTTATGTTTCTTTACTCTGATGAAGTCTGATGTACTTCCATATGAAAGCACTTAGTGGAATAAATGTTTTTCTGTGGTTTTTCGGTCCTCCATTTGGCCTTTGGTGTGTGCATTTTTTGTTTTTTTTTAGTACGCATCCAATTTTAATCACCAGTCATTGCAAGAAGACTTATCCTGGTGGATGGAATTCGAGGAAATTCTTTTAGGCCATCCCTTCGTTCCACCTCAACTCAAGGCCATAGAGACCATGGATGCCTCCCAGATGGGGAGGGGGGGGGCACTACCTGAGAAGAGCAGTCCAAGGCACTTGGTCCCCAGTAGAGGCCAATCTGCATATCAGTGTTCTGTAGATCTCTTCTGTGTCACTGCTAGACAGAGGCACAGTAAACTAACCTTAAAGGGCTATCTTCTGTGACCTACTAAACAGAGGCACAGTTAACTAATCTAAAAGGGAGGTGAAAGCCAATCACACTCTGGCTAGGCTTATAAATGCCCTAGGGCAGATAGCCTAGTATCTACCTATGAACCTATGAACTGAGGGCAGTGCTCTTAGTGTTGCAAGCCTTCCAATCTGTCCTCCCTCTAGAAACAATTGCAATTCAATCAGACAACATGTCAGTAGTCTGGTACATCAACAAACAGGGCAATACAAAGTCTTACCCCTTGTGCTGAGAAGCTCTCAGAGTGTAGCAATGGGCAATATCCTACAACTGCTTTCTAACAACAACAGACATCCCAGGGAGCTTGAATCTGACAGTGGACAAACTGAGCAGATGCATTCTCCTGCATTATGACTGGTCTCTCAATCCCAGAGTGATGGAGATTTTCCATTGCTGGGGCCAGCCTTGCTGCAACTTCTTTGTATCAACCCTGAATAAGTGCAGCAGCTGCTTTGCTCTAGTTCCCCCTCCAGGGGAGTCAGAGACACCCTCCTTCACAATTGTACCTTGGGACTGCTCTATGGCTTTCTCCCCTTCCCACTGATTCATCTCTTCTTAAAGAAAACCAGCAGGTTGATAAGCAAGGTGATCCTCAATGCACCCTTCTGACCTCAACAAGTTTGGTTCCCTTTTCTGTGGCCTCATCTAATTCACCATCCATGGATTCTGGACCCAGTTCTGGATCTTCTATCTCATCCATAGAGATTGGTGCACCCCAATCTTCAGAACCCCAAGCTTACAGCTTGGCTCCTCCAATTCCATTAGTTACCAGCCAAAAAAAAATTGTCTTCCCCAGTCCAAAACATTTTACTGGCTTCCCATAGACCTTCCACCAGGAAACTTTACCACAGCATGTGGAAAAGATTTTCTATTTGGGCATACAATAAAAGGTATTGGAGTTTTTAGCTATGCTTTTCAGTCAAGGAGCATCTGCTTCTACTATTAAGGTCCAATTAGCTGCTATTCCCAATTTCCACAACGGCTTTGAAGACCATTCACTAATTTCCCATAGGCTGTGTAAAGTGTTCATGCAAGGAGCCTTGCGGTTGAACCTAAATTTAAAGACCCTCTAGCTCCTTGGGATCTGACTTTAGTTTTGCAGCCTTTAGTACTTCCCCCTTTGAACCGGTGGCTACATGTCACTTAAAGTTTCTTTCATGGAAGACCATTTTTCTGATAGCCATTATCTCCCTCAGAAGGATTTCTGAAATACAAGCACTATCTTCACAACTACCATATTTGATTTTTCATAAGACTAGAGTTTCTCTAAGAGCCAACCCATCTTTTCTCCCTAAGGTGGTCTCAGAAACTAATATTAATCAAACCACTGACTTACCTGTTTTCTTTCCAAATTTTGTCCAGCAAAGGTGAATATTGCTTACATTTGCTGGATGCTCACAGACAATTATGTTTCTACTTCAACAAAACTAAACAATTTAGAAAATCGTATCAATTATTTACCTCCTTTTCCAATCCATCTCTGGGGAAATCTATTTCAAATGTCAACTTGTCAAGGTGGTTAAGTGACTACATTACTTTCATATACAATAAAAAGAATGTCCAATTACCAGTGCTAGTGACAGCTCATTCTACTAGAGCAATAGCCATGTCTGTTGGTTTTCATGCCAAGGCTTCCATGGATGAAATATGTGCAGTAGCAACATGGGCACCTACCTTTATCACTCATTACAAATTGAATCTGGTCTCCAGGGGAAGAGCGTCCTTTGGCTCTATGGTTCTCAGGAATATCCTTCCATAAGGCCACCCAAGATCTAAATTAGCTGGGGACTCTGTTCCAAGGGTCAAGAATATATGAAGATTGACAACATCAGATAAAGAAGTTATGTACTTACCATAACATTCCATCTATGTTGTCGATCTTCATTTATCCTTGGCACCTCACCCTCCTTCCCCCTCCTGCAGACTTTTTGGAGGATCGGACACTTGTCCTGGTAACTTTATCAGGTTTGACCTTGGACACAGCCTCTTCAATTCCATATACCTATTCTTCTGTCTTTCTGTGTAGCTGCAAACTTGATATGGGGTAATATAGAGAGGGGTACTGTTGGTAGAGTCTTAGCTTGAGAGTTTTTGGCTTGTGCAAGCTATGTAGTGACCGAGCTGGTTCAGAGGATCAGAACTGTGTCCCAAAGGTCAAGGATAAAAGAAGAACACAGATGTTATGGTAAGTACATAACTTCTTTATCTACACCCAGTACCACTCACTTACAAAAAATCACTCAAAAGTCATTGGCTTAATACATGACTCTGCTCCTGTAACAGTCCGGGATAAATGTTAGTTCTTATCAGTTACCACTCTGTCAAGTAAAATAAATGTCTTATCAACCATCATCTACAACTACTCCTTCAGTCCTCCTTACTTTCTGTTTTGTACATAAATATTATAGTTACTAATACACGTTACTTAAGCTACCTCTACATGACATTTCATGAATTATTTAGATTTTTTGTTGCATTCTACGCTATATATATTTTCAGTCAATAGTTCTTTACTACTAGAAATATGATGTCACTTCTACTTGTTTTACGCAAGCAGTAATGCCCGACAGAGTGTGTGTTATGTGTAATTAATGCCCGCCCGGGGTGTTGTGAGACCCGGCACTGCAGGCAGATGGCCTCTACACCCCTGGAAGGGCATTAATTACACATTAACACTGACCCTGGAGGGCATTATTGCACTTAGAGAATGGGCTATCGGTAAAATTGTTGTGTTTTACTTACTTATGTATTTTTTTTAAGTTCTATTATATTTTTTTAATATATTTTTGATGTAAAATAGTTCCTCTGCCTAATGTTTCATACTTGCTGTAGTATGATAATATTGTTGGAGAAAGCATTTTACATCCAAAATATATTAAAAAAATAAAACAGTAGTTAAAAAATACATAAGTAAGTAAAACAACAAAGTTACAGACAGCCCATTCTCTAAGGGCTGGCAGAGATCATCCTCTCTCACACATGCTACCAGGGGTTTGTTGGTTCCCTTTCGCAACACACACACACATGCACACGCACACACAAACACACACACACACACACACACACACACACACACACACACACACACACACACACACACACACATACACACACAGTCTCTCTTTCATGCACACATTCACTCACACATGCAGACAGAAACACATACACAATCAACCCTCTCTCTCTCTCTTACTCTCATACACGCACACACTCACACATGCTTTATTTTTTTTGTTGTTTTATTTTACACTCAGTAAACAGCAAAAGCACTGCTTAGCAGGTGTAAAATAACAGCTTGCTCGCTCTCACTTTCGCCGACATGCATGCATACATACACACACACACACACACACACACACACACACACACACACACACACACACACACACACACGTATACCTTTTTTTTGTCTTCTTTTTTTTTGACATTTTATAGGTTCATAGGTTCATAGGATCATACTAGGCTATCTGCCCTAGGACATTTATAAGCCTAGCCAGAATGTGTTTGGCTTTCGCCACCCATTTTAAATTAATTTTGCTATGCCCTTTTTTGAGGTTAGTATACTGTGCCTCTGTCTAACAGTGACACAGAAGTGATACACAGGGTAAACCTACGATCTCCCATCCACTCATCAAGATTCCTCTTGAAGAGAGTCAGTGAGGGACTCTGCCTAACCTGGACTGGGATTTTATTCCAGAGTGAAGGGAGCCTCTGGGTTATGAATCTGTCCCTCCAGCATGTCCTATTTATTTCGGTGCTGAGGTTCAAGTCTCTCGAGCGTGTAGCTCGATGGGATTTGGATTTTCTGAGGTGCAGCATGTCCATTAATTCTGGGTTGGACATGGCTTTATACGTCAGGCACAGATTGCCTCTGAACAGGTGATATGCCACTGAGTAGAGCTGGAGTTTCTTTAACCGGGCAGCATATGGCATCTGTTTGAGCCCTTTGATCCTCTTGGTGAGGTACTTTTGGGGTCTTTCCAGTTGCTGCAGGTGTCTGGTAAGGTACATCCCAAAAGGGGCATTGTACTCAATTATGGGCCTGATGAGGGATGAGTAAAGAGGCACGATGACCTCCCCTGATCTAGATGTGAATCCCTTCATGATTAGGTGGGCTATATAAAATGTTTTTCTAACCACTTTGGCCACGTGGTTGTCAAATGAGAGATTGTTATCAACTTGGGTCCCCAGGTCCCCAATTACTTCTTCTGTACTTAATGGATTACCACCTATGTGGTAATTTGTGGGCACTTTGTTTTTGCCAAAAGGGATGACTATACACTTTTTGGCATTTAGCTTGAGGCCATGGCTCTGGCACCAGTTGTCTGTTTCTATGAGGCCCTTTTGGAGGATGCTTGTGTCGGCTGGAGAGTCGATTATGGCGCCCAGTTTGCAGTCATCTGCATACTTGGTCAGCCACAGTCCTTCCGTGTTGGCCTGTACCTCTGAGAAATATATACAGAACAAGAGAGGTCCCAGGACTGAGCCTTGTGGGACGCCACTTGTAACTGGTTTGGAGTCTGACATGGCTCCAGCTGCCGTGGAGCTCGGACTCAGAAAATGAAACAACCGCCATTATTTTATGTTTGCTAAAGAGCAAAAGCACTGTTTAACAAACATAAAATAATGGTGGTTGTTTAATTTTCTGAGTCCGAGCTCCACGGCAGCTTGATAAGCTTCCATGAAGCAGCAGACTCGTTTTTCGGTGAGCATTACTTGGACATTAATACCCTGCTGGAGAACGTTCGTTCTCCAATCAGGGTACTGATGTACAGTAAGCCCATTCTATAACATTATATAAATTGTTACCACTTCTGTTTATGTTCAAATAACTTATATGTGGAACTGCAACAGTTACTTGCTGCCAGAAATATTATGTTACTCCATGTCTTACCATTGTATAAGTGTTACAGTTCTGTTTATGTTTAAATGTCTTAATTGTGGAGCTTTTCTCCCTGGCCCTCCCCTGAAAATGGGCATTTTCCCAGTCAGACTTTCCTGGTAAACAAATATTAAAAAATAAATAAATAACTGCATCTAGGAAATGGTAGCAGGATACTAACTCCTAAGTCTTTATTGTGTTGATTTATTTATTTGCTAGAAGGTTGAGCAATGGCTTGGGCTGTACATTCAATAAAGAGCGAGTTTTTCTAGGACAAACAGCTGTGTAAAAAGAAAATAAATGTACTGAATTCATTTGGCAATAGGCGTGACCAACCTTATAAATAACCACGAGATTAGCACTACCACATTTGTAAGTATGGCCAGTGGAAAAAAGTGGGACTTCAAGGCACAGTTACATATTTTTATATAACATGAGTGACAGTTAGGGTTCATAAATGCTAATAGTGCAGAATCTTCTGTAACCTGTACTTGTCCTTCAAGTGCCTTGTGTTCTTTTTTTTTTTTTTTCTTCACCTGTTAATCACAAAAGCTTCTCTCGGTCTCCCTCTCAGGTACTTTCTCAGTCACGATGGGAGACGCAGTTAGAAGAGACACTCAGGATCTTAGGGTTATCAAGTCACCTGACTGGATCGTCTAATTGTGTCTCCCATCATGACGTGTGAAACAAAACAGAAAAATAAATACTTAAATGAAAATAAAGCCTCTGTGGGTTGAAATTGGAAAATATACCAGCAAATGAGGTGCGTTCTCAACTGTGTACTACTTTTGCTGCATTTTAACTGTTTCAGTTGAAATCAGAAAAAGCACATTTTTAACCAGCCTGTATGGCAGCTTATCAAAAATAAATAAATAAAGGAGGGCGCGCACCCCTATATGAAGGCCTAAATCTGCCACTGTGGGCGACTCTGCTGTGGCTACACATTCTGTATGGCTGTAGAGATGCCCTTGGCTGGGCAAAGCCTCTGGGTAAGACGCAGGTAAAGGCCCTTCACTCAGCCAAGATATGGAATCTGAATCTGGGATTAGTTTGCCTCCTAGGAGTCAGTCACTTTACATGGAGTCTCCCCAAAAAATAGTAAGAAAATCTTGTCTTCTCCTGTATCTATGTTATAGACAGGGAGATTTGCTGGAATTTGCTAAGGTACTTGCTTCTGGATTTCCCTTGCAAACTTCTTCTTCAGGCAAGAAAAGAAAGACAGACAGATCCAATATAATTTCCATCTGTTCAGTCTCCATGGTTTTAACTTTTCTTGTCATAAGAAGAATAAAGCTGCCAAGGAGTCTTTGAGTGTCAGACCATTTATTTCCATGAGACCTTCCAGGATTTTTAGTAGCTGAAGACACTATCCCATTAGATGAGGATAGATGGAAGAGACAAGGGACACAAATTTAAAGCTAGATCTGTGTTGTCCTCTTCCATCCTCCTCACTGTTCCCTCCCTCTGTCCCCCTGCCAAATTGTCATTTCCCCTTTTGGCTCCAGTATTACTACACAATACTTACCCAAACCCTTATCATATTACAGCTGTGGTCTGTATTCCATATGTGTGTGTTTTTGGTCTTCCCGATATATTTTCTCTAGTCTGCAGGCAAACGTGATCTGAGGCATTCTAATGGAAGAGGAGGAGATTATGGGTAAGAGGAGGAGCCTGAGCCGAGGATTCAAAGTCTGAAAGCTGCTGATGTCTGATCCATCCAGAGGATGGTTGAACCAAAAGAATCCTGAGAGCTACCATGTAAATCCAGGTTGTACTGGAATATAAATCTATGCACTTTGGACTAAGGAGCTGCTGCAGAGATATATTGATAGGATACCATCAGTTGAGGAGATGAAAAGGGATGTAACATTATGGCAAGTACATAACTTTCATTTCCCTCTCTTTCTGACTTTTGGTCAGAAGGAAAGGCATTACAAGGCATGTTTGTACTTCAGGAATTTTTTCTCAATTTGAACGTTTTGATAATGAGGAAATTACTGGGTCAGATTTCCTTCTGGAAGATTCATCTTTTTCTGAGATTTTATCTAGGATGAAAGAGGTGATTCAGTGAGAGTAGACTGTACTCCTATTCCACAGAAAATGTATGTATGATTTATTATAGTTGGATATGCCTGCACCTGTAGTTGTTTCTCCTGGTTTGCCTTCTTTAGAGAATGTTGTCTCACTGATTCTAGTTTGTTTGACAGTCTTCCTTCTGCCCCTCAGGAAGTCTTGACACATTATACAGGGTACCTCACTCTCATAAGTGCTTCATTTCTAACATTAAAACAAATATGGCAGTACTTTCCTTATCCAAAACTGCTTCTACTCAACAGACCTTTGCTTTTATCCCCATTATCTCTAACAAGCATTGGAAAACTTCAGTTAGGGTAGACTGTCTATTCTTCTGATACTTTAACTTTCAGGATTTTAAACTGTCAAGCTCATATATTAAAAGTTTTCACGTTTATCTTTTTAGAACATGCAAAAGGTAATAGTTAACTTTCCTTTTTCCGAGGTGAAAAATTTATTGAATGCATCTAATGTCTGTCTATCATGTTACTGACATGCTTTAAAGTGTGCATATGATACTGATCAGTCTTCCTCCTGAACTGCTGCTTCTTGGACAGTAGTTAGGAGATTGGCATGTCTTCTTTCTTAGAATCTTCCTGAAGATGTTAAAACTAAGATTGTAAATTCTCCCTTAAACAACAAAGTTCAGTTTGTCCCTCTTGCAGCTGAAGTACTCAAGAAGTGTGATGAACGGGGAAAGATGATCCAAGGGATGACTCAAGTTTTTCAGCCTACCTTCCTTCAGGCAAACATTTTCCCTTCCTCCTCAGCTTCCCCTTTCAAACTTAAACAACAAGGGGGATGACATACAGGATTTCATAAAGCAATATCAAAGATGTTCAAAGGAAAAAAATTAAACCCCTCAAAAAGTTCAAGGACATTCTTCTTAATCTATATGACTATTTTCCTTTTCAATCCAACCCCCACCCACACATACATATCCTCAGAAACCACCCTCTGAAGTTTTATCTTCCCTTGTGGCACCAGACTTTGACAGACAAAAAAGTTTAAAATGGCATTTAGCAGGGATACTCTGGGCAATGGGAATCCCTCCATTCCAGGGGATTCCTCTTTGCTGAGTGAGCAGTGTGTTCTCCTTTCCTCTTATTCTGTATCAAATTATTGCACATGGAGTAACAGAACCACTGCCTCCTGCCAGAATGGCAAAGGGTTTTATTCAAGGATATTTCTAGCATCAAAGATGGAAATATCCTGGGGCCCTGTGCTGGATCTTTTCTTTTGGAACCTTTTTGTCAAAATACAAAGTTCAAAAGAACCTATTCTCACTTCTCTAGATATCATGGTAAAGAAAGGCGTAAATGATGCTTGTCATCACATTCTTATTTGAAAGCACTTCAGGCATTTTTTAAGATTTGCTGTTATTTGCTTACATTACAAGAGCTTTGTCTTACCCTTTACGAATATCTTTAGAGCAGTGTAAAGGACAGGGAATCTAGTTCCAGTAATTGTTTAATGCAGAGTTTAAGGCATTCACATTTTTTCTATGTTTGGACAATTGTTTTATCTTTGCAAGCTGTTTTTCCAGCTGTTAAGAGTCTTTGGCAACTGCCAGGAATGTTGTCATACCACTAGAAATCTGGACAAAGCCATTAATAAAAGAGGGACAAAGGCCCAAAAATAGGGACAGTTTTTAAATAGTGCTCTTACAAACTTAGAAAGTTGACCGAATAACAGGTTTTGCATTAGCATGAATTTTCTGAAGGGTATGAAATCTGAAACTCAAATGTCTGTCATTATTTTCTAACTTCAGTCTTTAATGATTTGACAGTAATTTGCCAGAAAAGCACAATTTTATGAAAATGGGACCAAAAATATGAGGCAAAAATTTGGACAGTCTGTGAAAATCTGCACATTTGAGAGGTATGAATGTTGTACTCAGTCTGTTTTCAAATCATCTTTAAGAAATCTCATCCCTTCTTTCAGGGTTGTTTTTTTTTTCAGATGTGTGTTAGGTCCTGCCCTGTGAAGAGCATTTCTTCCTCCAGACAAAGTAGAGATGTTTCAATAGCTCTCCAAACAAAGCCAAGTATCTGCAAGGGACTTCCTCAAGATTTTAGGTTACACGGCATTGATAATTTGCATGCTTCCCCTGGCCAGAGTACACATGACAAAAATTCAGTGGTACCTCACCTCACTCTGAACTCCACATCTCCACACTATCTTTCAGATCCCTGTTTTGGGATTTACTAGAGAGATGATTTTCTGATGAGTAGACCAGATCACTCACAATCCTTGTCTCCCATTCTCCTTTCTGACCGCTCTCCTGCCACTACAATTATATCAAACCTGGATTGGGGACTGTTTTCTAAAGGGGTAAATGTACATGTTCTGTAGGACCCTCATGACAGACAGAAGCACAGATATGTTAGCAATGATCCATACTTTGCAAGCCTTAAATCATCTCTGGTCACCTGGACCTCTGAAAGTTTACATAAATAACACTACAGTGATGTGGTAACAGGGGGTACCAAATTATTCCCTCTTTGCAGACTTGTTATGATAGCCTGGAAGATATCAGTTCAGCTCAGTTAGTTCGACTTTGCAGGCTTCATATATTCTGTCAGAGCAAAATCTAATTGCAGGCAAGCTAAGCAGGAACTAAACAGACCATCACAAATGGAATCTTCATCCTAAGGTCTTCCAAGAATTGATCTAACTATGGAAAGAACTTCAAGCAGATATGTTTGCCTCCTCCCATAACAGACAGCTAAAGAAATTCTGCTCTCTGACTCCTTGCAAACCAGGCCTGGAAGACAGATACCTTCTCATTCCTATAGACAGGGATGTTCCTGTATGCTTTTCCACACTTTCCAGTGATATCCAGAGTTTTTCCTGAAAATACATTAGAACTCCCCCAAAATTGTGATGACTCCCTTTTGGCCCATGCAACAGTGGTTCTCTGTTCTGTTCAATCTGGCCAAGAGCAATTATCACAGGCTTTCCTATGGACTGGATTTGTTGACACAAGACAGGGGTTGTTTGATACACTCCATCCTGAAAACACTTCACCTAACTGCCTGGATGATAGAATATCAATATCTTTTTCTGAGAATGTGTAGCATGTACTAATGGAGGCAATAAATCTGTGACTGGAAAATCATACGTGGGCAAGTGGAGACTATTGTCTTGTTGGTGCCACTCTAAGAACCAGGACCTTCTTCATAACCATATGCCTTGGGTTCTTGATTTATGAGAGTTATTGTCCACTGGCCTTTCTTATTCCTCTGTGAAGCTTCATTTGTTGGTCATTTCTGCTTGTGTGCCCTTAGATACTCCCCTTTCTAATCATGCTCAATTTAAAACACTTTTTGAAAGGGGTGTTGCATGTCAGTCCAAGTAGAAAACAGGTTGCTTCTCCTTGAGATCTTAACTCTGAATGAAAAGCTTACACTTTTTCCATTTGAACCAGATCATCTGGCTACACTGAGGCATGGAAACTGTTTTACTCATTACTCTGACTTTTGCTAGGAAAGCTTCTGAGTTACAAGCACTTCTGTTGAGTTAATCCAACCTCCTCTTTCACAAGGATTGGGTCTCTTTAAGAACTAACCCTTCTATTATACCTAAAGTGGTCTTAGAGTTTACTTTGAGCCAAACTTTTAATCTACCTTTTTTCCTGATCCCCAAAACAAGAGAGAAGAGATTGTTCACACTCTGGATGTCTGCAAGCAGCTCTGTTACTACATAGACAAAACCCAAGCTTTCAAGAAAACTGACCAGCTGTTTGTCTTCTATGAAGGTAAGAGGCAAAAACAACCAGTGAAAAAACAGACAGTTTCCAGATGGCTGTCTAATGATATTGCTTTTTGTTATATCCATCATAATAAGCCACTTCCAGGCAAGGTTAGGGACCATCCACAATGGTTATGGCTTCTTCAGTGGCTTTCAAGAAAGGGATGAACTTGAAATATTTTAGATAGGCAGTAACTTGGTCCTCTGCACATAGTTTTACTACACTAAAAGCTGGATTCATTTTCCGTGTCCAAGACAAGCTTTGCTAGGATAATTTTCCAGGGATTCTTGAATTCTTAGCTTACTTCTCCTCCTCCCTTCTTAGTTACGTCATTTCTAAGCTATAGTAATGACCCAAATAGCTTAAGCTACTGCAATAGTGGCCTAAATGTTGAGCATAGTACAGTTGTATAAGTAAACGTACCATAACAGTAAATGTTTTAATAGATCACTGTTGCAGTAGTCACCCCTCCCTCCAACCCCTTTATTTTGGATGTTTTTGTTTTTTGTTTTCTTGTTTTGTTTTGCCAGGATGTGGATGGATACACCCTTGTGTATATAGTTTTACCATTGGGTTAGTTTATTAGCATTGTCCTTTCAGGTCTCTTTCCTCCATTGTATATGCAAAAAATTCTGTTTTTGAGCTCTGTCTTTTTATTGGAGCTCCCTCAAGCATGTGACAGTTACAGCACATGGAAGGAGCCCCTGAGCTTTAAAGGCTGTGTGGCCACTGGGGAAGACCCAAAATATCTTAGAATACTGCAACACTGACCTATTAGAACAGCTACTTGTTATGGGAAATTTACTTACATAACTATACTCTTCTTGTCTTCATGGATCACTGCTTCCATATTGCAGAGGATGGAAAGGAGGCAGGTGTGGTGGTCTTACATTATATTGACAGGTTCCATAAAGGAGTCAGGGCAACTTGAAGAATTATATGGACAGGTTCCATAAAGGAGTCAGGGCAACTTGAAGACAAATGTGAGTGAGCAAGGGGACTACTGCTTACTGTGGTTGAGTAACGGAACCAGATCTGAAGCATCAGTTTTGTAAACAGAAGCTATGCCTGCTGGGGGTCAGACAGAGAGCAGCACAAATAAAAATAAATGTAACAACCCAAATCCAGATCCTATCAGGCGAGTTGAAAAGCTCACCTGAGGAGGAATGTGAAAATGGGAGATCAGGAATAGTAGCTTTACAACACTGAGAAGAGCAACAGGGGAATTAAAATTGAGGATAGGGATGATAAAGAGATGACGTGGGCAGGGTAGGAGCTAGATATCAAGTAGGGGTAAAGAAAAAGCCATGCTCAGAAAACAGGGTAGGATCTATTCAGTTTCAGGGACTGAGGAAAGGAAATGTGGCAAGGAAATAGGAAAGAAGGATAAAAATGAGAGCCGTTTAAATATGGGCTGCAAAGAGGTGTTAACATCAAAATTGTGTAGTATTTACATAGCTGACATAACTGTTGGATTCAATTTTATATGTTAATTTGTGTGAAAAAAATCAATAAAATGCAATAAAGTAATTGTAAATAACACAGCTTGATAATGAAAACACTAAACAAATATGCCATGTAAGCAAGTTGAAAGCCTTGAAAGAACTGAGAGGTACTGCCAGTAAACTTGACCATGCTTAACCCGTCAAACCCATGAACCTGATGCAGAGATCTAAATAGTTAAAATCTTGTCAGTTTTACCAAGAGGAGGAGGGGAGATAGTTTGCAAAAAGGGAAATAGATGAGTTTTCAAATACTCTGACCGGAGCAAATGATTCAACATAATAATTGCAGCATCAGAAAAAAGTGCAAGAGTCAAGACATATAGAATCCCAGAGATACTGTTAGCCTGGAAGTACAAAAACAATGTTAACACATACAAGCTATTGAATCTCAATGCACCTGGAAAATCTCCAGTTCTATTAGTACTAAACGTAGACAGAACCATTTTCTTTTGTAATGATTTTGCAAACTCTAAATATTCAGTGTCTGATACCTATCCAATGTCCTAGGTAAAATGAACTGGCTGATACATTAGGAAAGTTGGGGTGTATTTTGACCCTCAATTTTATGAAGAGGTATTAGCAAATTTCCTCTGACAAAGGAAGCCAAGAGAATGTCTTTTTCCACCCTGACAATGTGCTTTATCAGAGGGTCCTTCATGGTGACCAAAATGGTACCTTCAGCATTCCACTGCATGATGGATAAAGTCTTGCAGCCCCATAGCCATTATGCTAATGCATACCTACATATGCTTCACCACTGTAAGCATCTGAAGCATCTGTTTCACAGATTCTCTGAAAAAAGAATATCTGCACAAGACATTTTTCTTTCAACTTCATCAGGAAACATATCTTGTGCACACATTCTTTTCTTCAGAGACTCTGTGAGACAGATGATTCAGATGTTTACATTCCAAAGTTTTGTTACAAATAGTAGAAAGAGAAGAACATCCTATTACCCAAGTAAGAAAATATATTCTGGCCACAAAATGGGTACTGGCTATATTGTAGTATTATTTGCTAAGCAGGACATTCGAAAAGACAAAACTGTAGGAAGGAATCAGTGGTTCAAGTTTACAGACTTTTAGGTTTGCTGTTGAATATCAGCAAGCAACATGGCAGGTCAATGCCAATAACTTCTCTAAGTGTCATGTCCTGACTTCTGTAATTTCTCAGCCATCTAGGTCTGAGCTGGGAAGGGGGGATGCTGTAATAAACCAAATAGTTTGTTTACAAGGGGCATATATTTCAGTACTGATCTGTTATTATAGGAAGCTCAGGCCATGAAAAACTAAGTAAATTTTTAAGGGATTGAAAGGGTGACTGATCAGCTGATATGAGCTCAGCCTAAGTGCTGCAACAGGGGAGTTGACATTCTCATTTACAATGGGGTTAATTTTAACATAGGGCAGAGACCACCACGTTGTCCCTGTTATTTAACTGTGCAGATTACAACCTGATGGAGTTCTGTTTAAGCTTTGTAAACACTTGTGGAAAATATTGGAACCTCCTGAAATTGCCTATGTGCTGGTATCCACAACTGGCATTCTCTGTGTTGCTCTGTGTGTTACATCTGGTCTGCAGTTCTGAAGACAGAGGTGGAACTGGAATAATTGATTTGTTTAATCTGCCTTTATAGGAAGGTAAAGTGCCTTTTTATATTCTTTTAAAACTGAAGTGAAACAGAGTGAACTGCTGCTGCATTTAATTAAAAGACTTTTCATTTAACATCACAAGAAGACAAAACTTTAAACGTAATTAAGAAATGCCATGAAGTCCAGCTTTTTGTTTGTTATTTGAGTTAAATAACTCTAGTTAAGTTCTAGTTAACAATCATTCAATAAAGATACATTTTTCTTGCTTTGAAAGTAAGGTCTGCATGTGCCTTGTTCAATAAATGAAAGCAAATTTGTCGCCAACATGCATATTCATCTATTTATAAATAGAAATTGGAAAATTTTAAAATGTAAAATATTTCAAATAATGGTGGAATACTTCTCTTTCAATTAAAAAGAGCAGACATAACATGGCAAAATGGTAAATAAAGGACACTAATAAGAAAGTGGACTATCAGGCTAGCATATCAAACAGGTAAAATATACTGATGTGTTATTTGAAAAAGAAGCTTTGATTTGCATAATAAAAATAAAAGACATTTTAAATATATGAATTAAATAAAAGTTAAACAAAGAACAACAGGTGGCAAGAACAAAAAAGTAAAGATGATGGGGGTCAATTATCTGAACTCATTTTCAAAACTTGGAAACAAGTTATTTCTACACTGTCAACTTTTTTTAAAATCTGAGTAACTTAGTAGGACTAAGGATATTTCACAAACATAATATGACCCATTAGAGCACCGTACTTTTTAAATTCACACACTGGAGCAATTTGTGAACTTGACATGCAAGAGGGCATACAGTTCTTTACTGCTCTTGTGATTGCATTCCAATTATTGCAATTTTATGAAATTTAAGTGTGAAATGTTCATACTTCAAATATCAGCAGTGCACTCTTAAGAATGTTTTTACAGAACATGTGACACAGCAGCACTGTTTTCTAAAAACACTGTTACAAATTGTATAGTAAAGCAGCACTTTATTCTAAGAACAATATTTTAGAATGTATGCCATGATAGCACTATATTCTAAGGACACTGATACAGACTGTATGGTAGAGCGGCACTGTAGTCTAACACTGTTACAAAATGTATAGTACAGCAGCACTATATTCTAAGAACACCATTAAAGAATGTGTGATACAGCAATGCTGTATTCAAAGGATACTATTACAGAATGTATGCCGCAATAGCATTGCATTCTAAGAACACTGTTACAGTCTATATGTTAGAGTAGCACTGTAATCCAAGAAAACAGTTACAGAATGTACAGTACAGCAGCACTTAACTGCAGGAGTACAGTTAAACATGCAGTACAGTGGCTCTGTACTTCAGTAACAAAGCTGAAAACGTGATACATTCTAACACCACTTGTTACAGACTGTATGGAAAAGCAGTACTGGGCTGGCGGAATACAGTAAACATGTAGTACCTTAGCACAGTACCCCCTAGAACAGTGTTATAAAATGTATGGCACAACAGAACACTGCAGGAATACAATTACTATGGATATAGACAGCAGCAGTGTACTCCAGAAAAGTGGAATAAAATCTGTATAGAGAAGCAACACACTCTGAGAATGCTAGAACACCTTTAAAGACTGTGTAAGAATGTGGTTATAAAAAGAATGGCACAGTAGCACAGTATTCTAAGTATACTATTACAGAATGTATGACAATAGCTCTGTGTTCTAAGAACACTGAGTTGCAGGGCCACAGTAAACATGTAATTCAAAAATGATGTATGGCACAGCAGCACTATATTCTACAAACACTCTGTTACAGGAACACAGTAAACAGAATACAAAACACGTCATTCTAGCAACATTGTTACTGAATGTACAATGCAGATACCCTGCAGAAACACAGTTAACTTACAGCAAAGAAGCAGTGCTATAATCTAACTCAGAATGTATGGTACAAGAGAGTTATAAAACATAGTACAGCAACATTGCACTCAGAATGCTGTTACACACTGTGTGACACACCAGTACTAAAGGAAAACAGTCTGAAGTACAACAGGAATTTATTTTAAGAACACTGCTACAGAATATATGATTTAGCAGTACTGGGTTTCAGGAGCACAGTAAACATATTATACAGCAACACTGTATCTAAGAATACTGTAACAGGATGGAATGCAGTTAACCAACATATAGTCAAGTAGCACTGTATTCTAAGATGACTGAATTAAATAGTAGTACTGGGTTGCTAGAACACAGAGAATGTATAGTACCATAACACAGTACCCTAAGAATAGTGTTACAAAATGTATAGCACAGCATAACATTGCGGATCAAAATTACTAAACATATAGACAAGCAGCACTGTAGTCTATGAAGAGTTTTGCAGAATGTGCATACACAGAGAAAGCTGCAGCAGTGCTGCATTCTAAGAAGCCTGTTACAGAATGTATGGCACATCAGCACTGCACTCCAAGAATGCAATTACATAGCGTATGGAACATCAGCAATATATTCTAACAACACTATAACAGAATGTATGGTGCAGTACTATTAAACTGCAGGAGTCCAGTTAAACATACAGTACAGCAGCACTGTACTGTAATAACACAGATAGAGGCAGTACATTCTACTTGTTACAAATGGAGTGGAAAACAGTAAATGTATAGTACCACAGCACAGTATGCTATAAACAGTTTTACAAAATGTATGGTACAGCAGAATAAAACTGTAGGAACATAGTTACTAAACTTACAGACCACTAGCACTCTAATCTAAGAATTATGTTCCAGAATGTTTATACAGCAGCATCACACAGCATGAACACACTTACAAAACATAGTACAGCAGCACAGCACTCTAAGAATGCTGTTGCATAATATCTGATACAGAAGCAGTACTGCAGAAATGCAGTAATAAGCACATACTACAACCACACTACATTCTAAGAACACTGTTACAGAATTTTATCACAGCAGTACAACACTGTGACAATCCAGCTACAATATATATAGTATAGCAGCAATACATTCCACAAATGCGGTTTCAGAATTATGGTACAGCACACTGCACTGCGTAAATACAGTTACAAACATGGTACAGAAGCAGTGCACTCAAATAATGTGTTACAAAATGTGCGATACAGTATCACTGCAGGAAAACAGTAAACATATAGTATAGCAGCAGTGCAGTCTAACAGTTACAGAATACATGGTACAGCTGTTACACTATGGAACTCAGTAAAAGTGGTACAACAGTAGTGCAGTTTAAGAAGACTGTTACAGAATGTACAGAGCATCAGTACTGGGCTGCAGAAACATAGTAAACATAATATAGCTGTACTGTACTCCAAGAATTCTGTTATAATGGAACACAGCTGCTAAATAGCTACACTAGTAGCACTATACTTCAAGAAGAGTGTTAAAGAAGGTATCATACAACATCATCAGACTGCATGAATCATGTTACAAAACATATAGCACAGCAGCAGTGCACTCTAAGTAGGAATACATTCAATAAGAATTTAATACAGGTACAGTGTACTCTATAAATAGTGTTATTGAATATATTGTAGTACAGTGGTGCAAGAACAAAGTAATTGTACTAGCAGTACAAGTTAAGAATGTTGTTGCAGAAACATCATATTCTAACAACACTGTTATTGAATATATCTGGTACAGAAGCAATGCATTGCAGGATCACAGTTAAGTAGGTAGCACAGCAACACAGTTACTTTACTACTACTTTTACAGTGGTACACACTAAAAATCATCATCTTCTTTCAGCTGTTCCCGTTAGGGGTCGCGACAGTGGATCATCTGTTTCCATTTCTTTCTGTCCTCTGTATCTTGCTCTGTCACACCAACCACCTGCATGTCCTCTCTCACCACATCCATAAACCGTATCTTAGGCCTTCCTCTTTTCCTGTTACCTGGTAGCTTCATCCTTAGCATATTTTTCCCAATATACTCAGCATCCCTCCTCAGCACATGTCCAAACCAACGTAATCTTGCCTCTCTGGCTTTGTCTCCAAACCTTCCGTACACACTAAGAATACTGTTATAAAATGCATGATACACTAGCACTGTAGAATCTTGGTTATTAAACAATGAGTAGATCGGCATTGTTATCTAGGAACTCTGCTGCAGAATTTGTGGTACAGCGGCATTGTAGGAACAGTTAGTAAACATAGTATAGCAGCACTGTACTCAAAGAACACTGTTATAGAAAATATGGTATAGCAGTACCAAACTACATGAATATATTTACCAAACATAGTACAGGAAAGGAAACGTATATTCTTTTGTCAGTGAGTTGCTTAAACTGATAGAGCTGCTTTCTGTTTTACCTGCTCCATTTTGTTTTCTGCTGTAAGAAATCTACTTGGACTGGTATTTCTGTTCTTTGTGACAGACACTTAAATTGCCTGGGTGCACATTTCACATTTTTTTCATTAGTTAATTTGTTTCTTGAGTTATACTTAAATACACAGAGAGAATCTGTGTCTGTCTTTTCTGATAAGACTCAAGCACCGTTAGTGAATCTCTGCTGGTTATTTTCCCTATCCAATCTCCCATTCCTTGATTGACTTTTTAAACTTGGTGATTTTAAGCTGCCCACTCTTACTATAAATTGAGCTTTATAAGCTCTTCCCTTTCTATGCTGCTGTTTATATCTTGAATTACTTTTTGCCTTTTCTTGCAGTCGTTTTTGAAAAAAAAAGTGCATTCTACCTCTCATTGTCTGTTCTACCGATGTACTTGCTCTGAATTCATTATCTAGTTAGCCGTTGGATACAGTAGTGCATTTTACATTCTGGCAAGCTTTGTTTTCTGTGTTTTTACATTAAGAGGTTACTGGGTTTTCCATGTAGTGGCAGTGGATGATAGCCTGGTCTGTATAGGTTGGGGAAACACACTAGAGATTCCTGAATGTAGTTTTATTGGCTGAAGGGCTTATTAAAATCAGTCTACCGTGTTTTTAGTGCCTTTATACATTCTGCACAATTGAGTGGCTTTTGGCTCATTTCTACAAAGCAAAGTACTTTTATAAGCTGTTTTTTAGAGTATACTGCTGTTATCTTGAATTACTTATTGCCTTTCTTTAAATTTGTTTGTGGTAGCATTTCACTCCGGACACTCTTTTACTGTGCTTTTAAATTAGGAAAACTGGAATTATTCATCTAGTGGCAATAGGTGTTTACCTGGCCTATCTGAGCTGGATAGCACACAAAAGGGTTCAAAGTGTAGTCATTGTATTGGTCAGAAGGCTCAGTAGTCAGTTTTCTGTATTTCCAGTACTGGTATAAATTTGGTACATTTGCACACACTTGCTTGTTGTGCCAGTGCCCATTATAGATGCAAAATTGTTTATTTTCATTATAATATGAACGTTTACTACACTATTTATTGTTTTCTGCACTTCTGTAAAGTTTAAAGTTTCATTTATAATCTGGAATAAGGGCTGCTGTTCTGCACTGAAATACACTGTATGCAGCACTCTTAGTCAGTATTAGGCATCTGTTTGAGGTTCCTTAACACTCGCCCTTTCTTTGAAGCAGGCTTCCAATTCACATTAAGCAGAGCCCTTCCCTGGCCCTCTTTAAATACAGTTTGGATCAATGAATGGGGCAAATTCACACCTGGGATAGTGCTTATGTCCCTTAAGGACAGGGGCAATCTGTAAGATACTCAATGCATAGGCAAATATCCCATGCCATCCTACTGGCTCTAGTAGCCATATTCCTGTATAATCAAGTTATATTGGATAGACTTGCAATGGCTCTTAAGCCATTAGTCCAGTAATCACCTATGAACCTATAGGAGCAGGACATAAAGAATGGTGTTACAAAATGTGTGTTACCACAGCACTGCAGCAGCAAAATTACAAATGTTATAGTTAAATGTTCACCAAGAATACAATTATTCAGATATCTCTCTTTTCCTGTACAGTATGGTTATCATTTTCCAGCAATACTCGTATGTTAAGCCTATACATGAAATTTCATATTCCATTGAAGAAAAATAAATATGATTAGATCTCAGATCATAACCAACTTATGTCAAGAAATTCACCTGGAGAACAGAGTGAAGTAAAGCTTAATAGGCGAGTCTCATCTTACATATCAAGAATATACAAGTAACTTATGTTCTGAGAATTAACTTTTCCCTAGTGTTATGTGATCTGTGTACTCAGGTTGATATCACTATGAACTTTGACCACCACATATCCACAGTAGTAAGGAAAACCTTCTGTGTGGCACATCTTATAAGTAAAGGCATCACCTCTAGATATAAGTATGTTATAATTCCATCATACTCACCCCTCATCAGACCAACAATTGAGGGGTGAGTATAATTCCATTATACTCACCCCTCATCAGACCAACAATTGAGTACAATGCTCCTTTTTGCATATACCTCATCATACACCTGCAACAGTTTGTGACCACAAAGGTTTCTCAGCAAGAAATTACAGGGTACCCAATACAAGTCGTACAAGTCTTGCATGGAAAGACTGAAAGCCTGGTCACTGGTCTGACAGAGACTGCCACTTCTCTGGGACAAGCTTCCAATTCACGTGAAACACTGTACCTCCCTGACCCTCTTCAAACAAGTTGCAAAGAGGTGACCTGTGCTTGGCTTACCAAGCAGTCTCTGACCCGGCCCTGATTGAAATGCTGCACATTCATAAATCAAACTGCACGAGGGTCACTCATTCCAGGGATATTAACCTAGCCTCTGACATGAGCAGGCCATGCTGGATACACAGTTATATCTCCCAGAGACTTCCACTTCTCTGGAACAAGTTTCCAGTTCACATGAAACACTGCATCTCCCTGACTCTCTTCAAACGCAACCTAGATCAATGGATGGATGACCGCAAATTCCCTCCTGGGGTGGCACCCATGTCCCTCCTGGACAGATGAAGTTGATATTAACTACCATAGACCCTTACCTCTGTGAACTTCACTCACCTATTGACAACTGGGGCAACTCAGGATAAATATGGTTAGGCTTGTAAGGGCTCTAGGACCGTTAGCATAGTAACCTTCTGTGAACCTATGAGAGACCCAGTTATAATTGTTTGTAGTACATTGAACTTTAGCTGCCCCGATGTAATACCAGTCTGAAGTGAATTACAACTTTGAAATCCGTAAAACACTTAACACTGCCTTAATGACAGCTGTCAGAAGTCAAGTGTCCCTCTAATGAGTGAATGGCTTTAAAAGCTGTTGGATACTTCAGTGTGTGTGTGTGTGTGTGTGTGTGTGTGTGTGTGTGTGTGTGTGTGTGTGTGTGTGCCTGCACCCGCGCCCGTGCATGTTTATGCATGTACATCAGCAAAGCATCTAAAAGCTTTCCAAAGCTCTGAAAATGCTTCTGATGCTGCTCTGTGTTCACAGCTGTTAATTCTCTAGAGCAAGACAAGACCAATGTGTTTAACAAAACTTTGTTTTACATCAGAAATTTGCTTAACAGTGTTCTATGCAATACATGGTTGTTACCTACCCTACAAAAGTTAAATCATGCAGTTTAGTGTATATAGTCTGCCATATATCTATATACCTGCTTCCATACTGCACGGGCTATGAGTGACAATTTAGACTGAAAATAACTGATTTAATACGTCATAATTCCTGTACTGCTTTACTCCAAGTACATCCTTTTTTGAAGGGGTGTTGCATTGTGCCACTGCCATTTAAAGCAATGGAGGTTTCCTCAGTGAAATTCTGTAGCTGGTATGAACATACCGTTTGCTTGATAATTACAAATAGCTTAACTTTTTACTGCTGATAACTGTTTGGTACTTTGAAATACAATACAAGCTGTATACAATATGTTGTTGAAAATAGTACACACAGCAGAGAGACAGTTCACATTTAGTTACGCTGCATTTGTAATACAGGACATTAAACAGTTTTCTTTCACTGTTAATAGCTGTTGCAGTTTGTGCTGTACATAAACACTGTAAATAATTGTCACAGTAGTTTGTGTAACCTGGAACAGCCACTCATTTTAATAATTTTAGGATATACATCAGAAACATTTTTTGTAAAACTCTACCATTATAATCATCACATAATGGAACCTGTGTTGCTATATTCACTGCACAGTGCACATCATTTTAACATTATCATGTAGCTGACGTAAGTAGACCTCATAGTATTAGCACTCTGTGGGGATCAATATGTATGTATTAAGAAAATGCAGAGTAAGTAAGTTAATTTAATCACTAAAAAACAATGCTATGAAGACACACATTTATATAGCATGTTCTGTAAGATAAGTCCATCTTCCTCTCAAATATATTGAGATCTATACAGTAGGAAATGTATTGCTGTGGTCATTTTTTAAAATTACTGACATTAGCAGCATGCATTTAACTTCCACGCTAACATCTTTATCCTTTCCAGATAAACTATTCAGTAGTGTTTGTGACGCCTGCGCATTGGCCCAGTAATCAAGGACCCTCAATCCTCACCACTAGCACCAGTGAGGGGCGTGTGCATTGGAGGGATAACAAGTACACACACAGTAAAGTACAATTTCCCTTAAGAGCGCACAGAGATCACCAGTCAGTCTGGGGCTGGTTTCTCCCTTTCTCTCCAGATCACCAATAAGACTCCCCACTGGCACAGCTATAGGGTCCAGATCTCAGCCGAGTAGTCAAACCAAAACTTCCAGTACCCTCGATATCCAACCAGTGCTTCGTGGCCCTGCCCATGTAGCTGACACACACACACTGAGATTTGGTTTATATACAAACACACAGACACTCCTGGGGAAGGCTGGCACAGGTTCTCCAGCTATGCACCCTCCTGCCAGGCTATAAGGTAGTAATCACTGCCACCAACTACTCTTATCAGCTACTAAAGGGTGACCAATTTCACTGTGTAATATTACTGTTATCCAAATAGTAAGTGTGACTGAGCAGCAAGACTGTTGGAGTGGCTTGGACAGTATCACCAAATATGTGCAATGTACTCTAAGAGCTGAAATTATCTCTACACAAAACAGCCACAGTTGAAAGGTTTAAAAATATTTAATAAATAATAAAAACACAAGACAATACTTATTATTCAACACAATGACATTGCAGAGTTCAGAAATCACAGGACATGTTTTAAAACAATACTGTAGGATAGTCTGACATAAATATAGAAAGACTAATCTGGCTAAATTCCTATCTAACGCTAAGAGAAATACTAAGTTCTAAATACTACTTACAGAGCAAAGCAAGTGCCTGGTGAGTTGTTATCAGCTTTAGACAAAACCTAATGCTCAATCTTTCTCTCTGAGAAAGTCTTAAATTGATGACACCCAGTATTGCTGAGTCATTTCACATTACATTATTTTTATCACTTTTCCTTTAGTTGCCAGGCTAAGAGAAACTCAAAATTTAACATTTCTATTTGATCTTGCAGCTGCCAGGAAACCACAGCAATAAAGGGCACTTTACATATAAAACCTAGTAATTAACTCTTGTCCTAAGACAACAGAAAGACTTTCTTAGTCCAGACATCATGTCTCCGAGCTTGAGATCAGTCACAAAATGCTTCACTTATCAGCATTCTTCCAGCAGGGTGCACTGTGGTTGCATTTTTGAAGCTCTGGACATAACACAATTTTCTTACATTTGTTACACAAGCCTGTGGATCATATTAATATTTACAATGACATATAATTATTTACAAAATTCTATCTAGCTAGGCTGGCAGCCTTCATAATGTTATCATATTACAGTATGTGGTTGTGATCAAGATAGAAGTTTAAGAGGCAAAAGTGTGAACCTGAAAACTCTGAAAAGGAATGCATAAGTGTTGCTTTATGTTAATTAAAATATTATAGTATCCCAAAATAATTCTCTTTACTCAAAAATCAAGGGATCTCAGAAGTAATACTAAGTTATCACTGGTAAGGGAAATACATAACTATTTTGGGGATGCAGAAGGTAAATCCCCCTACAAAAACACTTCAGGTGAAATTATCACAGGTTCTGATCGCCAGTGTTTTTACTTAAAGTAATGACTTGCATTTCTAAGTTTCTAGGGTCACATTTTCATTCCTCAAAGTTTTGTTATGCAGCTGGTATAATTACACATTTGTTTATTGCATGGCAATACACGTATACCATCTTAATACTAACACAAATATATACAATTGCCATTTATGAAACTCATCATGTTACTTGTAAGAAGCAACAGACAAAATGTTCTCAAGATTCCAAAGCCTATCTCCACTTTTATCCTCCATTTCCTTTCCATAATCCAGCCTAAACACTTAACAAAAATATTAATTTAAGTCCAGTATTGCACATAAACCTCTCAACTTGCCAAAATGTTGCCTTATTTTATTTTTTTTTATTTTACATTTGTTGACCGGGATAGTCCGACTGGATACATGTCCATTTTCAGCAGAGGCCCGAGGAGAAAAGCTCCAACATACATACAGAAAAAGTATTACATGAAAAGCACCATTTACCAACTTAATATGACAAGCAAGTTATACAGTCCAACAAATTGTAGAATTAACAACAGAATCAATTGACCAAACACCAATGAAAAGATGTAAAAGACGATCCCAATAAGTGCACTGTTTCCTCCATGTAAAAAGATTTATTGCGGACACACAAAAACACAAAATCCAAAATGCACGTAAAGAAAAGTTAAGCGCTTTCACTCACTATGTGAGCTTCATCAGAACACCGTTGTTCACTATAAATTCATTTAAATATACAAGTTTGGTGCCAAACAGACCTCCTCTATGACGTGTACTTAAAGGTACAAAATGTCACATAATATTCATGTTGTTCCTTTTTTTAAAAAAACAATATTATAACACTCCATAGGGAATGTGTATATATTTATATAAGATCTATATTGTATGTTTGAAAAGCATATCAAATAAAAAACATAGTATATAATACCTTATAAAATGACATTTGCAATGATATAAAATATATATGAGAAACACTATTGAATTATATATATATATATATATAAAAATATGTTGTATGTTAAAACATAATATTTAATCTACGATACAATGACACTGGTCTGCAGATTATCGCTCATAATTTTAAAACTAAATAAACGATCTCAAATGCTGCTGGGAGTCTAATAAAAATTTTTATGTTCAACTTTGAATATATTACATTCAACCTAGAATAACCTATGATATTCAACACATTCAACTGTAATTGCCCTATCCATAATAAATCGATGAAATGTAAAAATATATTTCACTAAATATATACATGATTAAAGCACATGTCTAAATGAATATGTGCCTATTACCTATCTGTTTTCCATTTCCAAAATTGGTTTACAAGAAATAAAATCATTTAAACCAGGTGGGTTAGTTGCATCCAAATACAGTTGCCACCATATTTCTTTGAAATTCAGCAGTTTCTTGGTGTCCCCTCCTTTCAGGTTAATGCATATGATATCTAATATAGCAAATTTAAATACATGGTCATTACCCATTTTTTCTACGTGTCTGGAAAGTACATTGGTAGCATCTTTTTTTGTTATGCTATAAGTATGGTCATATATACGCTTTCTAAAATTTCTTTCCATCTTACCAACATAAAAGCTTGTACATGCCCCACACGTTGCAATGTATATTACCATCTTTGTGTTACAGTTCCCCTTTTTTGGTCTAACCACTTGTTTGTAATCATTGTGAATACACATTTTATTCACTTCTAGAATGTGTTTGCATTGGTTACATGCACCACATTTTCTTGTGCCTTCCAAGAGAACCTTGTTGCTAATACTATTCATATTCTGCTTATTTTTCATATCTTCTCTGGGATTTTTTGTAAGATTTTCTTAATATTATCCCCCATCTTATACACTATTCCTGGTCTACTACCCACAATTTCTTTAACATTGGAATCAGAATATAACAAATACCAAAATTTGTTCACTATGTCTATTATTTTATCAGATAAGGGACTGTAACATAATATTAATACCCGTTGATATCCCAATGTTTCTATTGTGTTATTAGAATTAAAATTAGTTGTGTGGTTTATTATTCCTAAACCAAATAAGGGTTTGTATTTCTTGCCCCACTCATTGATAACATATGTCCCTACTTCATTCAACATTTTGAATGGGTATCCTCTGTCTTTGAATAACCCAGTTATATACTCAATTTCATCCTTCATTATTCTAAAATCAGATGTCATCCGAGAGGCACGAATACATTGGCCCTTGAATATATTTTGCTTTAACCTAATAGGATGACAGCTATCATAAGCTAAATAATCATTGGAAAATGTATTTTTCCTATAAATTTTGGATTTCAATTCACCTTTGTCTTTATATATATAAGTATCAAGGTAGGCTATACCTTCACAACTATGTAAATAAGTGAATTTTAAATATTCACTTATTTACTTATTATTTTGTTGTTCAAAAATTCAATGAAACTATTCAGTTCATCATTGGTCCCACCCCATATTAAATGTATGTCATCCAAAAATCTTGAATAATGGAGAATAAACTTGTACCACGAGCTGGGAAACAGTGTTGTTTCTTCCCAGTCAAGCATTACCATGTTGGCAAATATGGGGGCACACGCCGCCCCCATTGCCACACCTTTGGTCTGCCTAAAGTGTTCTCCTTCGAAATAGATAAAATTATTTTTCAAGACCAAAGACATACATTCAGTTATAAGGCAAATCTCATCACATTCCAATTCAGAGTGTTTGCGGATACTGTTGGCAAATGCATCTAATCCTGCTTGTTTAGGGATGCATGAAAATAGGTCAATTACGTCTATTGTAACGAAACAATTTTCATCCTTCCAATAAGTTGAAGGATACATACTCAAAAATTCCCACGAGTCTTTAACCATATGTGGGATTTTTTTATAAACATGTTTTAACAGAATATCAATATATTTACCTATGGGGTATGTCTTTGCTCGACTACCTGACACAATTGGTCTAAATGGGGGGGTTATTAACATTTTTATGTATCTTAGGTATTCCTATCAGGGTAGCCATTATAGGAAATTTTACTCTGAGATAATCATGTGTTTCTCCAGATATCCTCTCATCTATTAAAAATTCTTCCAAGTATGAATCAATTCTCTGATATGCGATATTTACTTTGTTTATAGAAATAGTCTCATAATTGCCTGATGTATGCAATATATCATACATTTTCATGGTGTATTGCATCTTATCATATATGACCACCCCTCCCCCTTTGTCAGGTTTCATCACCCTGATTTGAGTATTTGTCCTTAATGCATCTAAAGTTTCCTTCTCTTGTTTAGTTAGGTTATTTAAAAAATTGTTGTTCTTCTGTTTGTAGTATGTATTATGAATTTCTTTTGTTACCACCTTCTCAAATATTTCTACTCTAGGATAATATGGTGGAATAAATGTACTTTTGGTTTTTAAACTAATTTTCTTGGTCTCTTTAATCTCATCCCTATAATTTGATTTGGACATGGTAGACTTATTGTTAAAAAATATAGCTAAATTAATCTTTCTAGCATATTTTTTTATTTCACATAAGCAGTCAACTAAATTAAAGCAAGGGTTGGGAATGTATTTCATACCCTTGCCTAATAAATCAAAATGACTACTATTGATGTCTATACTGGAAAAATTGTATATGGTGAAATTATCACGTGTGTACACATTCTCTTTTACTAAGATTTCTTTAGTTTGTGTATTGGAAACTTTGACTTTTTTTGTTGTTATCTCTAATTCTCCACCCATTATCTGTAGTTGTTCCTTCCGTACCTTGTCTGTTGATTCCAGTTTGGATTCCAATGGGGTTGGGTGTATTTCTCTTTTCCCCCCTGAAAATGGGCTTGATATTTGTCAGACAAAGTACTACTATGAACATCTTTAACTTCATATGTCTTATACGTTCGTTCCTGTTCACCCTTATATTTAGACCAAACATAAGCTTCACCATTTTTATATTGTTGTACATCCCTAGTCATTTTCTTCTTTTTCCTCTCTCCAATATTAGTTATCCATGTCTCAGCTGTAGTGAATTGTTTACTGTATAGATTCTCCCATTCCGTAAATAATAAGTCACTGGTAATTTGAGAATCTAATGTTTCTACTTCTTGAATCAGTTTAATTAATTTCTCATCAGAGTATTTGATGAGAATATTCATGTATTTTAACCCACATTCATCACAAAATTCATTCAATTCTGTTATACCATTCTCTTCTAATATAATTCCCATAGGCTTTTTAAAAAATCGTAATCCTTGGGGAACTATTTTCATTTCAATGCATTTGTGTAAGTAAGCATTGTCAATTTTTAATCCATTAATTTGTTTCAGTTTTTTGCCAAATGCATATATCATCTCCTTTAAACTTCCTAATGGTTTATTAACTGTATTGTATTGCCCTTTGTTTGCAGCACCAGTATCTATATTAAAACATGTATTTAAAAATTTATTAAGGTTCACATCTTGAATACCCTTAGTACATTTACCTGAAAACTTTTCTTTAACAGGATGTACAATTACATCGTTCTTTTTAACCATAGTGTTTGTGGCTGCTGTAGAATATGTTTTAGAAGGAAGTAACCTTTTGGGTTTAGTCCCAATACGTTTGGCTTCTTCCTCTATTTCATAAATTGAAAAATCAAAAGTCAAATCAGGTAAATTAATTTTGCTGTTATTAAATGTCTCATTAATGTCCAATTCATGACAAGTGTCTTTAATTAAATGATGCACCCCAGAACTTTGTCCATTGGGAATAGAGAAACTGTTTTCCATAGTATCAAACACTTTATGAGGTCCTTTAGATGCCTTGGCGTCGTAAGCATACAAAATATTTTTATATATATATATATATATAAAATTCAATAGTGTTTCTCATATATATTTTATATCATTGCAAATGTCATTTTATAAGGTATTATATACTATGTTTTTTATTTGATATGCTTTTCAAACATACAATATAGATCTTATATAAATATATACACATTCCCTATGGAGTGTTATAATATTGTTTTTTAAAAAAAGGAACAACATGAATATTATGTGACATTTTGTACCTTTAAGTACACGTCATAGAGGAGGTCTGTTTGGCGCCAAACTTGTATATTTAAATGAATTTATAGTGAACAACGGTGTTCTGATGAAGCTCACATAGTGAGTGAAAGCGCTTAACTTTTCTTTACGTGCATTTTGGATTTTGTGTTTTTGTGTGTCCGCAATAAATCTTTTTACACGGAGGAAACACCGCACTTATTGGGATCGTCTTTTACAAATTGTAGAATTAGATGAGGCTATAAACAAGCAAAATTCTGACTCAGCTAAAGTTGCAAAGAAATATTTTTAACACACAATTTTAAAGCAGGGAGCTAACCAGAACTAGAGCAAGGACACAACCAGTGTAATTTGAGATACAGTTTGAGACTTGTTTTTGAATTGGGCAAAGGAAGGTTCTAGAGTAAGGTCAGCAGGGATGGAATTCCAAGTTTTACCAACAGAGTTTGCAAACAGAGTTTTACCGGCTGAGTTATTGGATTTGATTATATTTTTGGTCTGTTCTGCATATTTTTTTCTTTTTTGGCAAGTTACTGAGGACTGAAGTCACTGAATAATTATCGAGTTTTAGTCATAACCTTCAGAAAATGCATGCTAATGCAAAACATGTTACTCTAGCAACTTGCTAAATGTATAAGAACACTATTTAAAATGTGTTCCTGGGTTTAGGCCTTTGTCCCAGCCCCCCACAAATTTTGGCTTTGTCCAGAATTCTTACCTTGAGAGGTTGAGAGGTATTTCTGCACATCAGAAAAGGATGTCAAATTCAATGCCCCTTAACCATTAATGATTTACAGTGGAAACAATAATCTACTCTTTCCTTCCTTTGCTCCATTTTCAGTCCAAGGTATAAGATATGTCAGGAAAAACTGAACACAAGATGATGGATGCTGTAAAACACACTAAATAAAGTAAAACCTATTAAGATCTCAAAGTAAATGAAATGTCAGTCCGCAACCTTCTGAGAAAAAATAGATCTCCTATTAAATGGCTTCTCAAGTCTAAAAATGCAAAGCCTAGGTATGCATTATATACACGTCTATTGTTGATTGTGTGTTTTACCATTTATTTTCTCTCTAGAATTAATATTTTGTGTATCCATATGTTTTAATGATATGTGGGCATGTTGTGCTTCATTTTAGTATAGTAATTTGCTAATGGGTATGTCAGCATGCAGTCTGTCATGTTAAAAGGATTTAAATTGCTTTAAATGAAATAATAGAATTACAGTCCTACAAGTGTAAAACTAATTCAAGAATATGCATGTGTGTGGTACACATGGACAAAAACTGGAAAGCATTAGTTTCTGCAAAAGATAATTACATGCAATAATCTAACTCGGAAAGTTGCAGAAACCAGCAGCATGCAGGCTTTCACATCAGGAAACAATGAAGAGCTACTGGTACAAGAAACATAATGCTTGCATTTCAAAGCATTTTGTCTGTTAACTGCAAATATGATCCTATTCTCAGACAACACCTCTCAACTGAACCTTATTACAAAGAACATTCATCTTAAACATACTGTGATTCACGCTACTCCACTTTGAAAGTGAGTTTCACACAATTACTGTTAAGAATCTTTTAGAACAATAATCATGATAAATATTGAGCCATATTAATTCCTCAAAAGAGCTTTATACAAGTATGAAGAATCGATTATAAATCATGCTCTGAACTTCTAAGTCGAAGTGATTGCCAAGTATTCCGCATTTTTACCATTTGTTCTACACTGTGATAGGTAGTATTTCCTATTTTGCCCGTTCTCCCCACTTGTTCAATACTATGAGAGGTAGTGTTCTACACTGTGCCCATTAGTTCCACATTGTGAGAAGTGTGCTCCACTTGTTTGTGTACAGAGGCTCAGCAATGCTATCACTGGACATACACATTTGAATCAACCTGAAGTTCCTTCCATCCTTTCATTACCATGGTATTATAAATCAAGGCACTAGACCTTCCAGTTGATATGTGTTTTCTTTTTCTTTTCTAAGCTGTTCTCCAAGCAGATGGGCACCGCTGCATCCTAGAGGAAATAACAGATTGGAATACTGTTGAACTTATTGTGAATGGAGAAAACATTTTCCACTGTAATATTAAGGATCTTGAATTTGGTAAGAAAGTATACATGAAGACATTGTGTGCATACATGTGTATATGTATATGATTATATTTTAGAACAATAGCTGTCACTGAAATTTTTGGCAAGACCCACTAATGCTCCATCTTACCAAACATATACACACTTCAAGGAATTCTAATTTAAGGAAACTGTGTTCTCATATGTGTACATTTTTTGCTCATCTATTCAATTCCTTTTTAGACTAGTTTCTCTTCAATTATGCCATACTAATCACTACCAATAGTAGCCATGCACACCACCTCTCTCCTGGTGTTAACAATAAATGACAGGTTAGTAAGCTACATGGACAATGGACCCTGGACTGACTTGGGACTGCAAGACATTTTGCAGAAAAAAAATACATCAGAAAACAATTTCTTGACTACCCTCTTAATGCATTTGCTAATTATATTAGTTTTGGTGTGAAAGCAGGAGCAGCTTTTCATGTAAAAATATTAGTTTCAGCCTTTTTTTGCACCTGATTCAATATCTGTTAGTCATACATCTTTTCTAGATTTAATAAATATTTCATGGCAAAGTCTTATGATCATTCATCCTTGCGAATACCCTCCTCCATGCTGTACATCCTTTCTCCAGGAGGTCCATACCAGTCAATCCCAGAGTAAATTTGTGGATACCCATTCAGTTAATTTGGTTATGTTTAAAACAAACTAGTGAGATGCTCTGCTTAGTAAGGAGGATAAGTTTATTCCAGAGGTTTGGGAGATGCTAGGTTATAATCCTATCCCTCTATTGTGTTTTATTTACCTACTGGTGAAAATATACATTAATGGCTCTAGTACTTCTAGAGATGCAGAAAGTCCAAGACATCTGGGTCCCTAATGACACAGTCAGAGATCACTACAAAGTCTATAAGATTCGGGATAAAGGTATATGGAGACTCTCTTGGTAGTCCAGGACCTTTCGTCCTGTAATCTTTCTGGTAAGGAACCTTTTGGGTCCTTCTTATTGATATGTTTAGTAAAATATATATCCCAAAGGTGGGGTTGTATTCAGTCTTACAGTATATGAGTTTACATTTAGATATTTTAGTTTGTTAGCAATATCTGAATAGGATATGTTGGGATGATATCAAAGGCCTTGGCTAGGTCCACATAGGCTATATAGACTGCATGACTTTCACCCACAGCCTTTAAATTAAAAACAAATCACCAGATTAAGCAAACATGATCTTCCCTTTACAAAACCAAAATGCTGATGATCAGAGTGTAAAGGATTTTTGATGGTGCAGCTAATGAAGTCAGATAAAATGGGTTCCATAGCCTTAAAGATTAAGCTAGACTGCTTGGTATGCAGTTCCCTGTGTCAGTGATGGGTCCTGCATTATAGTGGAATATTACAAATGCTGTCCTCAATGCTTCAGGAACATACCCAGGTGTCAGCCTTAAACTTAAGTTTAGGATTGGGTCTGCGAGGACGTGTTTGACACTATTTTACAGTCAGGTATGCTGCATTTTCCCATTGATGCATTATTTTGAGTGTTTGTGAGCAGTTAGGAAATGCTTTTTTAAGTGTTTGGTTATGCTAAGGATTTGAGTATTTGTAGAGTTTTTAAAGAAGGTCTTTTGAGTGAAATTTGTGGTAAACTTATCTGCCAGCATATTTGCCATGTTCTTTGGGTTAGCATGGGTGATAGTATTTTTGATTAATTTAGTATTGTTTCTTAGATTCCTAACATAGCTAAAGAGGGATTTAGAACTGCCTTTGCCTCAGCTGTCAGTTTTGATTCATGTTCAGCTTTGGTCCCCTAATAGAGGCTTTCAAATGTTTGCTAATCCCTTTAAGATGCTTAAAGGTGTGTGGATTTATATTTAGGTTCATAGGTTCATACTAGGCTATCTGCCCTAGGGCATTTATAAGCCTAGCCAGAATGTGTTTGGCTTTCACCACCCATTTTAAATTAATTTTGCTATGCCCTTTTTTGAGGTTAGTATACTGTGCCTCTGTCTAACAGTGACACAGAAGTGATACCCGGGGTAAACCTACGATCTCCCATCCACTCATCAAGATTCCTCTTGAAGAGAGTCAATGAGGGACTCTGCCTAACCTGGGCTGGGATTTTATTCCAGAGTGAAGGGAGCCTCTGGGTTATGAATCTGTCCCTCCAGCATGTCCTATTTATTTCAGTGCTGAGGTTCAAGTCTCTCGAGCATGTAGCCTGATGGGATTTGGATTTTCTGAGGTGCAGCATGTCCATTAATTCCGGGTTGGACATGGCTTTATACGTCAGGCACAGATCACCTCTGAACAGGCGGTATGCCACTGAGTAGAGCTGGAGTTTCTTTAACCGGGCAGCATATGGCATCTGTTTGAGCCCTTTGATCCTCTTGGTGAGGTACTTTTGGGGTCCTTCCAGTTGCTGCAGGTGTCTGGTAAGGTGCATCCCAAAAGGGGCATTGTACTCAATTATGGGCCTGATGAGGGATGAGTAAAGAGGCACGATGACCTCCCCTGATCTAGATGTGAATCCCTTCATGATTAGGTGGGCTATATAAAATGTTTTTCTAACCACTTTGGCCACGTGGTTGTCAAATGGGAGATTGCTATCAACTTGGGTCCCCAGGTCCCTAATTACTTCTTTGGTATTTAATGGATTACCACCTATGTGGTAATTTGTGGGCACTTTGTTTTTGCCAAAGGGGATGACTATACACTTTTTGGCGTTTAGCTTGAGGCCATGGCTCTGGCACCAGTTGTCTGTTTCTATGAGGCCCTTTTGGAGGATGCTTGTGTCGGCTGGAGAGTCGATTATGGTGCCCAGTTTGCAGTCATCTGCGAACTTGGTCAGCCACAGTCCTTCTGTGTTGGCCTGTACCTCCGAGAAATATATACCGAACAAGAGAGGTCCCAGGACTGAGCCTTGTGGGACGCCACTTGTAACTGGTTTGGAGTCTAACATGGCTCCAGCAATTCTAACCATGTGGGTTCTGCCCTTGAGCCAGTTTGCACCCATCTAGGGACATAGGGGTTTATAAGCTGGTGAGCTTATCTATAATGCCCGAGTGGGGTATTGTATCGAAGGTTTTTGCGAGGTCCAGGTAGGCTGTGTGGACCACCTTCCCCTCGTCAATGGCCTTGGTGACTGTTTCAAAGAAATCAACCAGGTTTAAGAGGCAGGATCTGCCCCTAACAAAGCTGAACTGGGTAGGATCCAGTGTCTGTAGGTCCCCAATATCTTTATTTATGAGGTCCATGATGATCCTTTCCATAGCTTTGCAGACCAAGCTAGTCAGGCTTATGGGGCGATAGTTTCCAGGATCCATTGAGGCACCACCTTTGTGGAGAGGGACCACAGTTGCTGTACGCCACTCTTTGGGTACATATCCTGTAGTAAGGCTGAGATTGAACAGTAGTTTTATGTTTGGGTTTAGCTCTTCTTGGAGTTCATGTAGGACGCAGCCTGGGACACTGTCTGGTCCCATTGATGCTGTGTTTTTTGCTTTGGAGAGGGCGGCTCTTACCTGAGCATCTGAGATGTCAGGGGGGCAGCACCCTGCTGGGATAGATATTTGCCCTTTTGGTGGGGAGGGGGGGGGAGAAGTTTGCGCTGAACCTGTCAGCTAAGATGTTGGCAATGTCTGTGGGTTCGGTGTATTTTTTGTCATTTTGGACTAATTCTGAGCATATCTGGGAATTACCACCCAGGTTCCTAACATAACTAAAGAAAGCCTTGTGATTATCCTTAGTGTCCTGTGCAATTTTTCTCTCAAAGCTGGCCTTAGACGATTTTATGAATGCCCGTAGTTTTTTGCTAATACTGATCAGAGATGCCTTCCCTTTTTGGAATTTTGCTCTATCATTTAGTAGCTTCCTCCTTCTATTGTATAGTTTGTTTATGGCTGGGGTCCAGCAGACAGGACGTCTGCCTTTGGAGGACTGGGTCTTGGTTTTATTTGGGATCGCATGATCCATGCATTCCTGAAGGTGTTCATAGAATGCGTTTATAAAGGATTCTGTGGTCTGGGCCATATTTTCCACAGGCCTGGGGGCTTTCAAGGATTCCACCTTGGTTTTGAGGAGTGTGAAATTTGCTTTAGAGAAGTTTTTTACTGTGGTTTTCTGGGCAGGGGGTGGGGTCGGGATGTGAATATCCAGTGAGATTAGTTTATGGTCTGATCTTACCAATGAGGGATACACTTCTGGTCTGGAGCATAGAGTCCCCATGTTGGTGATGATCAGGTCCAGTATGTTTTCCCCTCTTGTGGGAGTGGTAACAAGTTGTTCCATAGCATTTGAGTTTATAAATTCTAGAAACCTTTGGGCTAGGGCATTGGAACTAGAGTAATGCTCCCAGTCTATGTTTGGGTAGTTGAAGTCGCCCAATATAATGGTGTTTGGAGAGACCTTCATATTTTCCAGTGTTCTCAGGAAGGCCGAGTGGGGTTCCTGGGTTAGGGAGGGTGGTCTGTAGCAGGCTATAAACTGGAAGGCAGTTTTACCCACTGTTAGTTGCACATGGATAGTCTCTGATGCTTCATGCTGTGCCACCAACCTGGAGGTGTGGGTATCTTTGACGAATATTGATACTTCCCCTCCTTTTGTGGTTCGGTCCAAGTTTTGGGGCCGAAAAGCATGGTATGAGGTATAACCTGGTAGTGCTGGGGTGCTCTCGGGAGCCTTGAACCAGGTTTCTGTTACTGCACAGATATTGATTTTCTCCATGCTAAGGAGAGTTTCGAGTGCATGCATCTTGAGGTTTAGACTTCTGGCGTTGAGTAGCATTACTCTTAGTTTCTTATCCCTTGTGATACCTATGGAGGTGGGTTTGTCTTTTGAGCCTTGCCTAAAAAGCACTATGGGGGTAGCAAGAGCCTTTGCCAATATCCGAAAGCCCAGGGGTGACAGGTGCAAGCCGTCCCTAGCGAAGCATCGTGGCTTGTCGAGCATGTCATCCCAGGCTGACAGGCATTGGATCCCCTTTGAATGACACCAATACTTAAGCCAATTGTTGAAATTGATCATCTTGTCTTCATATTGTGGCATCATTCTTGGTGAGGGTAAGATGCTACTCAAGGTCAGGGTCATACCGGCCTGGGCCACATGCTCAGAGAGCTCCTCTATGTCTCTTTTCATGTAGTCCAGGGAGGTACGTCTCAGGTCATTCACACCAGCATGGACAATGACTGAGTCATATTTGTACTTGCCTTGGAGTGACCTGAGTGCTTGTGTTATGTGGCGGATCCTAGCGCCCGACAGGCAGCTCACTGTGACCTTCTCCTTGTTCAGCCTGGTGAGCGGGACGCCAGTGTGCCTGACGATAGAGTCACCTATTACAAGTGTATCAGGTGTGTTGTTTAGCCTTAAGGGCTGTGACTGTTCAGCACACTGGCTTTGTGAGCTATGTGTTGCACGTGTTTTGTTTTGGGGTAGCGGTTGCTTGGGTGTCTGCTTTGGAGGTCTCTGCTGCTTAGGCAGATTTTTATTTAGAGCATCCGAGTATGTTTTTGTGTGTTTATGTGTTTGGTTTGCTGTCGTGGTAGGTCTATGTGAGACTGGAATTGTAGTGAGTGTGGTTTCCTTCTCCTCCTGACTGGTTACGCCAGTACTGAGTTGAGAGAGCTTAGCCTCCAGTTTGGCTATATGGATGCATCTCTCACATGTGTTGGAATTTGTTGGGAGGAGGAGAGGGTTGTCTGTGTACATGAGGCAGTTGTAACATTGCCTCAAGATTCCCAGATTCACCAGCTGGACCGAAGAGAAGATTGACAACTGACCTTTGGACATGGTAGAATAGTATTGGGAATTCCTTTATAATTGAAAAAAAGGGCCAATGGGGAACAAGGTACTCAAGGGGAGTTTGTGAGGGTGTAGTGCTTTTAATTTTTTAGTGCTGACTTATATAATTGCTTTAGTGAGCAAGTGCCAGGTAACTTAAATGCAATGTGTTACAGGTAACTTAAATGCAAAAATGACAAACAGTAACTTTCTTTTAAGTGAAACAAGGAAATGAGTACAGTAAGCAATGCAGATATCACTAGGGATCCACAGAAGTGCTGAAAAGCCACGTTTTAGGTGGTATTAGCGTTTCAGGGAAATAACAAGCAAACAAACAACAAGCATACAAACAGAGCTAGAGTCAGCAGGCCTGGATCTAGTCTATGCTACAGCAAACAAGGTGTACCAATTTCAGTAAGAAACAGTTGAAATATGCAGGCACTATAAGCCTTTAACCAGAAATTCCCAGCTCAGAAGGGAATCAATTTATTATATGATTTATTGTTCCTCCATTAGAGTTTGGTAATGCTAGTGGACCATATAGTGGTTTTCTTTGGAGCTTCCCAGTGTATTTGTTGTAGGGACTACTTGGTTTAAGCATTTTTCAAAGTGTGAGTAAAGCTCTGAAGCATAGGTAATAGCTACATATTTATGGAGGCTAGTAGTAAATTTAGAGATCATGTAACAGTATTGGAGTAAATTTGCTCTCTCAAAGTTCTTAAATTCAGATTTCCTTACTGGAGTGGGGTTTGTGACTTTAAAGGGTAAGGTTACTAGTTTATGGTCAGATTTAAACAGTAATGGGGTGACTGCATGTGGTGCAGGAGGAGAGCGATATTGGTAAAGATAAAGTCTAGAATGTTACACCCTTTAGAGGGCTCATTTGCCATTTGCTCTAAAAAATATCATTTATGTACAATAGGGATATTTAGTATACCAAACAGTAGATGTATAGGAGCACCGGTTAATTTATAAGTAGGGTAAGAATTTTTTTTTCATTATAGTGTTTCAGAAACTCCATTTAAAAATTACTCACTGACATCTGTTGATAAGAGTGTCACCATATAGCAGTCAATAAGCTGGTAGTTTATTTTGATGACTGTAAGGTGGAGTTCAGAAAGCTCTGTTTAATGATCTCTGCAAACCTGCTTGGCAGTGGTTTGGCACCTGTCAAATATGGAAACATCCACACCACTTCCCTTGGGCCTGAATGCATAGTGTGATACCAGGTACTGAGGGAGTGCCATCTTTATGCTGAAACCAGGCATTGGTTATGGCACAGATATGGATGTGTCCAAGTTGCAGGAGAGCTTCAAGGTCTGGCAATTTGTGAAACATACTTCTGGCACTGAGAAGGGCTACCTTAATACATGTTGAAGTTTTATTCATTATGTCAGGACACTGAGCAGACAGACTCCCTAAAACAGCTCTGTGGGGGTAGCAAAATTTTCAACCAGCTAGTGGAATCCATGGAATGAGAGATGCAGGCCAACCTTTTTGAAGCAAGCAGACTTGCCAACCATCTCATCCCATGTTGATGTACACCAGATCCTGCTGAATGAAGAAAGAAGGGATAGAGTTAGAGCATAATCTATCATTTCTTTGGAATCAACTAATTAGTGAGTTCTTTGTGGACACTCAGTATGCCATTTCTTAAGACCCGAAGAAGACTAGATCTGCAGCACAGACAACAGAGCTAGAGAAATATAAAAATGATAGTAGTGAATTAATGACTACAGAAAAGAAAAAAAATGGGCAAGTACTGTTACTCTCCATTTCATATGCTCACAATGATATGCTGTGGTTTGGCATTTTTATCTCATCCTTGCACATTTGCCATTAAATGTGATTCAGCTGTAATTTATAGTGTATAACGAATTGCCCCCATCTAGTACTGAGATCTTCAGTTGCCTAATCCTTCGTGTTATGTTTATACTTTTTAAAATTTTGTAGAATTCTTTGAAAGATGAAGTAATGGGTTAAAATACCTCTGACTACTACCCAGATTGTATCACATATATAGCATCTTATCCAAATCTTGATCCAGTTTCTGAGGTGTACCAGCTTTCTAGCTATGATCTAAAGGTATTTCACCTCTGAATCAGAGAGAAACTCAAGTAATTCCAATGAGAAAACCTTAATGGTACAACTTTGGGATATCAAAATATTAACTTTTAAATAAAAGGCTTACTAATTCAGGCATACTAATACAGAGGCTCAATTCAATCAATCTGTAAACCCACATACAGAAACGGCTCTTCCCAGAGAAAAGAGAGAAAAGTAGTTTTATTCTTAAATAATGAGTTATTTTGACATAAAAGTGTAGGGCTTCATTAGATTTAGTATCTTATGTGTCTAACACACAAGCTCTGGCAGAAGCAATTTTTGTTTTAAACTTCGTATTTTGCAGTTGCCTGCTTTCTAGTCATAGACTGATTTTTATTTGTTTTTAATTTGTGTGCTGCTAGGCTGTTGAAATATAAATTAGTTTTATTCATTTGTGTGATTCATATGTGCATATTCTTATACTAAAAAACAATTTGAAAGTGGTATTTGCTTTGTGCAGTACCCAGCTGCTTAAAATTATAGATGACTGGTGTTAAACGCAATACTATTTCATTTATTTATTTTATGTTTATGTTTGGCTTGCATTCAGGTGCTCAGAATTCCATTTTGAATATTTTTATTGGTTTGGCGACAAATATTAAACTAAATTTAAACAATAACAGCACAAAAATTAGACAGTCCAACCAGTGTGCCTGTTGTAAATCAAGCATATACCAATAGAAAAAAGCCTAGCCATTGAGTGGTCAAACTTTCTGTTGACATATGCAAAATACAAGAAAAATCAGATACAGTTTGCAAAATGAAAGAATCAGAAACATACCCAATTTTCCTTGCATTTCTGAGTTGTCCCCTGTAAAATCTAGACAGTAAAAAATGCAACAAGGGTAGAAGATGGCATAATGGTTAAGGTGTTTACCTGGCAAACACAAGGTGCAGGGTTTGATTTTCACGTGGGGTAATTGGCTAGGCTTAAAATGGCCTACAAGAGCAATTAGTCTAGTACTAACCTATGAATCTATGAACCAACAGAGATTCTCTTTTCACCATCTCCATTGCTTCTGCTGCACTGCACTGATGTATTGTACAAGCATGGCAACCCAAGTCCCATATGCATGCATACTACATCAGTAGACAAGGAAGAATATGGAGGAACACGATACCCTTATACAAAGACATTATTTAAGAAAGGTAAGCAATTTCTTTCTTAAATAATTTAATTGTATAATAGGAATAATCCACCCCTGTTTGTGGGAATATCAGTATTTACCCATGGTTGGTGTGGTTTGTTCACCCTCATGATAAAACCACACCAACTGTGGGGAAATCCTGATATACCTATGCACAGTCATGGATTCTTGCTTAACTATACATATATACCTTTGCATAATTATACAGTCTCACACACACACACACACACACACACACACACACACACACAAAGGAACATTAAAGTCAGTTAAGATAAGTGTTATAAAACAGTGGTCTATTATACAAAAATCAAATAAAGGCAGGTTTATCCACAAAAGAAAAAGTCCTCTGGCTTAAATGTTCATAGCAAGCACCTTCAAAGCACTTATATATATATATATATATATATATATATATATATATATATATCCATCTCTCTCTCTCTTTTTTCACTTGTGCTGTCAAGTTTTCCAGAGCCACTACACTGCACATCAAAGCTCACTATGGTACATAAATATGACTGCTTAAAGCAACAGTGTTTTATTTATAGCAAATGCAGTGTTACAGTATTACATACACCATTTACATTCATATTTACAAATTCTGGTCAATTCTACTTCTCCATTTTGTGAGATTCACCACACTGTGCACAGCTGACAGCCTTAGCTTGAAATCTTTGATTGTATGCCTGCTTCATGTGTGCATGGAACAGGCTATCCACATTCTGGTGGGTCAAACCTGGCACCTATGCTAAACATTGAATTGGAACAGCTACAAAGTAAGGACTACCTGCACAATTCAGTGTTCCTATCTTGCTGCTGATGTAGCCATAAAAGGGGGTATGATCCATTATTAATTCCATTACTAGTAGATAGCATTTTAAGGAGTCAAGCCAGCTACATTTCTGGTGTCATTCTAAGGGGATCCAGTATCTGTCTGCCTGGGATGACATCATTCACAGACCTCGATGCATTGCCAGAGATAGCTTGCATCTGTCACCCCTGGGCTGCCGGATACTGGCCAAGGCTCTTGCCACACTTATAGTGCCTTTTTTAGGTGGTGTTCCAAAGACCAAATTATCACTGTAACAGCTACAAACAAATGCAATCTGAGAGTCATACTGCTCAATGCTAGAAGTCTAAATCTCAAAATGCACTCACTGAAAGCACTCCTTAAAATGGAGAACATTGACATATGTGCTGTAACAGAGACTTGGTTCAATGTATAGAATGTAAGCTAGCAAGTTAGGCAGGTGCACGGCAAGTGTGCTCAGTAGACCCAAAGAAGAAAATAGCCAGCACCAAGGAAGATCAATATTGTTTTATTAAAGACAGTAACTAGACCGGTTTCAGCCGCAAGGCTTTCTTCAGTAGTGCAGTAGTCAAAAGCAATTAAGCATCATCTTATATAATATTCATAAGTAGATTAGAATGACATCACTTCCTGTTAAATCAGTGCAAAAAGGTTTCAGTACAAAGAGAATATACAAATATATATGTGTGTACTGAGAAATAATGGCACCTAATCCTCAAAATATAAATAATACAATAGCTTAATAAAGCTGTCTATACCACATCACAAATGTATAAAATATACATGAGGAATGAAGTTGGCTTTTATGCCCATAATTGTAAATAATAAAATAAAATAAAATACAATTCTGTATCAAGGTATCCAATAAGAGTATGGAAATATATATGTACTGAAAAATATAGGAACATAATGCTCAAAAAATAATAAATATAATAGTATAGCTAAATAGAGCTGTATACACCACATCACAAATGTATAAGAAATACATGAGGAATATAGTTGGCTATTACGTCCATAATTGTAAGTGATTAAAATAAAACACAATTCTATATCTAAGTATCAATGATTGAATAGCAAAGACAAAAAACACTGAGCTGGGATGCAAAATAGTTAGTTCATAACATGATACCATGAAAAACCTACATAAACACGGTGAGCAAATAAAAATTATAATTTATCATTCAATCCAGGCGGAAATAACCCCCCAAGTTTAATTATCCACCTCTTTTCTTTGGCATTTAGAATGTCATGCCAGCCTGTTTTAAAACATCGGTTACCAATAATGTGATCAATAATAGTAAATGTATATTTGGCCGTGGGATGTTTAATGGAGTGTCTGTATAGTGCATTGGTTAATTTTTTGTTTCTAATGTCTCCTAGATGTTCAGAAATTCTGATGCGAAACTGTCTGGAAGTTTGGCCAATATAAAATGCTTGACATGTACAAGTGGCCAGATAAATGATCCAATCTGAACTGCAATTCCCAAAGAATTGTATATTATATATTTGTCCAGTATTCCTGCTCGTGAAACTAGTAGTTTTAAAGATGTATTTGCAAAAGCTGCAATGTCCACATCGGTAAATACCTCTAAGTTTATCCCCAGTGAGTGTTCTCTGACTGAGATTGTCATCAGTTACCCTTGTTTTCTTGTAATGAGAAAAAAGTGACCCTAATGTTTTACCTTTCCTGTAAGAAAAATAACATCTATCACCTAGATAATCTCCCAACAGGGGATGTGAATTAACTTTATTCCAATGTGTATTTATTATGTTGACTAAATTGGCACTATTCCTACCAAAAGTGGTAATAAATCTACATACATCAGATTCCTGATTATTACTCCTGGTGTTATATTGGAGAAGAGATTCCCTGGTTTTATCATGACTTTGTTGGACTGCTGACTCAATTGTGCGTGTAGAATAACCTCTAGATAAGAATCTCCTGGTCAGATCAGTATGGTGGTTTCTTAAGTCATCCACTGAAGAACAAATCCTTTTCATCCTCCAAAATTGAGATTTCGGTATATTTCTGATAATATGTTTTGGATGAAAGCTTTCTGCATGCAAAAGAGTGTTGTACTGTGGAAATTTTCTGTGGACAGATGTTCTGAGAGTGTTATCTCTCTGTCGTGTTAACTATACGTCCAAATAATTGATTTCACTTAGGCTGTATTCAACAGTGAATTCGATACCCCAAATGTTCCCATTCAAGTGTTGAATAAATTCCTTGAGGTATTCAACACCTCCTTTCCATATGAGCCAACAGTCGTCCAGGTATCTCCTCCATATATCTATTTCTGGTATGTAGATATTATGCATGGGATCATATATGATCATGTCCTCAATATAACCCATAAATAAATCAGCATATATGGGTGCAAAGGACGCACCCATAGCCGTGCCTTGTAGTTGCCAATAGCAGTTTTGCTGAAAATAAAAGACATTCTTCGTAAGTACATGTTCCACCATACACAATAGAAGTGTATTCATCCCTGGGGGGTATAAATTAGTTTTATTGAGCCAATAATCCAAGGCTTGAAGACCCGCCCAATGAGGGATGCTGGTGTAAAGTGAGGACACATCAAGAGTGCACATAAGCCATTCTGGGTCTAGTTGTGATTCGGAGACAATCTGCAAAAATTCTGTTGTATCCTTTATTCTTGCTCTTATACATGTTAATAATGGTTTAAGTTTTTCAGTTAAGAATACTGATAAGGGTTCCGTTAGTGACCCGATGCCGGATACAATTGGTCTGCCTGGTGGCTGGTCTATGGATTTGTGGATCTTAGGAAGTAAATACAGTTGTTGTTTAGCAGGATCTTTGACAGTTAGATGAATTCTGGTTTTATCAGAAATTATTCCAGACTCAACCACTTCCTCAAGAAATTCATTAATCTCAGAAGCAAAACCAGGTGTGGGATCGATCTCCATTTTCATATAGTGATGATGGTTTGATAGTTGTCTAAGACCCTCATTCACATAATACTCAGTATCCATAACCACCACCGCTCCCCCTTTGTCAGCAGAAGTAATAACAATATCTGTGTTGTTTCTAAGTTGTGTAAGTGCAATTTGTTCCTTCCTAGACATATTGTGCCTCATAGTGGCCTCAGAACCCAAATTGAAGTGTATATCCTTAATAACAGCCTGCTGAAAAACCGCTACATGTTTATCCATGGGTGGGTTAAATGTAGATTTATGGAATCTGAAATCAGATGATCTTTGAGAATTATCAGTTTGATCCTGTTGTCTGAAAAAGAGTTTAAGGTTAATTTTCCTACAAAAGTCAATTGTATCAGAAACAAGGATACTTTCATCAATAAAGAAACCAGGTATAAAACCAAGGCCTTTATTTAATAGGGAATGTTGATCATCAGTCAAGACATGTTTGGAAATGTTTAAAACATTATTACATAGGTTGTTTACTTTACTATTGACAAAAACAGCTCTTCTAAGTTTGTTACCCCTGTGCTTCCTACCGGCCCTGTGTTTTTTCCCCCTAAAGGGGACTCAATCCTTCTGCCCCTTTTGGCATTTGGGGAATCACCAGTGTTGGCCATCTCTGTATCTGTTGCTGAAGATTCTTCACCAGAACTAATATAATTGGACCCTTTCTTTTAGAGAATGGATCTTGGTCTCTTTCTACGCGTAGAAGAACCATTTTTAGTGCCATAAGCAAACCTCACACCTCTATGTGATTCAAATTGTTTGCCCTTGTCATAATCATCTTTATCCCGGGCAAATTTATGCAATTTTTTATTCTTAAGACTATTCTCCAAAGTTGAGATTTCTTTAGATAATTTGCTTAGACTACCCTGAAAACTAGTATCTTGTTCAAATTGTTTAAGATTGTTACATGTTTGTTCCACTTCCTTAATATTGTTTTGTATTGTTCTCTCATAAAATGAGGATAGGATATTAACTCTAGTCATGGCAGCATCCTGTTGTGCTTCTTGCCAGTCTTTCAACAGGGTTTCATCAGGTGTACCCACTAGTGGTTGGATTTTACATCTCAATCCTCTAGGGGATATATTCTGTGCTTGGTATGCCTTAAACAATTTACTGTGCCAAATGTTTGTTCTGAGGATCTTAATTTGTTTACCCAATTTAAAAAATAAATCCTCGCAACCGTCAACTGGATCATTATTTTCCAAATTGTCCAATTCAGTATTGCCAATACCTATACCAAAAATTTTTAAATCATCCTTATCTGAACATAGACCAGTAAGCAGTTTATTAAGATCCATGACAATAAGTTGCAACAACCAATATGAGCAAGGATGAAGTGGATAACTTAAGCAGAAATACTAGGGGTTCGACTAAGCAAAAAATATATTTCAAAGCCAAATAGTTAATTTGAATCACATGAGGCTAAGGCTGCAAATAGACCTAAGTCAATATAAGAGAAAGTGATCTCAATAAACTTGGACAAAAGATGTTCAGCCAGTCTAGTTGAAATGAATTCCCAATCTGGATAAATGTGGACAAAGATATATATGAGATGTATATATAAAAAATATACCTGTATTGTAATACAAAAATGTGCACAACCAATGGCTGTCTGACCCTGTGAGATATAAATCCACAGCAATCAATGGTCAATGTCCTATAATAGGTCCCATAGTCTTAGTCAAATAAAGAATGATCCCTGTTATTAATACTTCAAATCATGTCAATGACCAAAACTTATAATGTTAAACCATGTGATATAATAAGTCTATCTTAGAATAGTTTGTATAACTTAGGCAACAAAGAGCTTTTCATAAATATTGGAAAACCAAAATAATGTTCCACATGCAACAATAGCAGATATAATACCCCACGATAAAGTTGTAATAAGCATATAACAACTGTAATCAGCAAGGCAAATGTAAAAGAATTGCTGTCCAAAATATGGTTAACCTGAGAATAACTGGACTCAGTCAATATCAACCTGGTTAAATTCGGCTAATATTCATACAATAGGTCAGGTCACACATAGAAATATAGTACCATAGATGTATGGCCCAACCAAAGCAAAAAGCCAAAAGGGCATGAGAGGCCAGTAGTCAAAAGTATTAATTATTACTGTGATAGTCCAATAGGAGAATCCAAATAATTAGAGCATTGATACTGGCTATAATCATATAGGACCATAAATCATGAGCACAATCAAATAATGCTAGTATATAGATAACAATGTTAAACAATACAATTGCTGTAAAAGACCTGAAAGCTAAATGTAGCTGAATACCCTGCTATTAAGACTTATAAATAATAATCAAATATAAGTGTATAGACAGAGGCATTGTATAGAAAATGGTTTTAAACATTCATAAATCCTATATAACTAGTTAACATAGAATTGGCCCATAAGAAGACATATATACACATACTGCTGTTGTATATAAACAACCTAATAAACTGGTTGTTATAGCTAATAGACTGATTCACATGTAAAAATATGTCAGACAACCATATATATCTGGAATATAAACAAAAGTTGTAACCGCAAACTCAGTCACTGTTTATACTGTGCTCAGACAATTCCCTTGGTCGAATGTTCGTTACAGCGACTCGGCCGACATCATCCAAAGAGTCGCAGAGATATTAATGTCAATCCGACCAGGTATCGACAACAAATGAGGAGGTTCCACACAAATATATAGTCAGTAAATGGAAGAATATTGTAGATTAGGCCCTTCTAAAAGTTCTTCCAGAAGTATGCACTAAAAAAATATCCAAACAGAATTAAAGTCTTGGTAACCAAAAAATATACCTATAGACCCGATAAGGATTCGCAAAAGACTTTATTCCAAATAATCGCGATGTTAGAAAGTGTGGCAAACCCTCAATGCATCCAATAATAATAAATGCAGAGCTCAAAACAATGTACAAATGTAGAAATAAGGCCAATATAGCCCGATGTTGAAAAATACAGTCAAATGATGTGCACGATATTCTGGCGACCAACTATAGGTATTACGTAGACCACACTGACACTTAGATATCACAATCAGATTCCAAAAGATGAAAATGTACTCACTGCCACATATAAAGTCAAATGTCAATGATAATATGACGGCAATATAGCACCAAATAGAAACCTACACCCAAATAATGCTCCCAAAGTCTTGGCGACAAACTGTAAATAGTAAAAATAATGCGTTCGCCTCTGCGACCTTATGCCAAATGAAAAAAGGTAGAAAGTTTGCTCACAGCCACGTGTATGTAGAAGCCAAAAAACACGTAGCTCAACTGCATCCCAAATACTCACAGACCAATCTTAGCGAACATGATAATTCGAAAGATGACAGCCAAAAGCCAATGCTTAGATGATTAAAAAGAAAACCGTAGCCAGGATGCCATAAATCCAACAGAGTCTGATAACGAAAATCCTTCAGCAGCAGACACGAAAGATGGCCATCCGACTGGTAGATCCCCCAAATGCCAACAGCCAGCAAAAACCAGAAAGCAATGTATAGAATGTAAGCTAGCAAGTTAGGCAGGTGCACGGCAAGTGTGCTCAGTAGACCCAAAGAAGAAAATAGCCAGCACCAAGGAAGATCAATATTGTTTTATTAAAGACAGTAACTAGACCGGTTTCAGCCGCAAGGCTTTCTTCAGTAGTGCAGTAGTCAAAAGCAATTAAGCATCATCTTATATAATATTCATAAGTAGATTAGAATGACATCACTTCCTGTTAAATCAGTGCAAAAAGGTTTCAGTACAAAGAGAATATACAAATATATATGTGTGTACTGAGAAATAATGGCACCTAATCCTCAAAATATAAATAATACAATAGCTTAATAAAGCTGTATATACCACATCACAAATGTATAAAAAATACATGAGGAATGAAGTTGGCTTTTATGCCCATAATTGTAAATAATAAAATAAAATAAAATACAATTCTGTATCAAGGTATCCAATAAGAGTATGGAAATATATATGTACTGAAAAATATAGGAACATAATGCTCAAAAAATAATAAATATAATAGTATAGCTAAATAGCTGTATACACCACATCACAAATGTATAAGAAATACATGAGGAATATAGTTGGCTATTACGTCCATAATTGTAAGTGATTAAAATAAAACACAATTCTATATCTAAGTATCAATGATTGAATAGCAAAGACGAAAAACACTGAGCTGGGATGCAAAATAGTTAGTTCATAACATGATACCATGAAAAACCTACATAAACACGGTGAGCAAATAAAAATTATAATTTATCATTCAATCCAGGCGGAAATAACCCCCCAAGTTTAATTATCCACCTCTTTTCTTTGGCATTTAGAATGTCATGCCAGCCTGTTTTAAAACATTGGTTACCAATAATGTGATCAATAATAGTAAATGTATATTTGGCCGTGGGATGTTTAATGGAGTGTCTGTATAGTGCATTGGTTACACTCCATTAAACATCCCACGGCCAAATATACATTTACTATTATTGATCACATTATTGGTAACCGATGTTTTAAAACAGGCTGGCATGACATTCTAAATGCCAAAGAAAAGAGGTGGATAATTAAACTTGGGGGGTTATTTCCGCCTGGATTGAATGATAAATTATAATTTTTATTTGCTCACCGTGTTTATGTAGGTTTTTCATGGTATCATGTTATGAACTAACTATTTTGCATCCCAGCTCAGTGTTTTTCGTCTTTGCTATTCAATCATTGATACTTAGATATAGAATTGTGTTTTATTTTAATCACTTACAATTATGGACGTAATAGCCAACTATATTCCTCATGTATTTCTTATACATTTGTGATGTGGTGTATACAGCTCTATTTAGCTATACTATTATATTTATTATTTTTTGAGCATTATGTTCCTATATTTTTCAGTACATATATATTTCCATACTCTTATTGGATACCTTGATACAGAATTGTATTTTATTTTATTTTATTATTTACAATTATGGGCATAAAAGCCAACTTCATTCCTCATGTATTTTTTATACATTTGTGATGTGGTATATACAGCTTTATTAAGCTATTGTATTATTTATATTTTGAGGATTAGGTGCCATTATTTCTCAGTACACACATATATATTTGTATATTCTCTTTGTACTGAAACCTTTTTGCACTGATTTAACAGGAAGTGATGTCATTCTAATATACTTATGAATATTATATAAGATGATGCTTAATTGCTTTTGACTACTGCACTACTGAAGAAAGCCTTGCGGCTGAAACCGGTCTAGTTACTGTCTTTAATAAAACAATATTGATCTTCCTTGGTGCTGGCTATTTTCTTCTTTGGGTCTACTTGGTTCAAGGCAGCAGAAAGCACACCTGCACTACCAGGCTATAACTCATTCCACACTTTTCGGCCGCAGAATATGGACCGAAGTGATAAAGGCGGTGGTATTTCCATATTCATAAAGGATGCGCACATCTCCAGACTGGTAGCCCAACATAAAGTATATGAGATACTTCAGGTGCAGCTAACATTGGGTAAGACAGCGATTCAGGCCATAGCCTGCTATAAGTCCCCAACCATGTCCCAAGACTCACACTCCATATTCCTAAGCACCCTGGAGATTATTAGGGTCCAACCTAACACTCTCATACTGGGCGACTTCAACTACCCCTCCATTAACTGGGAAAACTACTCATGTACCAATACACTTGCCCAATGCCTTCTGGAATTCATTAATTCCAGTGCTCTGGACCAGCTCGTTCTTACCCCCACTAGAGGTAGCAACATTCTTTACCTGGTCATTACTAACATGGGTGACTGTTGCACTACACCAATCAGAACTTAAATGGCAAATTAGGCTCAATGCGTATTCTTTTCCAGGATTGAATGACTCGTGTTCAGTAAGTAGTGTTTTAAAACTTAGAAGTTTACAGAGATAGCCCAGTGTGGGCTTAATGTTTTACATTCATTTTTACTTTTTATAACACAACATTATATAGTTACAACAACTAAATTAACATCTTTGATAGGGTATTACATAGCACTGAATGCAAATACAATCAACATTAACACATAAATATTGTGTAAGTGGAAGTGGGGTTTCTTTAGGGAAGCTTTTGATTTATTTATTTATTAATTTAATTTATTTTAGGGTTGGATAATGTAGTTTACATTCTTTACTGCTTAGGACGATGGTGGAGTCAACTGATTGGAGGACTTTGTGTCTATGGTAACCTTTTGTTTAATTAATTGCACTTAATTGTTTTATTGATGTTTTTAGCAATTAGTGAGTATGATTTCCTTTTTTAAGGACTGATTGTAACTTTCAAACATGTTTCTGAGGAAGTCTGCACATTTTGCAGATGAAAAGCGCTTTAAACTACTGCATTAAACTTTTACTTTGTACATTCGGGGTTGTTTGTTGGATACCCTTTGGACTTGCTGGATCCTGTATTGTGCATTACCTAGTCTTTTGGTTTATCTGCTTTGTTTGCACTACACCAATAGTCAACTCCTCCTTGGTTAGATCTGACCACAAACTAATTACCTTGGAAATCCACATCCCTCCCACCCCCACCCCCCAAAGGTAACCACCACGAAAAACTTCTCCAAAGCTAGCTTTGGGCTCCTAAAAACAGAGGTGGCTAACTTCACAGCACCCATGCAAATGGAGAACAGTTGCATGATTGCTGAATCATACAGCAATGCACTGTACGAACATGTTCACAAATGCATGGATCTCGCCATACCCAATAGGACCAAGATGCTGTCCTCCAAAAAAAGGAAGCCAATCTGATGGTCCCCTGCCATAAACAAACTCTACAACAGAAGGAGGAAACTGATGCAGAATAAGGTAAAGTCCCAAGACTGGAAATACTCCCTTATCAGCCTCAACAAAACTCTGAGATCCTTCATCAAATCCTCTAAAGCTAGCTATGAAAACAGAATTACAGCAGATAGTAAAGACAACCACAAGGCCTTCCATAGTTATGTAAAGAATCTCCATGGCAATACCCAGATTTGCTCTGAGCTACTGCACAATGGTACTTCCTATACAGAGCCAACAGATATTGCCAATATACTGGCCAACACAGTCAGTGCTAACTTTATCCCTCTCTCCCCCCAAAAAGACCAATCACAATACCAGTAGATTGCCAGGCACCCAGTATTACTGCTGCACAGGTTAAAACAGCACTGTCCAAGGCCAAGAATACAGCTTCTATGGGACCTGACAATATCCCTAGCTGTGTTCTACATGAACTACAGAGTGAACTGGCACCTCACCTGTGTGCCCTGTTCAATCATAGCCTCACCTCAGGCTTTGTCCCTACTGAATGGCGCACTGCTACAGTCATCCCTCTCCACAAAGGAGGAGAGACTACAGACCCTGGGAGTTATCATCCCGTTAGCCTGATGAGTCTGATATACAAAGCTATGGGCAAAAGGCACTCGGCGGTACAAAAAAACTCCCAACAACTTTAATGAAGTAAGCACTTTCATATAGAACAGTGTCAATACTTCTTCAGACTTAATAAAAAAGATAAAATTCAGTACATTTAAACACTAACCCGCTTAGTCACATGATAAAAATTAGTTAATTAAAACCATCAAGTTAACTTCAATAAATTCTCTGTAGTAACCAAAATGGGATGACGTAAGCACACATCCAATACGTAACATAAATACAATACACCTGCCAATCTACTTAGTAAAATAGTCACACAAAAAGGCAGTAAAATCCTATTTAAAAATTACTCATTAGGCTTCTTAACTTCAAGATGCATACTATAGAGCATACATCATCAATGCCTGGATATCTAAAGGCGTCTACTTTGAGCTGCCATAATAGCTCATATCTCTTTAACCATAAAGAGGTAGGTCCTCCCCTGGTTCTAGCTTCAACCTGATCTATGACCCAAAAACTAAAACTGTGGACAGGATTAGTAGCCACACGTTTCACTAATGCGTTCTCAACTTTCTCATTCCTGACTGCGTATTGATGCTCATATATCTGGTCTCTTAGCCTTCTGTCAGTTTTTCCTGTATAAAAACTGGACAGCATTTACATTTTGCCAGGTAAATAATACTTTTGGAACTGCAATTACATCTCCCATTACAAGAAAATCTTGTATCTTTTATATTAAAATACAGGCCTGTATCAATTAATTTGTGGTAAGGGCAGGATTCACATTTAAACATGCCTTTAATTCTAGAGTTGTAAGCCTTCCTGTGTTCTAAATAAGACTTCAAATTCCGCCCTCTTCTAAAGATAACAGTTGGTTTACTTGGCAACCTATACTTGACTTTTTCATCTGATATTATTAAATTCCAGTTCTTACCTAGAATCTGTCTCAACAGAGGAGCATCATTACTAAATGGAGTGATAAAGGTTAAGGAATAATCCGTGGGGAAGCCATCATTAATAACATCTGGATCAATTCTAAGTTCCCCCAGATTCAAGCTCTCCCCCCTGGAATAATTTAAAATGGCTGTGAAATAACCAGAATCCCTTTTTGTTGCAACTTCCCTAACCACATTTTGCTTTTTGTTTTCTGATTTAGTAGTTTGTGCTTTTTCGTTTTCACTATGCAAAGCTATGGAACGCATCATCATGGACCTAATAAACAAGGATATAGGGAATCTCCAAACTCTGAATCCTACACAGTTTGTTTTTTTGAAGGGTAGATCATGCTTGCTCAACTTGGTCGACTTCTTTGAGTCAGTCACCAGTGCTGTGGATGAAGACAAGGTGGTTCATACAGCCTACCTTGATCAGGGCCTTTGATACCATTCCCAACTCAGAAATCATAGAAAAACTCACTAAGCTAGGCATAAACCCCTATATCACTAGGAGGGTTGCAAACTGGCTCACAGATAAAACCCACAGTGTGAAAGTAGCTGACTCCAAGTCAGACTGCCGACCAGTCACAAGTGGAGTCCCACAGGGTTCGGTACTGGGTCCTCTCCTGTTTGGAATCTACTTTTCTGAAGTCCAGGCCAACATGAAGGGACTCTGGCTGACAAAGTTCACAGACGATTGCAAGTTTGGAGCTATTATTAACTCCCCAAGTGATGTTGACATCCTACAGAAAGGCCTCAATGAGACCAACGACTGGTGTCAGAGCCATGGCCTTAAGCTCAATGCCAAAAAATGTGTCGTCATCCCCTTGGGAAAAACCCAATTCCCTTGAATTACCACATTGATGGTAGTCCACTGAACACAGAAGGCATTATAAGAGATCTGGGAACACAGGTTGACAGCAATCTCTCCTTTGACCACCACTTTGCCACTGTGGTCAGAAAGTCCTTCTATGTGGCACATCTCATTACTAAGGATATTGCATCCAGGAAGAAAGAGGTCATTGTCTCGCTCTACTCTTCCTTCATTAGATCAATCATCGAGTACAATGCCTCATTTGTCATGTACCTCACTAGACATCTGCAACAACTGGAGAGGCCGCAAAAGTACCTCACAAAGAGGATCCTAGGCCTTAAACATTTACCCTATATGGACAGACTAAAAAATTACAACTATTCTCTGTCTCATATCGTCTACTTAGAAGCGATCTCTGCTTGACTTACAAAGCCATGTTTGACACAGCTCTGTTAGAAATGCTACATCTAAAAAATTCCAATCCCTCCGCACCACACGCACCAGAGACCTCAACCTCACTACCACAATCAACAGAACATGTTGCAGGGACAGGTTCATAACCCAGAGACTGCCCATGCTATGGAGTAGACTTCCCATACATGTCAAGTAGAGAACTTCACTGACCCTCTTCAAGAGAAATCCTGATGATTGGATGGGAAATAGAGAATTCACCCTGGGGATCACTCCAGTAGCTCTACTCGACAGAGGTACTAGGAACTAAGGTCAGGTGGCATGATGCCAGGGTAATCCTATGGGCTAGGCTTGTAAAGACTCTAGGGCCATTAGCCTAGGACACACCTATGAACCTATGAACCATAGTAACTAGGCATTCTCTTTCTATTGCAATATATGTAATTTCAGCCTTATTTAGTTTATGATTTAGGAAACATACTGGAGGTTTCTCCCCAGCACAGTTTTCTAATAACAGTAGTGCTAATCCTTCCTGTGATGCATCAGTTAAACTATAAATATTTTTGTTAAATTAGTAGATGCTGTTAGGCTCTGAGCTTAATATTTTCTTTAACTTCTAAGAACTAGCATTGGCTTTGACTGTCCACTTTACTTTGAGGGACATTTTCCCCATGGTTATGTCTGAGGAGTTATGCTAGTGTTGCAAAATGGGATACAAGTATCCATTATTACTAAACTAATTTCTAGAATGGTGTCATTGTTTCCTAATATCTAGTGTGTGTGTGGTATAGGCCAGTCTCTCTGTTTCTACCATTTCTTTTCTTTTCTTTTCTTTGGGAGCTTAATCTCCCTTTAGTGTCACATATCCTACGTAGTTAATCTCCACCATGTCTATTTTGTTCTCACAGGCATTAACAGTTAACCTGACATATTTAAGGCATTTCACCTTGGCTGGATGGAGTCCCAGTCCATTGAGTGGGTAACATGCCAGCAAGCAGCAATATAGTCATCATGGAACTTTATGACTTGTTCCATGAGTCAGTGAAAGGTTGAAAGGGTATCATGTAACCCAAAGGGAAGATGATGCATCAAAATATTCACTCACATACTGAAAAGCAATTTTTTTAACTTCAGTTGTTAGAAGGATTTTCCAGTACTCCTTTGTGAGGTCTAATGAAGTCATGAACCTTGCCCTCTAACTTTCCATATGTTCATCTACTAAAGGAATTGGGTAACTGTCAAATTTAAAGATGCTATTCAGCTTTCATAAATCTCATTTACATTTTGGTTACTGGAGCAGTGCAATGGTTCTCAGAATGACAAATTACAGGTTCAGCCTGGGTTACATAAATTTAACAATTATGACCAACAGTGAAACACAAAGGTAAATTAAACTATTCACAAAAATGAGAGATACAAGTTTTACATAACGTTGAGGTGTACATTTTATATGTGGAAAGGTGGAATCAGAAATAAGAAAAACAAGTGAGAGGCAGATATGGTAACACAAGGTGTTTATATGGCAAAGCAAGAGTTAAGAAATGGTAGACGCAGGGATTAAAAAAGATAATTATAAGATGACAGTGGGTAAGGAGAAAAATAAGCTCTCTCTCTCTCTCTATATATATATATATATATATATATATACATATATATATATATATATATATTCACAGGAAATAAAAACATAGTGGTAACCAATGGAACAGCAGTATAAATGGGGTGATATGTGAGCGAATTAACCTAGTACAGAGTAGGGATAAGTGCCATGTACTGCATTCTGGAATTTGCATTTGTATTGCTCAGATACTGTTTGAGATGAGGCCTGCACTTAGCATAGTTAGTATGCTCTATGAGATATTAAAGAAGGGATCACCACAGTTTGGAGCAAGTACAGAGAAACTAAAGTCAGAGCTGTGTAGTTTAGTAGATGGGGTTTAGAGTATAAGGCCTGCTCTACCATGTCTTCTGAAGATGTAGATCGAGGTGGATTGGGGTGGAAATAAGTTTCACTGCAAGTAGTGAAGGGGCATCCTGGTGGAGTAATTTGAATAGTTGGGAACCTAGAAGTAGGTTGTATCAGGCCTGTTCTGGAAGTCAGTTTGCAGTGGATAAAGTAAGGTAATGGTGTTCAAGGTGAGGGGAAATGTTGATGAAGTGGTTTGTAGTGTTGATCTGTTTTTATTAGGGGAGGTGGCAAACAAGGGTAAGCCATACTCAAGTTGTACAAGCAGGAAACCTTTTCCAATGGTTGTCCTAGCTGATGATGAAACAAATTGTTAAAGAACATGATGGTTCCATCATGTTTAGGGACTAAAACAATAATGATGTTCCATGCACTATTAGCTTCTCTCATTACTCCTGTTGTAAATATTTTCCTCTTATTCTGTCTTTCATTCTTACTGGAGTATTCTGTAAGGCTTTACACAGACATGTTCACATGGGCTGAGCTGAATATGATGTTGAATCAGGTGCTTTCTGCCAGGCAACTCTAACACTTCCTTTTTTTCTTAACAGAAACTCCTATTCCTGTGGCTTAGATAGTGCATCATCTATCTGAACAGTTGGCATTGAGATCAGCTTTCTTTCTTCACTGGTGTTACTAGTACATGCTGCTAAATTAACTACAGAGTTTTGTACTTCCTACTGTAGCTTCAAAAAATTGACATGGTATATCTTTTAAGGTCCTCTTTTACCAGTCTGCTAATTCTGTAGATTACCTTATTTAATTGTTATGTAATTTCAACTAGACCTGGTCATTTAGCCAACTTTTATATGCTGATGGGACCAAAACTAACTGGTCTCCATTTTCAAAATTCCATGTTCCTTACATTTCTGTTATACATCCCTTGTTTTACAGTTCGAGCTTTTCATATACTTCCTGGACTATTAGCATCACTACTTTTGGCCTACTTTGTTAAAATGCTGCATTAATCAGAACCATGTAGATCTGCCAAAAGCATTTTGACTGAATGTCATTTGGTCAGATATTAATGACCAAAAACACGTTTGGTAGACGGATTTTGTTTTCAGGGAGAAAGCTCCCTGCACCCACATATAGAGGAAAATCCCCATTCCCAACTAATACATATCAACTAGGAGATCACAACAGTGGAGAAAAGTGCAACCTCACTGATCTCTCAAAGAAATTTTCAGCCATTAGCATTTGACCTACTAACACTCAAGGAATGCATTCAGTAGAGTGACCAGATCACCATTAGCTCACTAACACCTATATGGTGTGGAATGTCACACCTCTAGCAATTACACACACAGGTGAATACTAGGTGAATGCCCTGAAGGGTTATTTTTTAAGCCAATAACACAGGGTCAGAATCAAACCCTGTACCTTGGGTCTCTGAGGTGAAGATTTTAACCATTAAGCCAAACTTCTATAGAGAATTCAAGTAACATAAATATGAGTAATAAGTGGCAAATGGCTATTAATTTCTCTACTACAAGACATCCTAGATTAACCATCATATTGCCATGTTGTCAACTCCTTACCCTTTCTAATACTGCCTATTATTAGCTTATTAGTCACTTAGCAAAAGAAGCCAGAGATCTGGACACCATAAGGTGCTATGGATGTTAACTGGAAGTATACAAAAAGTGCTATAGGTATAAATGAGTTAATCCATCCATCACTGGATGGCACATTTGGGCTTTTAATTGTTTAGATTCAAAGTACTGGCACACTTTGAGCATTATTGTGGACATAAAGAAATACTCACTCACCAGGAAACTTAATCGACTACATCCACCTAAGTTATAGATTTAGTATTAATTTTATGTAGTGGTATAGCTTCTACGTACTTAGTCCCACACCACCGCCTCAGTCATCCATCTCCCTTTTTATGGGGTTGATGTGTCATATCAACATTAGTAAATGTGACCTTATCACCTAGAGACAATGTTTACACCACTGAGTGGCTAGCACACAGGCCAAATACCTAAAACACATTGAAACCCATTTCAATGTTCATTGCAATACATTAAAATGGCTTCTGAATGATAGGCATTGGAATAAAAGGTTTTTAGCTCCTGGGAATGGGGTTGACTTCTAGCACTCAGGGCACCCAGCCAAGAAGCTCTCAGCCTTTTTCATTATTGTTGACCTGTAAAACCTTGCTAAGATCCTTGCTTTAATCTTAGCCATATACTAGGGTAAAACCCAGGTATAGATATGTGCTAATCTCATCACTAGATTTCTCAAAGATTTGGGTACCTGAGACCAGGGACGTCGGGAGGCATACGCACTGTACTGATTTCAGTACAACTTATGTAGAAGGGGGGTAGCATTTTAAATTTTCTTTTTTTCGCGCTTTACTGCCGATGACGTCAGCGCGCTTTAGGCAGCCAGTCGGAATGGAGCTCACCGCATATGTGCGCTTTAGGCAGCCAGTCGGAATGGAGCTCCATGCTTTCCGAGCGGGAGGAGGATTCGTTATGTTGGTCCGAGCGGTTATGTTGGTCTCACTTCATGGGAATGGAGCTCCAAATGCTTTCCGAGCGGGAGGATTCGTTATGTTGGTCCGAGCGGGAGGAGGATTCCCAAGCTGGTCTCACTTCATGGAGGGTTGGTGAGTAATATGAAGTGTGTGTTGGTCCGAGCTGGTCTCACTTCATGGTGTGTATGTGTGTGTGTGTGTGTGTGTGTGTGTGTGTGTGTGTGTGTGTGTGTGTGTGTGTGTGTGTGTGTGTATGTGTGTGTGTGTGTGTGTTTTTTAGGAACTCTGTTTCACTTGACTAAATGTAACTATTTTGACATCAACAGTACCAAATGGGGCACTATTCTTCAACTAACAAAATACTTGCTTATTATTGTGGTGGGCACTAATGAAGTGTGATGCAAACAGAGGTAGAAATTAAGTAATTCTGGGGGGAAATACTTTACGATCAAGAGCTGTACCTCCAACAAGACCTATTTATGTTACAATATAGATTTAGGCCCCTTGTTCTTGTAATTGCATTGCTACCAATCTTGCAGATATGCAATAGATCAAGTAGGACTGTGTTATTTGCATCTTTATAACCCAGGCATAGAAGACCCCACTGGAATCTATAGGAGACAGAAAAGGGATATGGGGTTTGTAAATGCTCTGATTATCACAGGAAACCCATGACTTGATATTTTATTGGCGAGCCATTGCAGAGGCTTTTCATGTTGGTTTACATGTGTGGACAGGTGTATACTGAAGGGTGCATTATATTCTAGTGTGGACCTGATGAAACCTGACTAGAAGAGCATGATGACCACATTAGAAAAGATGCCACTTATAATCAGTTATGTCAGACAAAAGGCTTTTATAATGACAGTGAATATTTGGTGGTCAGAGAATAGATTGTTATCCATGAAGGTGTCTAGGTCTGTAACAGTGGTGCCTATGTTAAGAGGGAAGTTATTTACATGCAGGTGCGTGAGTTCCTGTTTGCCAAACTGTATGATAATACATTTTTTGGAATTCAGCTTTATGTCATGATGCTGACACCAAGAGTTTCTTCAAGTTATACTCACTTGGAGGATCTGAGTGTCTTCAAAAGATTTTAATAAGAGCTCCAATCATGTAATCTTCCATAAAACTGGTTACCCAGAAGCTTTTAATATCATGCCATGCTGGACATCATAGAAGTGGATGCCAGAGCCCTGGGGTACACCACTTCTTGCAAGTCTCTTGTAAGGGTGTTGTGCCATTAGTGCTAACAGAACATAATCTGTCAGTGAGCCATTTGGTAAGTCAGATGATTAGATATGGATTTATACTGAGTTTTATCAGTTTTCAATAATGGCAGAGTAGGGTATAATGTTAAAAGGATTAGCTTATCCTGACATCCCAGCCCCAAGTGCCCTACATCCACCCTTGGTCTACTGGTCATCTTCTTATCCACCTGGACTACTCTGGTATTGCTGGGGCCAGTCATAGATCCTAAGGCAACCTATGGGTTCAGCCATCTGTACTTCCAACCCCTGAGTTTTTTCTTTTAATATACAGTACTTACTCCATTTCTGTACCCCCATCCTCTACATTTGAGGGTAACTCCCTCTTTGGACTATGTCTCTCCTTAGGGAGTGTTATTGATGAGCACTGCCTCACACAGGATATGCACACCCATCCCTCCTTCACTCCCTGCTACTTTGTAAGTTGTCCAAGCCACTAATCAAACCCTGATCAACTGGGCAGTACTCAGAAGTAACATTTATCTAAAGCTAGGTATTTGTCTATTCAAAGCAATGAACTAGACCAAATAACTATATAACCTTAACAGGTATAAATCTGGTTCCATTCTGTTTATAGTGCTTTATGAGATTCATGCTGTAGATTGCAATTGAAGTGAGAGAGCTAATAAGAGTATAATACTAATCCTTTGGATTTACTGATACTGCAGACTAGTTACTGACAAGCTACTTAAAGATAACTAAAAGCTGTCACTGGAGCTCTGAGAGATCAGAATCACCAACTTAAACACATTTACTTATCCACAGTCCTTGACAGGATGTTAGACATTATCTGTTAAATGAGACATAACTGGAAGACAGTTGGAGTAAGCCCACTCAGGAACCCCCTCCTTTAGCTGTTATTTTTTAGTGGAGCCTCTTTTGTCAATACTACAGAATTTTTGTCTTGTGATGGGACACTTCTGTGTGTTTAAAAGTCTATATCTCATAATTTATGATTAATTAATTTAAACAGCATGAATCTGAATAACACTAGAGGTTTTACGTGTCACAACTATGTGTTTAAGATTGAAAAACATTTTAAAGACGCAGACACTGGATTAAATCTGATGAATTTGTTTTGCATTATAGTTACCACTGCTGGAAATTGTGTACTGGGACTCCTGAGTTCAGACATATGAATCTGATGACTGAGATTTCTAGAAAATAAGAACTCCTGTCACAACTGATTATAGATGAAATTCCACACACTTAAGATATGTGCTAAGAGAAATATATTTTCTGACGATACTTTGCATTATATTCTCCAAAGAATACTCCTGCGTAGGAAGTAATCCCAGTATACCAGCTGTCTTCACCTTTAAGTTAAATGATAACAAGAAGCTAACATTTGTTCTGGCTTAAGCAGTGCACCCCGTCCCTCATCTTCTACAGTAAATCCCCCCCCCCACTGAGTGATGAGTATTAATGACCAGTATGGTGGGTCTAATGCTGTGTGTCCTCTGTGGCTGATTACCATTTTTTGGGCACGTTCCAGTAACATAATACCAATTGCAGATTTTTGCCTCATATTTGATCTGATCAATATCTGTATGTATCTGTGGTTTTTAAATATTGCAATGCTTGAAATTTGATGGTGCAGTGGTAGCAACGTAGCATTGATGCCTCACAGCTGTAGGTTCTTGGGTTTGGTTCTTGGCTGGGGTGCCTTCTTTGTGGGGGGGTCTGTATCTTCTCCCTGTGTTTGTGTGGGTTTGCTTTTGTGTCCTCCCATGTTACAAAGACATGTCTGCATTATTTTTCCTGGGCCTCTGCTGAGAATTGTGTTTTTTTTTGTTCCAAGTCAGACTGTCCTGATTAACAAATTGACAGGCATTTAAATTTCAGACTTCAGGTTTCTGAATGTTTACTTCCTTACATATTTGATGGTGCAGTGGCAGTATTGTTGCCTCACAGCTGTAGGTTTTCTGGTTTGATTCTTGGCTGGGGTGCCTTCTGTGTGGAGTCTGCATCTTATCCCTGTGTTTGTGACATAGTAAAACAACTTTTTTATTCTAGCAATAAATATATACTAACACAACCTTTTTTATAGCAATTTTTTTAAGTTTATGACTATTTGAAATCTGTCCTTATTTTTGGGACTGTAATACCCTGTTATTGGCTTTGTCCAGGTTTTTTGTGCTAAGGTTGACAGCTATGGCAAGAACTGAATTCACTGAATATGTTTGAGGGCTGTATTCCCTCATTACTGGGTTTGTCCAGGTGTTTTGTGCTAAGAGGTTGACAGCTATGGTGAGAACTGAATTCATTAAATGATAGCCATTTAAGTTTCAGTCTTCCTCTCTTTCACAAAGCAGGTGATTTGGTATAGTGGTATGTTGTTCTGACTATTTTGCACAGTGACCTTGGCAGTAAAATGTATGATGGTAACACAGCATTTTATTCTAGCAGCTTTCCAAGATTATACAAGCAATGTTTAATGTGTTCCTGTTTTTGCCCTTTGACCCACCCCAATAAATTTGGCTTTTCCAGACTTCTTGTGCTGCGAAGTTGAGATGTAGTTGAGTATTGCGTAGATTTTACAAGGAACTGAGAGCTGCAGGGGAAGAGAAGTTTAGTGCTGATTATGCTAAGTCGGCTCACATTGCTAGTAGCACAAAATGTTGTGTACTTGCGTTTAATGCAGAAGGTTGTTGGTTCTACTCCCATAAGGGGTGAATGCTGCTGTACTGAAAGTTAAGACACTAACTATGAGCCTGTTATCAGTTTGCCATCCATTTTCTATTGCAATATTACTAGCTTATTATTAATGTAATTTAGGCAATTTATTCCTCAGGAGCATCAGACACTATTTCTCGGTGAAGTCATGAAATATAAAGGTGATTGCTAGCAGCAACCTCTTTATTAGTTAAATTTATTTAACGTGGAATTATTTGGATGACTTTTTTTTACTACTTCAGAGATTGTGCATATTATTTACTGATAATGGTGGACTGTAGAAGTTTGACTAGACTTTTATGATGGAAATGTTCTGAATTGGGCAGTTTTGTTTCATTGTTTATTGGAAAAATGTTCAAAGCAATAGGAAGGTGTATCAAAGAGCACATGTATGTTTCATATGCAAGGGGCCTATGATTTAAAAGCAGCCCAGAATTAATTTTTATCTGCCACGGGTAAAATGTATTTTTCTTTGAATATGGGTTTTAATGTTGTTTCAATGAATGTGAGTTTCAAGGGCAGAGAAGATTTAATGCCAAGTTTGTTTAGCAGATGTCTTAGTGTTTGTGCTGTAAAATGCAAAATAAAACTTTCAAATGAAGTTCAAATCATCATAGAAGTAAGTCAGTATGCACATTAGTGTTTATGGTAAATGGAGTGAAATAGCAAAGTAATGGATCATTGGAATGGCTGCAGGGGGAGGCTCCATTCGACCATGGTTTTGTGAGGGGGAAGGGCGGCAAACTTAGACAGCCCCAGCTGAACTATACCTCCCAACTGTCCAGATTTTCAAAGAATGAATAGATTTTTTGCTTCTTATTTTTGGTTTGTTCCTCAATTTGTAGTTTTCTGGTAAATGATTTAGGAATTAAGTCACTAAATAATGACACACTAGTTTCAGACTTTATAACCTTTGGAAAAATGCATGCTAAAATAAGACCTGTTCTATCAACTGTCCCAGTTTATACAAGAGCAATTTTTAGTATTGTTTATATGTTCCCTCAATATATTTGGCCTTCTCCAGATTTATTCCATTAACAGGTTGAGAGGTACATGCAAATTGCTTTATAGAATTAGGCATAGCCAAACCTCAACTGTCCCTGATTTTGGCTCAAAATGTTGCTCTTCCCCTAATGATCCCTCCACAAAATAGCAATTTTGGAAGAAAACATAGAGGGTTTACTTTACTTTTATAAATAACTGTAATGATCAGAGTTATACATTACTTTTATTTCAGAAATGCATGTAGATTCTTTAATTTTGTCAGCTGCTCTAAGTTAACTGTGCTCATATTAAAATGGTGTCCCTCCTTTGACAGGTTCCCAGCTGTATTGTCTGGCAATTTTATATTTTTGCATCACATTTTTGGTCCGTTTTCATAAAATTGCAGTTTTCTGGCAAATTAGTGGCAAATTGTTAAAGACTGAAGTTAGAAAATAATGCAGACATTTCAGTTTCAGATTTCATACCTTTCAGAAAATTCGTACTGATGCAAGACCTACTACTATTCTATTATCTTTCTAAGTTTATAAGAGCAATATTTAAAAAAAATGTCCTTATTTTTGGGCCTTTGCCTCAGTTTTATTTATGAGGTTGTTGCTGTAAGAGGTTGAGAGGTGTTTTGTGTGTGTGTGTGTGTGTGTGTGTGTGTGTGTGTGTGTGTGGTAGGTAGCATACCTCTCAACTGTCCACATTTTGCAGAATGTCCAGATTTTTGCCTCATATTTTTTGTCTGTTCCTCATAAATTTTGTGATTTTCTAGAAAATCATTGAAGGCTGAAGTTGCTAAATAATGACAGACATTTGAGCTTCAGACTTCATGTCCTTTAGAAAAATTCATACTAGCACAAATCATGTTATTCTAGCAAGTTTCTAAGTTCACAAACATTATTTAATATCTGTCCCTGTTTGTTTTAGGCTTTGTCCATATTTCTTGCACTAAGAGGTAGGTAGGGGTGTGTGTGTGAATGAAACATCCTAGTTAGTGGTAGCAGGTTGTTAGTAATTTACTCAAGCTCAAAACCTGTACCTTGTTTACAGAAAACAAAAGCATAAAGTCTCTACCCCAACTACCATGCTGCATTTTTCAAAGAACTGACATTTCAGGTTAATTTTCAATTCAAGGAACCGAGGAGTGAATTTATATTATATTACTGAAGAGGCATTACAGCGAATGCCTCTTCATCGACACTAAATGAGCGAACCGTGAATTACGAGAATGGCCGTAGCTTGGCTGGGGAGGGGGGTAGCAGTTTGAGAGCTGTCAGTACAAATTTGAAAATCCTAGCTACACCCCTGCCTGAGACTGACTTCTAGCAGTTACGACATCCAGCACAGAAGCTCTCAGCTGTTTTCATTACTCTTGGCCTTTAAAACCTTGCTAAAATCCTTGCTTTAATCATTGCCATATGCCAGGATAAAACCTAGGTATGGCTATATGCCAGACTCATCACTAGATTTCTCAAATACTTGGGTACCAACAGGTGGCTTACTACTTTCTCTGTATCCTTATTTGCTCTGTAGAAGTAATTATGTAAAATAAAATATGGTAAGGAGTAGGAAAATCTTGTTCACCTTCTTCCCCCAACAATTCTAGCTGTGTTTTTCCTTGCTCTACACAAAGTACCATATTTCTACTTTGTGAAGGTCTGGCACTCATAAGGTTAAAGGTACTGCCTCCTTTTCAGCAAGTACAGGCACTGGTGTCTCAGTGTCCAATATCTTCTATAGAAAAGGCAACTCATCAATATTTTTTGATGTTGATTATCAAAATTCTTCAGTTCCCTGTCTTTATTCACTGGATGCACAAAACTACATTTCTTTTACTTCTGCCCCTGTATTCTGCCTCAACAGAAATATCATTAGGACTCTTTTCAATGTTATCTTTTATACATATATATATATATATATATATATATATATATATATATATATATATATAAAAGAGTATATATACACACACACACACACACACACACACACACACACACACACACACACACAAAGTATCAGGTCTTTCTTTCCTTTGCTAGGTGGCTCAACCTCTGTTTCTGTGTTACTGAACATTACCCTCTCAGTGTCTTCTTTTTCTTCTCTAGGTTACTGTCAGCTGCTCTCCTACTGCAAAAGACTCCTCTTAATTTTATTTTTCCCCTTCTTAACAGATACTGATCCTTTAATTTTTTTTCTCTTACACTAACAGAAACAGGTTTAGAATTCTGCCCAGGCATTGATTTACTACACTAGTGAAAAAGTTCTTACTGGTAGGCTTTTCTCTCTCAGCAGTCACCAGACATTACAGTTCTGTTTTCTGGGACTATATGTTTCAGCCTAACAGAAAGCTTAGAATTATCCTCAAGTTATATACTTTTCATGGAGTGATCCCTTCTCTTCAACTCTGCTACTCACTTTGGTTCTCTACCTTGTAGTACTTTCAGACTGCAACAGCACCTCTACCATCTACTCTGCAACACTTTCAAATTGTAGTATTTTATAGCGAAAGCCCTGAAAGTCCCTTCCTTTACTGGTTCTACAGGCTGCTGACATCTCTAAATGATTAAAGTTCTCTTCACTGTACATTTAGGGCTTTCTAGCAGCATGCCATGATCTTCAATAAATTTATACAATCTGATAAAATGTATCTAGTGATTTTGGGTCCTTTTAGCCAAGTTAGACAAAACTATGTTTGTAGAATTATTCACTTGCTGGTTCCCCTTCTCACACTGAAAAGGAGATTAATCAGAAGGACTACCTTCTTCCTATTCCTTCCAGAAATCTTTAAAGTGAGGAAATGTTTTTGCTATTACCAAGTCATTGCTTAAATGTTGGTTTGTGAGTTTTATGGTATAGTGGTCATCACATCTACTTCACACACAGAAGGTACTAGGTTCAATCTCTAGTAAGACTTTGGCAATTAGGGAGGACTGAGGTTATGAACTGTTAATGAACTGCTTCCTGCAGTCTACAGTTTGCTTCCCAAAGCTCCTGTTTGCCTCCTGTGTGACTGAGCAAACATTTGGACCTATGAAACTATAAACTGGGTCTCACAGCAACAGGATGAACTAACATTCTAAATCACAGTTTGGAATGAAACAGCTTTTTAGTAAGGGTTTCCTACCTACAAATGTACAACACCTTTATCAGCATGACCATGCTGCTTGAATCTAGCAGCCCTTGCAGCTGTCTGCCACTTGTTAAGCTATTGCATTTGCACAGTAAATCAATGCAGTGTAAACCATTCTATCAGATAACTTATCACATCTCACCAGCATATCACTAGGAGCATGCTTTACAAAGGTCATAGCTTTCAAAGGTGTAAAACTATTATAACTTGTACAAAATTTCATATTTTAAAAAGAGTATTGTCTATAGACAAATAACATCTGACCCAAGTATTACTGGAGGCCTAGACTGCTCAATTGTATGCATAGTTTTATAGTGTAACAATCTTTATACCAATATGACAGAACCTTCGGAGTCCTCAGGATCAGTCTGACACACCCACTTTCTTAAAGCAGTAGGAAAAGATCTCTTAAATTTGTCAATGCCTATTATTGCTAGCCTTTTATTTTGATATGTTGACTCTCAAGCATCTTAACCATAAAATAATTAGATGCTTTAAGTCGCATAACTGTGATTTTACTAATTTGCTATTAGAAATTCCAGGTAAGAGGCCTTTGAACTTGTGTCTCAGAGGTAACAGCAGCTCTGCCAAGTTAAGCATTTTTAATTGTTTTTGTAGTTCTGGTAGTCCTTTCCATGTCTGTCAAGACTTTTAGTGGTTCTCTGTTCATCTGGACTGAAAGGATCCTGGCCCTCAGCCCAGTCCCATCCTTCCAGTGGACATACTGCTCAAAGGTGACAATATATGTCTCTGTGTCCTTTCCCTGATTGCTTTATTGGTCTGTCTGTCCTTGGAGTAGTCAACAATATGACCATGCCTACCATCCCTTCAGCTGCAGCAGCAACGGTCTGCAGAACGTGTTCTACAGCTGTCATTCTAGCAAATGTTTAACGAACTGAACACAGTCCAGAAGGTAACTTGACTAGTGTTGCCTAGTATAGGTGCAAATATCATTTTCTCCCTTGCACCTATACTAAGCAACACTAGTCAAACTAAGAACAATGCAAATGAAGAAATAGAAGTAAACTATGGTTTTGAAATTTGGTATAGAAAGCAACAGGGTTAAACAAATCACTACCAATAACTGGAAACATGTAGAATATGATGATATGGTTAGTAAGGCATTAGGTGACAGATACCACTTTGTTTATAAGAGACACCTCAACATTAAAGAAGAACTAAATGAGGTAATAAAGTTAACCTGGGCACTAGAACCCGATTGGAAATCAGGATGAGGAAATGTGGAGCCTACGGTCAATACAAATATATACATGAAGGACAGTCCTTAAAACGTTGAGACTTACAGTGATGTTTTCAATTTGAGCATTTTTTTTCAAAGTGTAATGTTTCTGGAGTAGTGTACCTGGCATTTTGCGATTTCTGCCATTTTTACTATGTGGGTAAAACTGAACATATTCTAAAGAAAAGGATCTATGAACACTACTATGATATTACCAATTGTAATGCTAATAATTATATAACCACAAACTAATATGTACTTATAATTAAAAAATGTACTTTTTTGTGCTTGAAAATGTTCCACTCAACCCTACAGTTGGTCCATGGGAACTCAACCTAGAATACAGAAAACTATAGTGGTAGATTCATTTGAATGTAGGTTTCAATCCAGTTTGAATGAAGCAATTTCATTAAACAGCATTATAAAACTACTATCTGTTAAGTTAAAATATTTTTGGTTCTATTTATTGATTCTACATGTTATAGCCTTACGGTATTTACAACATAAGGCTTTGTTAGTTAACATAACTACAGATTTTTATGGAAATGTTTTCAACAGTTTTTAAATCAACTCAATTATTTTGTAAATGTTATTGGATGGTGTTTAGTCACATCACCTTTTGTGAATGTTATTTGTTTTCAAGGTTCTTACACTAGTTTTGATGAACTCCTATGTTAATAGGATGAAAGTGCTCAATTAGTTTGATTAAATTTTGTGTTTTGCCACTTTCTGAGATGCCGTGTGTCTGATTTTGGTTTCCTTCTGGACTGTGTTCAACTCGCTAGTCATTTGGTTATAAGTTTATTGCAGCAATTTGGTTCCAGATTTGTTTTTGATTCTGGCAAATGTACCAACACACAGATGCACCTGACAGAGGACACAATTCTGAGCAGACACTAAAGGCATCTCTCGCTCTCTCTCTCTCTCTCTCACACAAGGGAAAGTTATACTCAAACAGATGACTCCTTTATTTTATCAGTAATAGGTACATTGTTAGGATTTTGGCATAAAAAGTATGCCGAAAATGCCCACTGCAGTCCACCAGTGTGAAACATTAAGGGCATCGCCAGTCTTAGAAAGAAGTGCAGTTTATTATGCAAAAAGATAGAAATTGCAATTTCTTCCCAAAATAAAACTTCTGACTTAAAATTTCACAGCAAGTACCTTCAACACAATCCCAGTTAACAAGCTTAAGGTCTCCAAATGTCTTTGACTAGGTCTCTCAGCTTCCCAGTAACACTCCCTTCTGCGTTCCTATAATAGGAGTGATTCCAGCTTGCCTATGGTGTTTTCTTTCCAGCATTCCTTCCTTCACTTCTGTAGTTTCTCTTCCAAAGTCAGTGCTCCAGATATCAAATCCCTCTCCAAGTAAAGCAACAAATACTATGCAGGGGTATTCCTCAGCCCTCCTTTTACAGATCTTTGTTAAGTAAGTAAATCTGCTCTGGGTAATTTAGCAGAGTTTTTCTCTGCTCTTAAATTAGTATGCTCACTGCAATAAGGAAATGTTCTTACTTAAAATATTTACAACAAGTTCATTGCAACAGTTCCATAAAAAATATTTACAACCATACAGAGACATATTTGGGTCATTTTTACTTCATCTGATAAGATACTCCAAGCCATACTATAGTACATATACTCTGTCTAAACTTCACAAGGCAGATCTTGCCAGGAATGAACTCACTGAACCAAGACTCCAGGAAAAAAAGGAACATAGTGTAAAGAGGAGAAGCTAAATGACACGCACAGTTAAATGGAATAACTACATCGGAATGAGTAAAAAGGTTACTTTCCTTATACCTTTCAAAGGGTATTTAAAAGATGCAGCCTTCATATTAGCACTGAGAAGTGTTTGCAAACAAGTATGGGCAGCCAGAGTGCTGTTATATAAAAGTTCATAAGATATGAGTTGAAGTCCCTCACATGGATGATCCAAGAGTCTTACTCTCTTTCAAATCCTTTCACAAAATCCATTTGTTTACTGGGTTTAAATCAATGTAGGTTTTTTTATTATTATGTGATACAATTCAAATGCTGTCTTTTTTATATGCGATGACTGATCAGTTTCTTCTCAGAAAGATTTGCTTCTCAAGAACTTACATAACTGGGTCCTACAGATGTTAGTTTTTTATTTATACTATCAAGGTGATTATTCAAATGTTCATATGACAACTGATATTAAGTAAGATACAGAAGAACCAATCACTTTTGATCAAATAAAAATCATATCTAGGTTATCTAAGTTAGTAAACACTTAAAGGCTAAATCTATACAGATGGTATTCTGAAAACTAAGATCCTGGTAATATTGGTCATTCAGATTATTTCCCAGTGTTGGTAAACTTTATAAACAATGTTACCCTCAAAAAAAAAAAAAAAAGGTTTTAGTAACCTTTTACTCAAAATTTTTAACTTATTTAGTCGGGTATGTTGGTATGTTACTGTTAACAGCACTATATAAATGTTCCTGTATTTGAAATGTTTTACCTATGTATGAAATTAACTGTATTGTATATGGTCATGATTTCTGTCTTGTAAATTATCTTAATGTGGAGCTTTTCTCCCCGGGCCTCCGCTGAAATTGACATATATCCAGTCGGACTATCCTGGTCAACAAATGTAAAATAAATAAAATAAAATGTTGTACACTAATGTAACTGCAGCTTCAATAACCAGTGAAGTGCAAGTGCCTGCAGTAATAGAAATCAAATTATACATCTTTAATAAATTTTGAAGATTAACCACTGAATTCTAGCAGCTGTAAAACAATGTAGAAGATCTGATCATCAAGATGGAACAAGTGCTAAGAAATCTTCATACAGACCTCAGCCCAACAATCGCTTCCTAGTATCAACATGACAAGGTAAGTACAGACTTCACTGGGACCCAAGGAAGAGAGTTGATGGTGCTTCATTTTGCAGATGTCCAAACATTGGTCAGACCTACCCTCACAATCAGGAACCTCAGGGATGATAGGAGAGCAGAGAGAGCATGAGGGTGAAGATACTTGTACTAGGACATCTTGGAATAATGATTCACCAATTTTATTAAGAAGTTCGGGGATCCTGAGTAGGATGGGAATGGATTACACCACTGTCGCATTTCTGCAGGAACCTGACCTCACAGTGAAAGAGGCAGGGGGCTGTTTAATCTGTCTTATAGTCTGACTGTCATAATGGTGGCAGAAAGATGTCTGTAGCAATTGTAATTATGAAATGTTTATTGTGGAACTCAGTGTTAAGACAGTTCAGTGATCAATACATAGGTTTTGTACGATTGCAGATAAAAGGTTTAAGGTAGTATTGTGTTATTTTAAAGACCCTGTGAAAATGAAGGAAGAATATTGTGGATAGAAAAACAGTAGACTTCAGTGTGACTATAGACGATAGGGCAAGATATTGGAATAAGAGAAACATGCTGTCAGAATCAGTAGAGAACATTGATTTATGAGGAAATATGCTGGATTTGTAAAACGAAAAAAGGAGGGCAAAGAAAAGATTTACCTTCATTTAGTGCAAAAACTAAGCAGGTCTGTTTTGTTGACTATATGTTTGTGGCTAAAGGGATAGATGATGAGGTCTTATATAGGTTATGGTCCCATTATTAGTGTATCTCAGGGAACTGAGTGGGAAAAAAACATGTAGTCGACTAAGCCACTAGGACTGCGATACAGGAGAATGGGTACAGTGGTTACAGGATATGATCCAGCAATCTAGGGGTAAAAATGCCCCAGCATTACAGGGCTGTCTAGTAAATTGGAGGACACTATCAAAGTAACCAGGAGAGGAATCCTTAGGAAAAGGGATTATACAAAGTGTGGGCAACAGGAAACTGAGCAACTAGAATGACAATTAAGGTCTCTAAAAGGCAATATGACCGATGGGGCAAAAGTATATGCAGCATGATTGCAGGCTGCAAAGGTGGCTGGGGAAGGTACTGATGAAGACATACATACAGCACATAAGGAACAGCAGGCAAGAAGAGGTGTAATATGGTGGACTACAGGTGAATGGGATGCCAAATAATTGGTTTGGAAACATAAAGCTCAAAGCACCAGAAAATAGATCTTCACACTTGATCGATGAGATGGGTCAAGAGCAGAGAAACTTGTGTTGGTGGGGCAGGATGTTTTGCCAAACTTTTATCAAAAAACGTATCCATCGGGAAAGAGCACATAAAAGGCAAAATATGTCTGGCAAGACCCAAAACAGATATACAAGTAGATGCCTAAGAGGTGAGGTTTGTAATGTTATAAGCAAACTCAAAAAATGCAAAGCTTGGAGAAAGGACAGATACTAGACTGACTAACAAGTTAGCTGGGATAAAAGGTGCAAGGAGTAGGACAAATTTTCTAGTAATACCAAGGATGATAAGCCAGTTCTGACCTCTTGTGAAGTATCCATAGACACACTGCAGTCAAGGGGATGGAAAGGACAAAGAACCTACAAATTATAGGCCTCTCTCCTTCATAAATGCAGTTGCTAAACATTAATGCAATAATGTTAGCTACCAGATTTGATAAAGTCATTCCTCATTTGCTATCAACAGTGCAGATGCTGCTTACAGATCATTTGTATCTATTGCAGGATTATACAGAAGTGGTTGGGAACATGTGCATTACAGTTCCAGGGACCATCTTATTCAGCATCAAGAAAGCCTTTGCCACCATTAGCTGGACTTTTCTAGAGCAGCCAATCAGGGGAAATAGGACTAGAAGGTGGATTCATTACAGCAGTAATGGCTTTATCTAAATCCTCTGAACTGAGGGCCACTACTAATGGGGGAAGAGGGGTATATAATAAAATATATTTTCACCATTAGTCAAGATTTAAATCATAACTGAATATTTAAGTGAAAATAAATTATCAGGTCAACAATTTATGGTAGAAACCACACAAAAGATGAACTGTTTTGTGGGATCCATGGTCTCTCTTTATCAGAGGTCTCAAATGGAAATGATTTAAAGGCCACATGATGTTGACTCAGCAGAGGGCTAGTAACAAAAATGCTTAGGCTATACGATCACAGACATCAACACACACAATTTTAAAGTTTAAACCTCTTAGACAACTCTCTCACTATTAAGTGCAATAGACATGAGAGTGACTTTTACACTTCTGATGCATCACTTGTCCGGGTAATGTATAAATGCTTCAGTAAACTGTGAGGCAAGTAGTTCTACCTGATATAACCACTCTCTCTCTCTCCTGATATTCAGCATGACAACAACTGCTTTTCAGTTGCACATAAATATTGAACAGTAAAATCATTTTAATGGATGTTAATAAATTATTTGCTTTGATTAGCACTCGAATACATTGAGATACATACATGCATAAATATGCACCACTATTCAAGAAACAAGTAGAAAAATGCAAGACCATCAAAATAAAATTGTGTGTTCCTTTCTTGCTAGAAAGCTACATAACAATTCATCTGACATCAAAATACTGAGGCAAGTAGTCACACCTCCTTTAAAAATGTTTACTCAGATTTCCACAAAACCAGAATGTGAAATTGGTGATTATCTTAATTATATGTTTTTCTATTTAGCAGAAAAAAGAATATGCCCAATAACTTCCCAATGTGGAGACATGCATCCAAACCCAGATCCCATCCCCTCTACTCTCAACCCCCCCCCCAACTCCTATATATCTCTAGACTTTACAACCCTTAACCTTCAAACTATCAAAAACAAAATCTCACAATTATATGCCTGGATAGCTCACAACAAACCAGATATCTTGGCCACAACAGAGACTTGGTTAAAACCATACATTAAAGACATTGAGTTTCTACCCCCTGGCTTTGCTTGTCTAAGATCAGACAGACCCCATAAAAAGGTGGAGGTGTCATTCTGATATACTCAAATACTTCACTATAGTTTGATATACCAAGTCTATCCCACAATTTTCCACAGCCAAAACATTAACAGACTTCCTGAAAATGAATATTGTAGTCCTATATATCCCCCCAGGCAACAACATTCCTATATTAGAAGAAATCCTTGCCTGGACAACAAATAATATAAAAAATGAAACAATCATTCTAGGAGACATTAATATTAACTGGTTTGATATCACCCACCAACATCCTTCCACCAGCATCTGCATATATAACTTTACCCAGCTAATCACTAACATAACAAGACCCAACAAAAACAATGACAATGGCTTAGTCCTAGACTGGATTATGGTCTCCTACCCAAATAAAATCTCCTCCTCAAGGACACTCCCTAATAGTATTAGTGACCACCTACCTGTCTTTATATTATGCAAAACTACCCAAATACTAAGTAAACACCAATACATGCAAACTAGAGACTTATCCCATTTCTGCCCAACTACTCTTAATGAAACTTTACAAGGCATCAATTGATCAATTGTGATGCACTAAAATTCCTTCCCCTTGATGAAGCTGTCGAGTTCTTCAACTCAGCATTTCTCAGGATCCTAAACAATTTAGCCCCGCTCCGTCAAAAGAGGGTAAAAACTAATCATGCCAGCTGGCTTACCACACCCATTAAGCAACTCATAACTGCCAGGGACAAAGCATAGAAATCATGTAAAAAAAACAATATTCCCTCTGACCTGACATGATATAAACAGCTCTGTAATCAAGTAAAGCGTCTAGTCATCAAAAATAAAAAAGGACACTACGTTAGTCTGCAAAACCAACATATGCAAAACCCCCAAAAAAATTCTGGAGCTCCATCATTTCCTTACTAAATCCAGGCTCAAACAATAATACTTGTTCAAATCCAGATAAAACACTCATTGAAATAACCTCGCTCTTTAACTTGTATTTCATTAATACCATAGCTACCCTCACCACCATCATTCCACAAACGAACCTCACCCCTTCAGATCCATCTTCACCAAATACCTCTACTTCTTCATTACCCAGCTTTTCTCTCTCACATATACCTAACACCATAAAAAACTGCTTCTTAAACTCAAGCCTGGCATCAATGCCCCTGACAGCCTACCTCCAGAATTCCTACAAATATCAGCCAGCTCAATTGAATTGCTCATCAGCATACTTCTTAACAGATCTATTCAGGAATCCCACGTATCTTTAGTCTGGAAAAAAAGCATATATATATATATATATATATATATATATATATATATATATATATATAGATAGATATATATAATATATATATATATATATTCTCCATCTCCATAAAGGCGGCAATAATACTGACATTTCCAACTTTCGACCTATTGTTATTCTCTCACCCATCTCTAAGATATTAGAAAAATGCATTCACACTCAACTGCTTAATTACCTGCTTCAAAACCAGATCCTTTTTCCTACTCAGCATGGTTTTAGGCCTGGTCACAGTACTACTACAGTTCTAATATCCTTCATGGATACAGTTAACCAGGCCTGAGATGCTGGAAAAAAATGTTTCTTCACTCTCTCTTGACCTCTCTAAGGCCTTTGATATGGTCTCCCACCTCCTTCTTTTTATTAAACTGCCTAACTTGGGCATCTCTCCCCCAACCCTAAACTGGTTCTCAAACTACTTTACAAATAGGCAACAATCTACCAAGTGACAACATTCTTTCTCTCCATTCCTTAACACAACCACAGGTGTTCCCCAAGGATCCACACTTAAGCCCCTTCTGTTCAGCATTTTCATCAACAACTTCCACACCACTCTTAGTCAAGGTACTGCCATCCAATACAGACATGACTCAACCATCATCTGCACTGCCAAGTCCATATCAGAACTACAGCAACTCACCCAAAGTCGCTCACATCTACCAAAACTTGGATGACCAAGAATCATCTCGCCCCAACCCTAACAAAACTAAACTTGTGCTATTTACTCCTAAAAATACCACCCTAAACAAGAATGAATTCACTATTCATTGTCAAAATAACACTATTATTGAAGTTGTTCCAAATACAAAACTACTAGGTGTCATCATAGATGAAAACCTAACATTCAACCTACATATTCAGAGGAATATTAAAAAATATATATTATTTATTAATATTAAAAAAACACATCAAAAACTGGGTATCCTCTATAGACACAAATACTTCAACCACTCCACAAAACTTTCTCTAGCCTCTTCCTTTCTGCCACCATCTCCTCTATATGGTGCCCCACTTCTTATCAACATCCACTCCTCTCTGAAATCCAAACTTGACATGTGCTACAATAAAACTGCTAAATTTGTATACAATGCAAAATATTCATCTCACCACTCTTCCTCATTATGCCTACTAAAATGGCTAGAACTTCCACATTATCTTACATATTTACAGTTAGCCACTACTCACAAATTTATATACAAGCCATCAAATTGTCCTGCTCTTTCTTCTCTACTTACTCAGTACCATCCAAACAGACCTCTCCAATCTGAAAAGCCAATTGCTCCTGAATGTAGAAAAGCCAAACCTCTCAGCTGGCCATCTGCTCTACTCATTTACTATTGCAAAACTATGGAATAATCCCCCACCATCACTTAGGACTACCAGCAATCCAGCTCTGCTTAAAAGGTCCCTGAGACAACACCTTTCCTCTCTATGACAGTGCACGTGCCAAAAACTGCACTTCCCAAAACCTGACTCTCTCTTCTCTATACTACCACACCTTCATTTATTACTACTCTGATATATCTATTTCTATCTCAAAACACTTACTTAATTGCAGTACTGGTACTACCTGCTATCATCTATATTCAAGCTTATAACTTCATAAATGTTAATTACTCACACTAAGCTACTGACATAAGTAACTTATCTATCCTAACTTGTTATATTCTAATTGTGTAATCAATCTTATCCTTGACTTTGTACTCTAATGCTGTACTCTGATTTTAAATTATCAGCTGCACCCCTTCTGTTTTATTGTACTGATCATTCTGATCTTTTGTACTGTATTGTATGTTTTGTACTGTGTATTGTTTATATATTATGTATTGTTTTTTTATATATTATGTATTTTTCTTTTTAGTGTGGAGCTTTCCTCCCCGGGCCTCCACTGAAAATGGGCTCACTGTTGCCCAGTGGACCATCCCGATAAACAAATGCAAAATAAACAAACTCCCCAGACATTAAATCATGCCTGTCCAGAGCTGAATTATTTGTCTGTGTTTGTTCGACCTCCTCTGCTTGTCCACCATCAAGCCTCCCCCATCGGACTATAAGCCATTTGTGTCCTAGTAGTGTGGAATACCCAAGTTTGCTAGGGAAACAGCTATCTGGAGAAGCTATCATTCAGATAGCCTTTGAGGTGTTTGTGCTTTCACCAGAATCCAGCCAATGAAAGCTTCTGGGTGGGGTTGGGGACATAGGCATCACCACGGGAAATGCCTTTACTTACAAGTACACACTTCCATGCACTCACAAATGAGGGCTACCACCAGGTTAGACTTCTTGAGTTGAAAGTCCACCACTAATGTCTTCAATGCCAGTTCTACCTCATACCTGTCAATTGTGCAGAATTATGCAGAATGTTCATATTCTTTCATCATATTTTTGGTCTGTTCCTCAAAATTTGTGGGGTTTTTTGAGCCATTTTTGAGTTTGTTCAGAATTCTTCAGCTAAACAGTTGATTGGTATGCTTTATCCATCCTCCACTGGCAGCACCATCAAGCATCAAGGGCTGTAAGCAAAGCTTTATCCATCTACACCACCGGTGCTGACCCTGACAGGAACTGAACATGTCCAAGGGCATGATGATAAGGGAAGACACATACAAAACAGCCCTAAAGAAGATGTACCAAAGGACCTATCCATACAAAAGGGCAAACAGGGCTCTGGGCAGGAAAACATACACTTTCAAATTTGGATTCAGTTATAAACCAGACTTAATGAAATTAAGTGGAGAAAAGCTCTGTGGGTTGGGAATTTGAGACCCTTGTTGCATATACTATCTCCAAGGTCACCTATAGAAAAGTTTTAAAGTAAGAGACTCACACTTATTTCTTCTGAGCCACACAACCTCACATCAGACTACAGAATCTCAGACACAGACAAATGTAGCAAGCAGTTTGCTACAGTTTAAAAGGTCTGAACTGAAGCATGTGTGTGGTATAAACTGTAACATCTGCTTGCCAGATAGCGGGATAGCACAGGGTGACAGAATATCTTACTACATCTATACTCCAACATACTGAGAAGTGTGTGTGTGAAAGTGAGTTTACAGCAATATTTTAACACATAAAACATCCCATGATAAACAGCAGTGCTCTACTAATGAAGGCATTCCACATTTTATCATTGTGCAATGAGCATTAGATAAGGGTAGTCTCTCTTCCTCTTACCCCTCCTATATATGCTAGTCATCAAGTCCAAGTACAAAGTGTGTGAATCATATTGGATGTAGGATAAGACAGACAACTTTATGGACTTAACACAGACAATCAGGCAAGACTTGTCAGAATTTTTACAAAATAAAGTTTAGTCTAGACAGGAGACAGAACTATTGCACCATCCAAAAACCTCAGCTGTTATACTGACAGGAAGAACTAACTTCCATGAATTGGATCTGCCAATGATTCAAAAAGCAAGTGGTATATTTAGCCTTCAAGAGTCATCTCTCATTATAGGAAAGTATGAAGGGAGTTTAACAAAGATTCCAGGATAAAGTCTACTTATAAAATAATGAAGTATGAAAGGCAGGCTGACTGTCAGGTAGAATCAAGGTGGTCTGAATGATGGCACTGCCCCGTCTGATATATATAGCAAAGTCCATTACATAAGGTAAGCCACTATCATAACATATAAAAACCTTTTGTCTGTTGCATATGTGGTGAGGAAGGGGTAACAGAACAAGGTAAGATATCTTCCAGATTCCACACAGTACATTGCTACATGCAAACTTACACATCATTGATGAAAGGGAGAAATTAAATCAGGTCATAGAGTGGGAATGTTTGTAACACAGTAAATGTCTGGCAAGGCACTGAAAGACTAATAAAAAGCATATGAGGGGAATGAAGGATTGGTATGTAAACAGTTATATTGGAGCAGTAAAGACTGGTATAATTATCAAACAGGAAAAAAGAGGTCCAGGAAGGTCAGGGGATCAAAGGATAGCTCAGGAAAATGAAGAATTGGGAAGGTATCAGTGGTCAAGGTTTATGGCAGGAGAGGAATATCATTTTCCTCTCCGTTTCCAGACAGCCAGCGGTTCTCCTATGATCAGTCAGCCCAGTCATTCCCCCAAAGGGTGAGAGGTAGTCAGTGGAAGCCATCATCCATTACCTTTTTTTTGTTCAATGCCCCTAATCCCTCAGTTCAGTGATAGATTTGATACAAATGTTAAGCTTTCATAAACATTTGGTATTTAATTACTCTCTCTTCTTTGAGCAATAGACACTGGTCTTTGAGAATCTGAACAATAAGTAAATGTAGTACCAAAGTATGGTATTATATGAATGGGTACATACTACACTTGCTTGAACTTTTTTGTTTTTGTATTTAATTTTGTATTGATATTTCATATTTTTGCATACAGCTCTTTCCAACAGTTCTTTGTTTGCACATTTTAATTTTTTCATGGCAGACATGCACATTCACAATATTCTCAATCATGATTTCAGCCCATATCTCATAGACGGCATTTTCCAAAATACATTGCATTCTCTCTCTTTCTCTCTCTTGCTCCCCTTACTTTTCTTTCCTGATTCCTATTCTCCTTGCTCTGTCCCCTTTTCTGGGAGTCTTATCTTTATTTTGTCTGCCCCATACTGTGCAGTCAATATGCCCTATTGGTCAATCATTCTGAATCCTTCTTCTCAGTTTATGTTACTCACATCACTTTCTACCCATTCTTCCTTTTCTGTCCTCCCCTGAAACATACTCCTTCCTCATTCTTTATCATTTTCTGATATAGGTTTGCCCTTCATTCTTCTCCCTCATAGTACCCTTTTTCATTCAGTGCACACCACCTACCTTGACCTGGCCAAAGCCTTTGATACTATTCCCCATCCGGGTATAATAGATAAACTCTCAACTAGGCATCATTCCATATGTGACCAGATGGGTAGCAAACTGGCACACTGATAGAACCCACCTAGTTAAAATAGAGGAAGCCACCTCAAACAATATACCCATAACAAGTGGTGTACCCCAGGGATTGGTTTTGGGGCCTCTTTTGTTTGGGATATACTTTTCTGAAGTGCAGGCCAAAACCAGTGGGCTATGGCTGACTGCAAGTTGGGTGCTGTCATCAATTCCCCTAGTGATGTGGACATCTTCCAAGAGGGTCTCACCCAAACAAATGACTGGTGCTGGAAACATAGCCTCAAACTGAATGCCAAAAAATGCATCATCCCCTTTGGGGAGAGTGATGCCCCCATAAATGATCACATTAATAACAAGGTCCTAAGCACACAATCAATTGTAAGGAACTTGGGCACCCAGGTTGATAGCAAACTGACTTTTGACCACCATATTGTCTCCATTGTACAGAAAGCTTTCTACATGGCCCACCTTATTAGGAAGGGTATCTCATCCAGGGACAAGGAGGTCATAACATCCCTGTATTTTTCCTTTATAAGACCCATTATTAAGCACAACTCCCCTTTCAGCATGTACCTCACAACGCACATGCAGCAGCTGGAGAGACCACAGGGTTCCTCACCAGGAGAATCCAGGGCTTCAAACATCTTCTCTACACAGATAGGCTAAAAGACCTGTCCCTCTACTCAGTCTCATACAGACTCCTCAGAGGTGACCTCTGTCTGGCATACAAAACAATTTCAGACCCCACCTTGATGTGACTGCTGCATATCCACAAACCAAGCTCCACTCAAGTAACCCACACACATGACCTCAAACTGGTCTGTGACATCAATAGGACTTGTTGGCTGGACATATTTGTGTCCCAGAGACTTCTCCTTCTGTGGAATAGTCTACCTCTCCATGTGAAGCAGAGAACCTCATTATCCCTTTTTAAGTGCAACCTGGATAACTGGATGGGGAACAGAAAATACACCCCTGGGATTCCACCTGTGTCGCAGCTGGACAGGGGCATCGGGTGCTGACTTGTTGGCACATGGGCTAAGTTCTTGGCTAGGCTTGTAAGGGCCTCGGGGCCAATAGCCTAATAACTTCCTATGATCCTAAATCTGCAGATTTAAGAAACTCTGATAGTCAGTTTCTTTTTTTGAATAGAATACCAGAGTTTGTACAGTGTTTTCTGGACTACCAGACAATCAATTTGATTTCTGGATAGTCTGTAAAAAAGAGGTTAGGTGACAACATTACACTTGTGCAGGATCCAATCCCTGCATTTAGCATCTCTTTCTCAGCTTACCTATGGTGCAACCTCTAGTCTCTGCATTAGCACCTTCCCCTGCATGTGAAAAGAAGAAAGTTGTACATTCATCTCTGGGTGTCAGGTCAGCTCCTATTCTGCATCACCCACTAATGGGTCACTCTTCTGTGGCTACTTGTTCCTTAGACCACCCTTCTTCTTCCCCTAGTTCTCTTGCTGTAGCTTTTTCAGCCTGTAATGACTGGGGGGATGGACACATCTGTGGCTGTAGGGATGCACATGATGAACAAGGGAGAGACACATTTGTCTGTATCAGGAGAAGGGGCAGATGAAGGGTCCTCACCTGGCTAGGAAAGGGAGATGAAAGCTGTGACCAGTGTGCCTACTATGAGTCAACCTGCTTTCAGGGAGAGTAGCTTTGGTGAGAAAACCTCTGATCTCTTGTTTCTATTTATATGGACTTGGTAAATTTACTGAGATTTGCAAAGAAACTTATAATGCTTTTGCTTTGGCCCCAGATTCTTCAAGCAGGAAAAGGGAGAGAGTTCCTTTTTCTGCAGAGAATTTTGGTCATAACAGCAGACATTGGGGGATGGTTGTTTCAAGAATTTCATCTCAATCTGACCAATCTTATTCTAAGGAAAGTATGTCATCACATTTCTCTGCTGAAGAGATTAATTTTACTGACATTTTAATCAAGATGGAAGTGTTTTTTCAATGAGACCAGAATGATGTGTTATATTTAGAGATGCCTAAAGCTGTGGTTATCCCTCTTCTCTTACATGCCTTAGACAATGCTTTTAACACTGCTTCTAGCTGAACTAATGATCAGCTTCCTGCTCCCAAAAAGTCTGACAAGTTATAAAAGGTACCCCAAAACACATAAGTACCCATTTTCTAATCATAAAGCAGACCCTGCAGTTAACTTCTCTATCCAAATCTGCTTCAATGAAACAGGTTTCAGCTACTATCCCCATTCTTCCTGACAAGGATAAGAAAGCGGTGGATAAGCTGGGGGAAGATATTGTATTCTTCTAGTACTTAAATATATTTGCTTGACAGTTTAAAATTCTGAAAGTTTGTATTCTTATCTTTTGGGAACATACAGAAGCTAATGGTGACCCTTCCTTCATCTGAGAAAAAGAAAGGCTCACTAAATGCTTCTTGACTAGCCGTCTCTCATGGGGCTAAGCATTTTTTTAAAAGTGTACTTGTGATGCTGCAGATTCTTCTTTCAGAGCTATTGCTTCTGGATAAGTTTTGAGGATCTTTGTTTGGCTACATTCTCAAAATCTTCCTGATGTTGTTAAATCTGAGAATTTAAATTCTACCTTAAAGAAAGAGGTTCTGTTTGGCCATTCTGCAGTTTGTTTGTTTTTTAATTTCTCCAAGTCTTTTGGGTTTTTAATACCATGATGGGATTGGACCCCATTCATAAGTCAAAGTATGATTAAAGTTCATGAAATTAGTATTGTTTCAATCTTTGATGTCAACCAGAAGTGCTCTTTGCAGCACCCACAATGTGCCCAGTACTGACTCCTTCTGTAATTCATATGGGGTTACATGTATTGGTAACATATCTAAATACAATTGTAGAGTCTTTTTTATAAGACCCATTGCTCCTACTACTATTGGTGCTGTCTGGCTATCTCTCTTCCACATTGCTCTCATTTCTGCATGTAAATCCTGATATTTTATGACTTTGTGTCTCTCTGTATGCAAGACACTGTAGTCAATGGGTGTGTCAATTTCAATGATCAATGCTACTTTTGTCTTGTTTTCATGAACCACTATATCCAGTTTTCCAGCAGCTATCTTTGGAACTGTTGGTAATGGGTCATCCCATGTGATGTAGAGTTCATCATTCTCTATGATGTGGCTTGTTTCCACTGTTTTTCAGCCACTTCAGTACAATAATGTTTGCACAATCTCCAGTGCAACAGTCTTGCCACTTTATTATGCCTTTCAGTATACAGTCCTTCTGCCATTAGTATGTCACAACAAGCAACGAGGTGTGCAACTGTTTCCAATTCAGTTTTACAAAACCTACATTTGTCTGTTTCTCCCACATGTTCAATGGCCTTTGTGAACCAACGTGTACGTAGCCCACTATCTTGGGCCACCAATATTAACCTTTCCATCCTGCAGCTGAGGTACTTAAGAGATTTGATGAAAGGGAAAAACTGTTTCAAGAAGGGTCTCAGATTTTCATCCCTCCTTTTTCAGAGCAAATAGTAATTTCCCTTCTCCTCAGCTCCCTTCTCCAATAAGCAATTTACTCATCAAGGTGCCAGCATTCAGGGTTTTAAAAAAGCAATGGAAAGGAGGATCTAAAAAAAATGGAAAATCCTCCAAAAATCAAGGACAGTCCTCTCAGTCAGTCAGTCTGACTTTTCTGGCTCTTCTGCCCTCTCACACACGCAAACTTTCCATACCAGCAAGACTTCACCTTTACTTGTGGCATCAGTTTTTTTTTTCAGACAGCTAAGTTCTGAAAATAAGCCAGTGGGGGTACACTTGGCAATGAAAATCCCTCTTTCCTTTCTAAGGTATTCCCCCTTATCTAGGGAACCAGATCTCCCTATTTCCTCCATTACTTCAAAGTCCGTATACTCAGGGAGTCATAGAACCTGTATCAGCCAATCTCCTAGGCAAAGATTTTTATTCAAGGATTTTTCTCATTCCCAAAACAAAAGGATCCTGGAGTTCTGTACTGGACCTTTCTTTTCTAAACCTTTTTGTAAACCTTCTGAAGTTCAAGATGTTATCTGCTCTATCTCTAGCTTGTCTGGTAAAGCTGGCTCTAAATGATGAATACCAGCATATCCCCATTGCAGACTGTTTCAGGCATTTCTTAAGATTTGCTGTATGTGGCTTGCATTATCAGTTCCTTGTTGTACACCTTGGACTTTCCACTGCACCAATGATAAAGGGTAAAAAGGTTACACAGACAAGCCATTAAATAAAGATACCGACACATGCATATCAGCAGCTAGTGAGGTTGGACTTTATTGGCCTGCATGTAACCATAAAGACTTAAAAATTAAATCATGGACATTCAGAAGATATGTAACCAAAACACAATGTCCTTAATGGTTCATTAGCATATATCCCATGGGCCTCTCTTACCAAACGTTTAAGGTCTCACACAGTGAAAACTGTAGCTTTGGCTGGGTTTTACTTGCAATTTTGTACTGCACCAATGATATTCACAAAATTCCAAACTCTATTCATCGCTTACTGGAGGCTTAAAGGCATTCACATTTTTCATATTTGGATGACTGTTTTATCCTTGCAGACTTGTTTTCAGCTATCAAAAGTCTTTTGCAACTGTTCAGGAACTTCTACTGAATCTGGGTTTTCAAATAAACTTTAAGAAGCCTTCCCTCATCCCTTCTCACAAAATGATTTTCCTGGGATATTTGGACAATGCCTTGGAAAGAGTCTTTCTTCCTCCAGACAAATTAGATATGTTTCCACAGTTCTTCTTGAGTTTTAACAGTCAAAACCATGTATCTGCAAAGGAGTTCCTCAGGATTCTGGGGTACATGGCACAGATGATTTTTATGCTTCTTCTACCCAGACTGCACAAGGAAAATATGATCGTAGATCAGATCAGTCTGGAGTCATCTACACCCTTTGTCCTTTCAGATCCCAGTTCTGAGATTTGTAAAAAAAGGGAGCATGGATGTTTGGTACATCCGATAGCTTCCAATCCTTTCATTCTCCCTTCTGACATACTTCCAAGACAATCATCACAGACACATCAGACCTGTTATGGGGAGGATCTTCAAAAAGGGGTAAAAGTACAGGCTCTGTGCAATTGTGTACAGTCAAAATCACAAAGATCAAGAGATATTGCCAATTATCAATGCTCTGAAGGCTTTAATTCACTCTTGTCCCAGGACCGTTGTACAAAGACAACACCATGGTGATGTAGTACATAAACTGGGGGGGGGGTATCAGACTTGCTATGGAGGCTGAATAGAGCCTCTTAACTTGGTACACTGTTTTACTCTGACATCTGCTAGGAGAGTATCTGCATTACAAGCTCTTATGGTCAACCTGGTCCTGTTTTCCACAGGAACAGGGTTTCTTTAAGAACAAATCCTACCTTTATGCCTGAAGTAGTCTCAGAGTTTACTTTACTGTTCAAACATCTACTGTTATGGTAAGTTTACTTATGCAACTGTACTTTCTGTTATAATTAGTGCTACAAGGAACCAGTCCTAAAAATAGTGATGAGATAGACTTTTATGTGCAACTGCTACAGTCCGACTTAAAATAATTTGTTCTTGAATGTGTACAAAGTATTCACTCAAATTTCAACCCAGACCAGTTTTTCAAACAGATCCCATAGCTATGAATGGATTTTTATAATGCTACAACAACAAAGTCCAAATAAAAGAAAGACTGAAATCTGTATAGTTCAAAGAACTGGAAACTCAGTACTAAGTTAATAACTGCTAAGAAACTAGACCTAATCAAAACTTTGAAATATTAGTTAATGAATTTAATGTACAAATCATTTACAGATACATAACAAGAAAATGTTGAAATAATCAGTAATATTGATAGCTTAAATGTGAAAGGCAATTTACAGAGAGAACTCAGTAAGATTTATTTTAGCCACACAACATGTGCCCTTTTTAAGGAACAAAGTGGAAAACGGACTTGGGAAAACTTGAACTAAACATTATAGTCAATCAACAGACAAATTCCCTAGGCTTCAAGAATCCCAAAGATGTTAGGGTATATGTTGACCAAAAAATGTTATTTGCAGAGAAAGACGAGTGAATCCTATTTTAGATGTCAAATCTCAAATAGGAGTGGTACTAAGTATTCAATAATTTAAACCCAAGATACAGATGCCATCAAATGGATATTAATGTTGAAAGCAGATACACTACAAGATTCACTGATCTGGGGCTTAGAAAATATAAATTGCTTACTTTGTGTGCAAAATCAGTTGCAGAACTCTTTTAGAACACAGCACAGCAATTTTAGATGGACTATCCAATGTCAGAAACTATAGGGATGACATAACTGTGTTTAACAAAGCATTAATAGATTAGATGATCTGGTGCTGATTAAAAAAGCATTAATAGATTAGAGATCTGGTGCTGCAGGAACTCCTGTAGAAGGAGATTTAGCAGTGTGACAGTATGTGAAGAGTGGGCAAAGGTGGTAGCAGAGCTGGGTGCACAGCAGGGGACTTGACTGATGGAAGTTTTTTCCAGTTGTGCAAAGCCTTTGTTTTAATTCAACAAAGGCATGCTGCTCAACTCTGGTAGCTAAGCAGCACATCAATAGGGAATGGGATTGATACACACACAAACTCTACACTATAACATGTATTGGGGGAAGTCATTTGCACATGTACTTCATTTGTGGAGTACTGCTGCTACACAGTGGGATTAAGGCTCTGTACTATGATCTTACATCACTGTATGCAAATGTCTGAGTTGTGTTGGGATTTAGTACACAGTTCCATTATGCACCATAGTGATAGTGTACAGCTGGTACAAAATGTTATTCAATAGTGCCCCAAGATTACAGCCTTATTATTTTGTTGTTGTTTACAAAAAGAGAAGGAACATTCAATTAAGTCTAGACACACCGTTAGATGTACATGTGCAAACACTACAGAATCAAAGGTGGTAAAGGATTATTTGCACAGCATGAAGTTAAAATTGTAGAAATATTACAGGAAATTAGGGAACTTTAAGGAATTAACATGAAATCACAGCACAAAAATCACTGATAAAATGAAAGCATATAGCCTTTTTAAGAAAACTATCATCATGATCATGCAGTCTCTTCCCATGGTAAGTTCATTTGGTGATGAAAATAACTAGTAGTAACTAAAAGTAAAGAAGTTCCACAATCTGCACATAAAACACATCAGGGAATAGTGGATAGTGGAAATTAAGGCATTCCCCAGACAAAGACAAGTACATTGTGCCTATGCTTTGGAGCAGTTTAATGTACCAAGCTAATGTTACAAAGCAAATGCCTTTCTCTTTTAGAATGTAAGAACCACAAGGAAAGCCATAAGCAGAACTTAGTGAAGATTTGCTTCTCATCCTGTAGAAATACATTTATTAGTAAACTTTAAAAATTACAGCAGTCAAGCAAGATGTGGAAATGTGAATGCACTAATCCAGGAAGACGTCAAAAGAAAGGAGTAAGGAAATGGCAGACAGAAGAGACAGACCTTGCTAAAGCACAATACCAGTTGTCTAACAAACAGGCTGTCGGATCAGTCACAATAACAAAGAACATGGAGTCTGAGAACTTCTGCTAGCTTTTTGAAAAGTGGCTCAACAGATGGCACAAAAGTTGTATCAGGTTGCAAGACAATGGCAAAGAAGATAATTAGCAGGCATTTTTCATACAGGAAGGAATCAGCAATCTGCTCACCAGTTCAGAGACATCAAGGGCAGATCAAAGTTCTACTAGCACATGCAGAGACTACAGTGAAAGAGTAAGGAGAACCCAGCCTAGAGACAGTATGAACTGCGTTAAGAAGATTGAAATCAGGGAAAGTGGAAGACTCAGATAAAATCACAACAGATATGATCATGAGGTTGGGTGTGTTAGGGGAGAAATTTCTCCTGAAGTTATTCACTGTAATATCGACAGATAGAGAGGTGTATCACAGATGACTGGAGAATAAACAATCTGATGTTGTCAATTTTTCATTCATTCCTCAACAAATGAGTTCAGACCCAACACTCTGATCTGACTCAGCCATTATGCTAGCTCATGGCCACCAACAAACTCTCAATTTCCTTTCCTACCCATAATGCACAATGCCTAATATCCCTCAGATCTCATTTGACACATTCGCTACTAGACGTAGTGGCTACTGCTCTTGAGCGATTGTATTTCTTTAAAACTTTGTTTGATCACCATCCTTTGATAAATCTCCATGTAATTTGTCCTACATAGTGTAAGAGTTTTTGCTGGTCTTCTTTACTTTTATTATCCTTTAAACAATTGTTAGTGTATTCTCGCTACCACTGTTGGTAGGCCTTTCCTAACCCCATTTATCTTTTCCTGTTAAGGTGTTATGCTCCTCTTCTTTCTATTCCTAAAAAAAATGCTAGCTTTTTCTCTGTTTTTTTCCTTTCTCTAGTGGCAGTATGTAGTTCATTACTGTCTGGATAGTAAAGATAGATATTTTGAATTTTGAGTCTACGGTTGATATGTGGTTGTTAAAAGCTTCATCTATAATGACATCTGACTAAGGCTTCAAAACTTGCGGGCAAAGGATGCCATTTTTAGAGTGTGTGTGTGTGTGTGTGTGTGTGTGTGTGTGTGTGTGTGTGTGTGTGTGTGTGTGTGTGTGTGTGTATGTGCATGTGTGCATGTGTGTGTGTGTGTGTGTGTGTGTGTGTGTGTGTGTGTGTTGTTTAGGCTGAGCACCTAGACCAGGAATGTGACATTTGCAGTGGGGTCAACCCCAGAGCTTTGACAGAAAGAAGAAACAAATTTTAATATTAAAAGGTTTACTGCCAATCCTTTTTCTCAGGCCAGCGCTGGAGTTCAGTCTCCCAAGGCAAAATCCAAGGATCGTTCAAAAGGTCCAGATCTTCAGATTCCATGGCTTCAACTTCATCTGAGCAAAAGAAAAAGAAATCAAAATCAAATCAGGCATCTCCTGGGATCTGACCACCCTTAGATCTGATCAGATATCTAGCAAGTGCTACCTCTGATCAGACAAAACACACTACGGATCTGAAGTCCCCAGATCCTAAGCCATTTTTTCATACTGTGTATTCCCCAAGCATGGATCTGGTACTGTCCAGGGTGCCCTCCCCTTTTCTGGAGCAGCACTGTAAATCCAGAAGTCTCACAGAGGCAGATGGCAAGGATGATGAGAAAATTCTTCATGGAGCAATTTCAGAAAGGAGCTTTCACGATTCCTACTCCCTTGGGTCAGGAACACCATCCATCTACTACTCCACTGATAACTCCTCCTCTGACCCAACCTGTGGTATTAGATTTCTTGGATCTGAGCATTCCAGGCCCTTCTGTGTCAGATCCCAAGACAGCTTTGACCTCTGATCCTGCTGTTACCCTGAGTGCACCAGCCCTGACATCTTCGGATCGGGTCAGATTCGATGGGATAGGATCAACTCCAAGGTTTTTGGAGCAGTGTTTTCCTCTTGAAGCTTCGGCATTGGGCAGCTCGGCTCTAGCTTCCACCTTGGGCAGATGGCTCTTGGAGTGGAGGGAAGTGGTGGGCCAGAAACTTGCATTCTCAGCTCCATTGACTTCCTTCTGTCCTGAGTAGTCTGCTTTTGAGGTTGTGAAAAGAGTTCTGTGCTACAGCAGGTCAGATGGGTCCTTCCCCCTGAAATCCACCCTGGACAGCTCACTTTGCACCATGATCCTTAGCATTGTACTGCATGAGGACAGCCAGCCCAAAGCTTCCAGACTACCCAATCAAGTATTGTAATCTCTTCTGATACTTCCCTGGATCATCCCACTGAAAAAGCCCATAGGAAGAGTACTTGCAAGAGGAGGCACTTGGACTCTCCCAATGAGTCTATCACTGAGGATGCTGACTTTGTTAAGGGAGAAGGGTCTCCCAAATCACCACCCAATGATGTCTCATGTGGAGATGTCCTTGAGATCCTTAAACAAAAGGGTGGATGGTCTGTCCAAAACCAAACTCCTGAGGAGTCAGTATTTCTGGAAGCTTTCAGGACTGGCCCGTTTACCTTCTGGGTTACTCCACCTGCTGATGAACTTATTGATTTGGTTTCTAAGCAGGCATGGAAGGAACCTGATATGATTGAGCTGATCCCCAAGAGACCAGATAGGATTCTGGCTCCACCAGTAGGAAGAGAACATTGGCGAAAGGGTGAACCAGTTGATGCAATGATTGTGGTGGCAGCTACAAAGAAGGAGCTCTTGGAACAGAGTTCCTCCACCCCCCACCCCCCAACAGAGAATCTAGGGCATTGGATAGATACAGGAAGAGAGTTTATGCTTCAGTGACATATGCTCTTCAATTGTTGCATTACTTGGCACACTTCAAAAGACTAAAAAAAGGACTTGGTTAAGGAACTTTCCAACTCCCTTTCAGGGACCACTACTGCAGTGGCTCAAACTTCCATGTCCTCAGAATTGACTACCCTTCAATCTATTGCAAATTTATCCATGAGGCTCATCTTGCACATTGCAGAACATGCCTTTAGGGACGTAGGTTCAGGTATTTCCATCAGGAGGTATGCCTGGATGCATCTGTATGATTTTGAGGAGCCCTTCAAGTCATCTTTTCTCAATGCTTCCTTTGATGGTTCTTCTATGGCCCCACAGTATAAGATACTTTCCAGGTGTGATGAAGATGGGAAGACCCTATCTGCAGTGGGCATGTGTTTTTCAACCCCTCAATGGACCTTTTCCAGGAATCAATGGGGAGGTCAAAAGATGTGGTTCAGGAAGTCTTGGGGTCCTTTCCATGACACATGTGGAGCTAGTTCCCACAGAGGCAGAGGGGGAGCAATAATGGCAGCAGACACCCCTGTGGCATAGGAGGTCCACAAAACTGAGGATTTAGAGATACATTCTCCAACAGACCCTTCCAGCACTCCTGAAGGGAGGCCCAGTTGACTTCTTCTGGAGGCAGTCAGGGGGTTGCTTATCTCTGCACCAGGAAGCCTGGCTAAACATAACAAAGGTCACTTGGATCCAGAGAATCATTTCCAGAGGTTAAATTATTCCCTTTTCCCTACCACCTCTGTTACCCAGGAAAATCCCAAATGTTCCACCCAATCCATAGCTGTCAACCTAGTAGCATAAAAAATATGACAAAGCTAAAAGTAATGGAGAGGACAAAGCCTCAAAACAAGGGACAATTTTTTAAATATTGTTTTTTATAAACTTAGAAAGTTGCTAGAATAAAAGGTTTTGTGCTACCATGCATTTTCTGAAGGATATGAAATCTGAAGCTCAAATACCTGTCATTATCTAGCGAATTCAATCCTCACTGATTTGCAACAGAAATCCAGAAAATCACAAATTTTATGAGGAACAGTGCAAAAATATGAGGCAAAATCTGGACATTTTGCAAAAATCTGGACAGTTGAGAGGTATGACCCAGTCAGAAGGAAGCAGCAGCACTAGAAATCTAAAAGGTCCTAGAAGAGAGTCATCTAGGATGTCCCTCCAGACCAAATAGAATCCGGAACTTGCTCAAGAAAACAGTGGACTGGAGACCAATTTCAGATCTCAGTGTGTTGAACAAATCATTTCAACACACCAAGTTTTGGATGGTCACACTACAGTCCATAGGATCAAAGGAAGTTACTAGGCTAAGAGCCCTAGGGCTTTTACAAGCTGAGCCAAGTTCTGCCCCTGTTTGCACGATCAGTACCTATTGACCCTGTCCAAGAGAGACACAGGTGGAACCCCCTGGGGTGAATTTACTGTTACCAATCCAATCATCCAGATTGCGCTTTAGAGGGCCAAAGAGGTGCTGTGCTTGACATGAACTGGGAGTCTGTTCCACAGGTGCAGTAACCTTTGGGAGACAAATCTGTCCCTCCAGTAGGTTCTATTAATGTCACATACCAGGTTAAGGTCTTTAGAGTGAGTAACGTATTTGCCATTGTACTTGCAGATGTGCAGTATTTCCAATATAGCAGTCAGAGATTGCCTAATACGCAAGGCAGAGATCGCCTCTGAGAAGTCTGTGTCAAACAGAGTAAAGTGGCAGTGATTTCAACTGATCTACATGGGACAGATGCTGAAGATCTTGAATTCTTCTTGTGAGGAACTTTAGTGGTCTCTCCAATTGCTGCAAGGGCCTGTAAAGGTACATGCCAAATGGAGCATTGTGCTCCATTATTAGCCTGATGAGGGAAGAGTACGGGGGGGGGGGGGTTATAACTTCTTTTTTGTTTCTGGAAGCAATGCCCTTACTTATGAAATGAACAATGTAGGAAGCCCTCCTTACTATTGTGGAGATGTTGTGATCAAATGTAAGGTTGCGTCGACCTGTGTGGCCAGGTCCCTCACCACTGAGTGTACGCTTAGGGTATTTCCATTGCTGTGGTAATTAGCTGGTACATTGCTCTTAGCAAAAGAGTTAATAATACATTTTTTACATTGAGTTTAAGGCTGTGACTTTGGCACCAATCATTTATTTGCATAAGGCCCTCTTGTAGGATGTTGACGTTGTTTGGGGATTCTCTGACCACTCCTAGTTTGCAGTCAGCAAACTTTGTCAGCCACAGGCCCTTAGTTTTTTCTTCTACTTTGGAGAAACAGATTCTGAACAGTAGAGGTCCCAGGACTGACCCCTGTGAAATACCACTGGTTACAGGTCTGCTGCTGGAGGTGGATTCCCCTATTTTGACTGTATGGGTTCTATAGGTGAGCCAGTTAGTGGTCCACCTATCAATATAAAAGTTGATACCTAGCTGGATGAGTTTGTCATTAATGCCTGAGTTGGAATAGTGTCAAAAGCCTTAGCCAAGTCCAGGTAAGCTGTATGCACACTTTTTCCCTCTTTCAGGACTCTGGTGACTGTCTCAAAGAAGTCCACCAGGTTTAACAGGCATGATCTCCCTTTGACAAATCCAAACTGAGTAGGGTCAAGTGTTTGGATATTACCTACATCTTTGTTGATAAGGTTCATGATGATTCACTCTATGGCCTTGCAGATAAGGTTAGTCAGGCTAATAGGTCTATAGTTCCCAGGGTCAGTAGAAGCATCAACTTTGTGCAAGGGGTTAGCGGTGGCCATTTTCCATTCAGCTGGGATGAAGCCAGTGCTTAGACTATGATTTAAAAGACTACCCAATGGTGTTGCTAATTCTTGTTGGACCCCATGTCGGACACAGCCAGGGATGTTATCAGGTCCCATAGATGCTGTGTTTTTGGCCTTAGAGAAGACATTTATGACCTGCTCTCTAGAGATACAAGGTGGGGGACAGGTGGAAGGAATCAGGTGGGGACAGGGGAGTGACATTTTCACAGAACCTGTCGGCCAGAGGGTTTGCTATGTCCACAGGCTCAGTGTATGTGGTATCATTAGCAGTTAGGAGCAAATCTGGATCTAACCTTTTAGGCTACGGATGTAACTAAAGAACACCTTATGGCTGTCCTTAGTTGAGAACGCTAATTTGGATTCACAGTTTGCATTGGAGGGCTTCACAGTAAGTCTAATTTGCTTGTTTAAGCTGAGGAAGGAGTGTTTCCAGTTTAGGGCATGCTCCTTCTTAATTTTGCACAACAATTTCTTGCTCTTATTGTAAAGTCTGTTAATGGCAGTTGTCCACCAGGCAGGTTTGCTCTTCCTTGAAAAGCTTGTTTTGATCCTATCAGGTACGGCCATGTCAATGCAGTTATACTGATGTTTGTAAAAAGCATTGATGTAGGACTCGGCATAGTTGCCAGTTCCATCAGAGGGAGGAGGTGCAGTGAAGCTATTTATATCATCCCTTAGAAGGATATAATCTACTTTGGAGACTTTTTTTGGTTTAGTTGCTGCTGGGAGGGGGGGGCTGATGTGGTAATTACTTTGAATGAGACTGATTTGTGGTCAGATCATACAAGGGAAGACCACACAGTGGGGGGTGCTACAGTGGTCCCCTTTATTGGTAAACACCAGATCCAAAATGTTGGCACCCCTAGTTGGGGTGTCCACCAGCTGTTCCATGGCATTGGAGTTAATGAATTTGAAGAACCTTTGGGTAAGTGAGATTGACCACAAGTAATTTACCCAGTCAATGGATGGGCAATTAAAATCACCCAGAACCATGGTGTTCAGATGCATCTTGGTAGATTCCAGTAGATCCAAGTAGGCAGAGTGGGTGCCTTGACTTATGGAGGGGGTCCTGTAGCTGACAATGACATGAATAGGTGTCCTACTAGCAGTTAGTTGCACCTGAAGTGCCTCCAGTGAATCATACTGTTTAACCAATCTGGAGGTATATTTATCTTTAATGAATATTGATACACCTCCTCCTCTAGTTTTCACACTTCTTTCATGGTCTGAACATGTGGTAGGAGGTGTAACCCAGTATGGCTGGGGTACTCTCTACAGCCTTGAACCAGGTCTCCATGACTGCACAGATGTCAGCATCTTCCATGGTGAGGACTGCTTCCAGTGAGTGCAGTTTCATGCTAAGACTCCTAGCATTTAGCAGCATAACCCTGAGGTTGTTTTTTGCTGAAATTCTTACATTGGTAATTTTGTCCTTGTGATATTTTCTGAAAAAAGCACTATGGGGTGGCAAGAGCCTTTGCCAATAGCCAAATCCCAGAGGTGACAGATGAAGACCATCTCTGGCAAAGCATCAAGGTCTACCGATGATGTCATCCCAAGCTGACAAACTGGATACCCTTAGAATGACATCAGAAACTAAGCCAATTATTGAAGTTAGTGATTTTCTGTTTATATTGTGGTATCATCCTAGGCAAGGGTAATATGCTGCTCAAGGCTAGAGACATAACCTGCCTGCAACACATAATCAGAGAGCTCAATCATGTCTCTTTTCAAATAGTCCAGGAAGGTATGTCTCATGTCATTCACACCAACATGTACTATGACCAAATCATAATGGTACTTGTTAAGAGACCTGAGTGCCAGTGTGATCTGATGAATCTTGGCACCAGAAAGACAGCTGACCGTGACTTTTTCCTTGTTCAGCCTGGTGAGGAGGAATTCTGTGCATCTCACTATAGAGTCTCCTATGACTAAGATATTTGGAGTGGGTGTGTGTTGCCTTATGGGCTTTAATGTTGAGACATTTATGCTTGTGTCACTATGTGGATTTTGGGTTTAGTATGTATGTGTTTTGGAGATCTCTGGTGTTTAGGCAGATTTTTTGAAAGTATCTCCGCATATGCTGGTCTATGTGTATGCTCTGTGTCATGAGTAGGAGTTGTGGTAGGTGGGCTGACAACTCTCTCTGTATTGCTATCTATTGCATGAAAGAGCTGTGATTTCAGATTCATAATGTAGGTGTATCTCTCATAAATAATACATGAATGCTTTAGAAGTAGGTGGCTGTCAGTATACATGAGGCAATTGCTACACTGCCTCAGTAGACCCATGTCATCCAGTCTGGTAGGAGAAAAGGAGGGAAGCTGACAGGTCATTGTCCTAGGAATAATCTTGGTCTGGCTATAACAGTTGAAGAGGGAATACAGCAGGTGAATGTATTTGTAGGATTAGACATGAAGAGCTCTGGTTTAGATAATATTTGTGAGGCTAGAGAGCAGACATCTGTAACCGGCAATCCCACTGTGCAGTAGTGCGCTATGCGCAAACAAGCACAAACCAGTTCAAACACAGGCTTTTTAAAGCAGAAAAACAGGAAACAGCCAAAGTTCAAATTATCCCATCAAAACACACTAAACAGAGCCCTGCAACAGTAACTCTAGCTAGATCAGTCCAAACTTTACTTTCCTGCCACAAGGGGGGCCTCTCCAGACAAAAGATTAATGGTTTTACATGCTCCAAAGATCACAAACAGTACTTGATTCAGCAAAAACCTGAACCTAGTCTATGCTAATGTTTTTCAAGTGCAGCAAACAAGTAAAATGAATGAAACAAGCAGATGAACAGTAATTGCAGTTGTAAGAGGAATTCAGTTAGCAGACAATCTAAAAATGTAGTAAATAGAGGTGCATAGTTTAAACAAACAGATATGCTGCAAACATTTTAGTTAATCAAAGTGCAGAAAACAGTTGAAGATAAGCACTTATCATTTGTAGTCTTTGAGCAAGGATGTCTGGATGTGCTCAACAGACCTTCAGGATGCATACTATCACATAAAAATGAACAGACAATCCAGAAGGTACTTATACTTTCGGCTGGGAGACAGTCATTACCAGTTCAGAGCAGTGCCCCTTTGGTCTCACTACAGCTCCAAGGGTATACACCAAGTGTATGGCAGTAGTAGCAGCTCATTTGAGAGTGCAGGGATTCTGGGTGTTTCCATACTAAGATGACTGGCTCATTTCCACTCCAATCATGCATCAACTGGTACAAGCATGAAACCAAGTGTTGCAAACATGTTCAAATAATGGAATAACTGTCAATTACAACAAATCACAATTACAACCAACTCAGACACTGGAATTCATAGGAGCAATGTTCAACACAGTATCTATTGTAGCATCTCTTCCCCTTTCAAGAGTACAAACAATAAGAAATCAAGTCAAGACAATAGTTTTCAGTACCAAGATTTCAGCCCAATTGATTCTGCAAGCCCTATGATCAATGTCAGTGACAATAATCTTAGTTCCTTTAGCAAGATATCACATGAGAATTCTGCAATTGATGCTACAACACAATGGTCAATTCTCTCTCAACCCTTGGCGACAAAGATAAGAATAACTCAGATATGCAAATGGTATATTTCCAGGTGGATGCACTCAAAACAACTATTGCAAAGTCTTCCTTTCATTCTCCCTCAGCTGAAGGCCATAGTGACCACAGACGCTTCCCAGATTGGATGGGAGGGGTATTTTCTGGGGAAGACAGTCCAAGGCACTTGGTCCCCCAAAGAGGCCAACTTGCATATAAATGTCCTGTAAATAAGAGTTGTGCTTTTGGCATCAGAACAATTGTGAGTCAAACAGATATGTCAGTAGTCTGGTACATCAACAAACAAGGGGGAGCCAGATCTTACCCCCTGTGTCAAGAAGCCCTGAGGGTGTGGCAAGGGATGATTTCGGCCAACCACTTTCTAGTTGTGATGTATATTCCAAGGAAGTCCAACATGATAGCAGACAAACTGAGCAGGTCCATCCTATTACCTCATGAGTGGTCTCTCAACAACAAAGTGACGGACACGATTTTCCGTCAGTGGGGCCAGTCTTGCAATCTTTTTGCATCTCCCCTAAACCACAAGTTCAGCAGCTTATTTGCCCTAATCCCCTCAGCGGGGGAGCCAATGAGGGATACTGTACTCCATGATTAGCCCCACCGGTCTTCTGTACATTTATCCCTAGACTCCTTTAATTCCCAAATTCCTTCAGAAAGCAGCCAGGTTGAAGAGCAAAGTCATCCTCATTCCCCCTTACTGGCCTCAACAAATTTGGTTTCCCTTCCTTTGACCTCCTCTTCTGTACCCACCTTGGATTCTGGATCCATCTCCAGACCTTCTGTCTCACCCGGTAGACATGATTCACCCAGACATCTCAAATCTCAAAATGACTGCATGATTTCTCCAATTCCATTAATAGCCAAGCATCCTATACTGTTATTTTCCCATAAACCCTCCACGAAGAAACTCTACAGAAGTAAATGGAGAAGATTTCTTTATTGGGCAGAGTAGAATCAGGTAGACCCCTTCTCAGCCCTGATTCATGTTGTTCCTGAATTTTTAGCAAGTTTATTCTATGAGGGTGCCAGTCCAACTACTATTAAAATTCAGCTTGCAGCCATCTCTAACTCTCACATGGGGTTTCAAAATTCCTCCCTGGCTTCCACTAAACTGTGGAAAGCCTTTTTGATAAGTACCCTTCTACTTAGACCCCCTTATAAAGATCCTCTACCACCATGGGATCTAAATTTGGTACTGAAAGCCTCAACACATTCTCCCTTTAAACCTGCATCTAAATATGAATTAAATTTTTGACCAGGAAAACTGTCTTTTTAGTTGCAATTACATCTGCTAGAAGAATTTCAGAACTTCAAGCATTATCTTCTAAGCTCCCATACTTGATTTTCCACAAGAACAGGGTCACTTTATATACCAATGCTTCGTTCCTACCTATTCTTCCCAAACTTTACAAATAAAGGACAATATATGCTGCACTTATTGAATGTTCATAGGCAATTACTTTTCTACCTGCACAGAACAAAGGAAATTAGAAAAACAGACTAGCTGTTTATTATCTTTGCACATAACAAGTTGGGCAAATCAGTTTCAAAGGTAACTCTAGCCATATGGTTGACGGACTGCATTTCATTTGTCTGCAGCAAATTGAATTTCCCATTACCAAAACCAGTAAAAGCTCATTCAACTAGATCTGTGGTTACTTCCACTTTATTCCAGTCTAGAGCATCCATGGATGATATATGTGTGGCTGCAACTTGGTGAAATCCCCATACCTTTAACACTTATTACAAACTAGATCTTGTCTCAAGGAGAAGAGCGGCCTTTAGCTCAACCGTACTCAGGAATGTCCTTCCTTAGAGTCCACCCAGGAATTTAGGTAGCTGGGGACTTTGTCTCATCTGTTGAGGAACGAATGAAAATTGACATCAGAAAAGAAGTTTTGTACTTACCACAATGTTCCATCTGTGTTATCCATTTGCATTCTTCCTCAACTCCCTACCCTCCATCCCCCTCCATTTCTCACAAATGACTTCTGGAGGAATGAGGCTTTTAAAGACACCACATTTCCCTGATGTTGAACTCCAGTTATGGGAATTCTTTTATTGTCTCTCTTTCTCAAGCTGTAAATAGGATCTGAGGGATGTTAGGCATGGTGCATTATGGTTAGGAAAGGAGCTCGAGAGTTTGTTGGTGGTCATGAGCTAGTGTAACGTCCGAGTTGGATCAGAGTGGTGCACCCAAACCCATCCATTGAAGAAGAATGAAAATGGACAACAGAGATGGAATGTTAAAGTACATAATTTCTTTTTCTAGTACCAGTATAAAAGAACAGAATGGATATTCAGAACTTTGAGCAATACAGAGGTATCAATCTCCTGTCACACTGCATGAAACTACTGGACAAAGTGATTGTTCAATGAATACAGAGAATAATAGAAAGTAAGATGGAAGATGAGCAGTTTGGATTCAGATCAGGATGCAGTACAAATGACATGATGTCTGCACTGAAACAGATAATGAAGAAGCTGGAGATGAAGAAATATTCCAACTGGGCATTCCTAGATATGGAGAAAGCATATGATAATATTCCAAGAAAGCATATTTGGGAAGTCCTGCAATTGTTTGAGACCCCAAAGCAACAATGGTATAAAAACTAGTGTAGGCTATTTACAAGGACCAATGGTAAAAGTGCAAACAGTGTTCAGACTCACCGAGAGGTTCACAGTTGGAATGTGTGTGCAACAAGGTTCATCTCTGAGTGTACTTTTCTTCATATAAGTGATGAACTATACCATCAGACAGGCTGGAGGTGACAGAAAAACAAACTGATATATGCAGACTCTGAACAGGAACTCCAGCAAATGATAAAGGACTAGAATACAAAACTGAAGGCACATGAGATGAAACTATGCACAGGCAAGACAGTGGTCATGGCAGCAAATGGAGAAATTAGAAGCAGCTGAAAACTGAGATAGAATGGAAAATAGTGGAACAGATTAACAGTTTCAATTATCTGGGGGATATGGCTGAAGAGAAGGTAAATCCAAATAAGGGTGTCACAGCTATAAATCAGATGTATTGCAGCCAGATGACACAAAGTCTTGGGGTAATATTTAACAGAAGAATGCCAAAGTTATTGAAAAGTAAACTGAAGAACACAGTTGTGGGACCAATACTTGTGTATGGCCCAGAAATTGGGCCAGTGAAAGAGCATCTGAGGAAGCTAGAAGTGATGGAGAAGAACTGCTTGAGATGGGTAATAGGATGCACATTGTCATTGTGGGATGCATGAAGAAATGGAGACATTTAAGCTGAAGCCAAATTCCAAAGAAGGTCAGGGAGAACAGATTATGGTCATTCAGTCATTTAAGCATGAAAGCCAAAGATAAATTAGTAAAGCACATTTGATAGTGGCCGAAAAAGACAAGAGGAGAAAAGGATTTCCAGCCAAGCTGGATGTGTTGCATGAGCGAAGACCTACAATGACTGTTGAAGTCTGGAAAGTAGCTCTGAATGACAGTTGATATAACACCTTGACCCCATGAAAAAAGGGAAAAAAACATCTGATAATGATTAAGGATTACTGCCGATAATGAGTTATTGACCCATTTGCATGCATCTCTACTAGGGCTAATTGTGGTCATGGACAAAACTCTTAAGAATTTAACACTCCTGAGTTTTTCAAAACTTATAATGGACCTCATTTTAATGGTCATCAGTTTGCAGATTTTGCATGGTGTGAGTTTTAAACATGGAAAAGTCAAGTATTTGTGTCTATAATACTGGAGAAAAGATTCATGCACACTTTAAGGCTTTAATAGCCCAGAACAAAGGGATCCCTTTGAAGCAGTATGGGCATATCTCTCCATAATGGAGTATAGAATAACATCATGCTCCATACCAGTAGACCTCATGCACAAACTTGGGCAACTGCATTTAAAACCAAGACTCCTCCTTATTATAGGTTCATAGGTGTTTACTAGGCTAACAACCACAAGGGCCTTTTTAAGCCTTGCCATGCATCCCAAATCTCTGACAAGTTCTGATACCCTTGATAACCATTTACAGGTTACCTGTATCCATTAGAGACATAGGTACCAAACCAGGGATGAATTATAGGTTTCCCATCCAATTGTCCAGGTTGCACTTGAATTGGGATAAGGAGGAACTCTGCTTCACATGGATGGGGAGCCTGTTCCATAGATGCTGTAGTCTCTGAGATACATACATATCTCTCCAGTGGGACCTATTTACATCACAGGCAAGGTTTAAGTCTTTAGAATGGGTAATTCTGGTGCTGTTTGTTTTGTGGATATGCAGGAGGTCCATCAGAGTGGGATCTGACAATACCCTGTATGCCAGGCATAGATCTCTCCTCAAAAGCCTGTAGGAGACAAAATACAGGGATAGAGCCTTGAGGCAGTCTGCAGAGAGCATTTTACTTACACCCTGTATTATTTTAGTGAGGAACCTCTGTGGATGTTCCAATGGTTGGATATGCCTGGTTAGGTACATACCAAAGGGGGCATTGTACTTAATGATAGGTCTGATGAATGCTGAATACAATGGAACAATGACTTCCTTGGACTTAGATGCCATACCTTTGTTTATATGTTGCGCAATATAGAATGATTTCTTCACCACTGTAGACACATGATAGTCAAAGGCTAGATTACTATCTATGTGTGTACCTAAGTCCCCGACTACTAAGTCAACTCTAAGGGGTGTGTTGTCAATATGATACTTACCAGGGATGGATGACTTCCCAAAGGATACTATTATGCATTTCTTGGCATTTAGTTTTAGTCCATGGCTCTGACACCAGTTATTTGGCTGTGTCAGCCCCTCCTGGAGAACATTTGTGCCAGTGTGAGATTCAATGACAGCTCCTAATTTGCAATCATCTGCAAATTTAGTCAGCCAGAGACCACTGACATTCGCCTTGACTTCTGAAAAGTAAATGCCAAAAAGGAGCAGTCCAAGGACTGATCCCTAAGGGACTCCACTTGTGACTGGCCTCTTTGTAGAGGTGGAGTCCCCAATTCTAAATTCCTGAGTCCTGTCTGTGAACCAGTTGGCTATCCACCGGGTGACATGCAGGTTTGTATCTAACCTCTTGAGTTTGTCAACAATGCCCGAGTGGGGTATTGTATCAAATGCCTTGGCCAAGTCAAGGTAGGTAGTTTGAACAATTTTGTCCTCATCCATTGCTTTAGTGACCTTCTCAAAGAAGCCCGCCAGGTTGAGTAGGCATGAGCTGCCCTTGACAAAACCAAACTGGATTGGGTCCAGTGTCTGGAGGTTTACTATATCACTACTGATCATCTCCATGATAATTCTTTCCACAGCTTTACATATAAAACTAGTGAAACTTATGCATCTGTAGTTTCCAGGGCCTGTAGATGGCCCACCTTTGTACAGAGGGATGATTCAAGGTTTAGCTGAGGGTCCAGGTTTTATTTTTACTTCAGAGGAGACCATTTTGTGGTCTGACCTTACCAGGGAAGGCATTACAGTATGGGGTGTGCAGAACTCTCCCATATTAGTGAGGACCAGATCCAGTATGGCTGCACCCCTGGATGGCGTATCAACTCTCTGGTCCAGGGAGTTTGTGTTTACAAAATACAGGAATCTCTGTGCATGTACTTTTGGTGTTGTATAGAATTCCCAGTTAATAGTGGGGTAATTAAAGTCACCAATGAATATGGTATTGGGTTGGATGGTTAGTGCTTCTAATACGTTTATGGGTTTCCTGGGTCATAGAGGGGACCTATAGCTTGCAAGGATGTGATATTGGATTTTGCCTATGGTGATTTGAACATGGAGCAGCTCAAGTGCATTGTCCTGTTTAACCAGCCTTGAAGTATATTTACCTTTAATGTAAATAGAGATACCTCCACCTTTAGTCCCTACCTGTGAGGTAGCTGGCCTAAATGTGTGGACAGCATTATAATCTAGCACTGTTGATGTACTCAACATGGCTTTAAACCATGCCTCAGTGACTGCACAGACGTCCGCATTCTCTAGGGTAAAGAGAGCTTCTAGGGAGTGGAGTTTTTTGTTTAGATTCCTAGCATTGAGCAATAATACTTTTAGATTTTCTTGGTTTTGATTTGCTATGTTGGAATTAATTTCAGTTTGGCATTGCCTAAAAAAGGCACTATGTCTGTTTTAGCTAATATTCGAAAGCCTAGAGGGGAGAGGTGCAGACCATTACTTGCAAAGCAGCATGGTCCGTTGACCATCTCCTTCCATGCTGACAAATGTTGCACCCGCTTAGAATGACACCAGAAACAAAGCCAGTTATTAAAGTCAATCATCTTTTGTTCATATTGCGGCATCATCCTTGGAGAAGGTAAAATGCTGCTCAATGCTAGGCTCATACCAGCCTGAGACATGTATTCTGAGAGCTCCATGATGTCTCTCTTCACACAGTCATAGGTCATAGCCTGTGATAATCAGATACTGCTGCATTTACATTTCACACAATTGATTTTTCCTCTCATATGTTGTGCCTGTGCTGTCTACATTAAGCTTTTAAGTGTACAGGACATATGTGTCTGTAATTCACCATTCCTGCATGCACAAGATCTTATACTTCTGCATTCCTGATAGGACCACTGGGGAGACGACAATGCAACACTGTTACATATCTTTAGCTGTAAAGAAAAGGTGTTTTCAGAAGTGTTACATATGCATTCATTTCATTAGAAATTGCAGGATGTGTTACCCATGGCACTTGGATAATTGGCTGTGGTACCATACTATAACTATTGCTGGTGGTGGGCTGCATCACACCACTCAAAGTGCTGAGAATGAATTGTGATACATGAATGTATGTTATAAAAGCATGACATTTCAGTAACAAAAAAGGATGCGTTTACCAATATCCTTGTATGCACACATGCACATGAATGCATACACATGCACACACATCTTAAGCTTCCCATTTTCAGTTCTCCTTATGTTACTGGAGGTAAGGATGTACAGTAGAGTTTTTTTCTGTTTTTAGAGGGCACATCACTACTGCTATTTTTTTTTGAACCTCGAGACAATGCAGTAGTATCTTTGTAGACAAGATCAATACTAGGTGTCATAGGGATGACGACAGTTTTGGAAAAATGTACAGGGAACCTTTACAGCAGGTAAGAAACCCAAAATGTAGTTAGTAATAAGCCAGGATTCAATGTGGACATCACAGGATTTACCCACTGCTGCTGTAGGAGAGTTAATTCCAAGTGATCAAACAAATCAACTATGAGTAAATTTCCATGATAACTAAACACAGGGATGGATTATTGCTATTATACAATGACATTTAATAATGAAATTCCTTACCTTTTTAAACAATGTGGTTAGATAATGGAACATTAGTGTTTCTCCCCTTATGTGTTTTACTGAAATCTGATGTACTATGCAGGAGTATGTCATGTACAACTTTGTACTATTTGTAGTGAAGTGCAAGAGAAAGGAGAGAACACATCTCTAGTGCTTTGTCTCACTATCTGCTTTTTTAAATTATTTGCAATATTTGTATATTGTGTTGGACAGAGGTATAATTTTAAAGAAACGGTTATGAAGGATGTTGCAAACACTGTTCCTTTTACTGAATATATTTTTATTGATTTTCAGAAACATAAACATATATACAGTATGTATATCAAAGAAATATTTAGAGGAGATTGCCAGTTTAAAATTTCTGTCTCATTTTACTTCAGCAGTTAGCACAGAGAATTAAAGCTGTGAGAAATTCACAAGTTGTTTTTTGTGATGCACAATTTGATCTCTTCAGCCTTCATTTGGTTACAATGTAATGTTGAGCAAATTACTTTATGAGACAGTGGTTGGGTTAATTGGAAGGATGGGTTAACTCCCAAATTTCGGTCTTGGGGTGCATGCTTATCTAAGTGGGGGAGAGGCATTCTTTCCATCATCCCTGACTTTATGCAATGTGACATTTTTTTTTTTTTTTGCTTCAGTTTTGTAGTTTGTGTCTGTCAGCATGCATAATTTCTATGTGCATGTGTCATGTGTGGGGGAAGACAATTTATGCTGGTTTGAAGGATGTCTCTATTGTAAAGTTGTTTTATTTTCCCCTGCACTGCTATCCCAGCACATAGCGCCCAATTCCAAAAGACTTGCTCTCAGTATAAGTGACCACTTACACTGAGAACAGGTATCTTGGAATCTGGTCCATAGTCAAGTCATTGAATATTCTATTTCTAGATAGATGCTTCTGTTACCAGAGTCATGCAATGTAATTGTACTATATGATTTTTTTTCTGTCTATGTGATTATATTCTCTTTGTATGTATCTTTGAGGAGCTTTTCTCCCCAGGCCTCCACTGAAAATTGGCTGATTTCAGGCCCAGTGGACTTCCCCGGTTAACAAATGCAATAAATAAATAAATAAATAAATAATACTTTAGCCTCCATTAGAATATATTAAATTTACTGTGGGCATGCTGATTGGGTAGCCGAATCAGCATGCATGTTTTAGAATACTAAGGAGTTGATATTGTTTAACTTCTGCTATAGTGCCTGTAATTGAAGAAATGCATGATGTATCATGGTTGTGTAACTGGAATAATAAGATGTAATAATTTATGAGTTTTAATGCATATATTTCTCTGCAGGAGGAGATGGCTTACTGGATCCACTTTGCCAAGCTGCTCGAGAAGCTGTGCTGAAGGCTTACTAACAGAATAAATGTCATGAACCAATTATTTTTTGTTACTATTACAGATTAACTTTTTTGTTTACATAGTAGCAATTAACTGATATATATATATATATATATACACATACATATATTATAAATACATATATAATATATATGTATGAATTTTAAATGGAATTGAAGTCAGAGTTCTACTTCAAGATGCACAAATTGTGTAGATAACAAAGGAAAATTATACTAAATTATAGCACCTCTTATGGAAATAAATAAATGCTTTTGCTGTAACAAGGGTTTGTGCATGATTATAAAATGTAGGTTGTCTAGAATGTACAGTTATTAAAAAAACAGGATTTTGGCTACTATTAATTATACCTTCTTACTGCATCATCTTGATAGAACAATATTTAATGGCTCCCTGGATGTTTTTCAGTTCATTTTCAATTTTATGGGTTGCATTTTCAAAAGTTAGTGCAAGAGTTCAGAAGTGTTTTTTACCCAAACCAAGCATTTAGGTTATCTGTCCTAGAAAATAAGTGCTCCCAAGTACTGTATACAAGATGTAGTCTGCAGTGTTACTATGTACTTCCTGTGACTGATGTTCTGTTTTGATAGAGATTGTACAATGAAGGCACTCATGGCCCAGTACATGTCCTATGACCTGTCTGAATCACCATGGAGGAATTTTTATGCACTTAGCAGTCATTGTGATCAAAATGTACAGACTATGTACTGATTCTCAGACTTCTATCCAAGAAAGAAGTATCCTGGAGGCAATAAGTAGTCCCTTTTGAGGCATTTGATTAGAGTTTATCAAGCAGACCTTAAGTGAAGGAACATACATTACCCTTGGTCAGAAGCAACTTGCAATCAGGTACAATTTACCCAAAGGATGGTTGTGGTTGAAACAAGACCTTTATTTCTGCTGCAGACCACTAAAAATTCTGCCATGCACACTTCGCACATTGCTAGTAACACTATACCATTGTACAGCTGTAAACCTATTTGTAGAACCTTTCGCATACAGAAAAGTTATTTGTGAGCAGCAAAACTTGAAATCTGACTGAATGTGAGACAGAGCATTAATCTTTGCTATTAGTCTTGATGTCAGATTTCAATAAGCTCAAAAAAAGCAGCTGCTAATAAATCATGACGTGGTCTATGTGTGGTTGTTAAACACATGCAAAGAATCATGCAAATCTTTTATCTAAATAAAATTATAACAAACAAATACTACAGGCAATGATTATAAACCACTCCAAATCCTTTCCAAAGAATTGTGTTTTGCAGCAATATTCAATTCATAAATTTCTCGCAACCATTATGAATACATAACAGTCTGCAAAAGGGGTTTATGCCAAGGTATGTGATATAATGGTGCAAAACACAAAGTAGTCTACTGTGCTTTACTGTATGATTCATAATAGAAGGTAGCTGCCCTTAACTTGGCCTGATGTACATCATATCACTGTGAAAGAAAGCCTAGCTTGTTGTTGTAGCACTTAAGTAGCCATTTCCCATTCTATTTCTATATACACCTTCAGTGGTAACTTGGTGCATGGAGACGCTCACCCACTTTTCCAAGTGCTCCCCAGGTAAATAGATTCCTGTACCTGTACATGCACTACGCAGATTGTTTTGTGTACTGCTGGGTTACACTGGTTTATACAAGGTGCATGGCCTGTGCTTGAAAAAGCAGTTACATAGTGCAGCATATTTATGAATTCATCTGATACACCACACGTAGACATGACTCATCAGATTTAGTAAACTGCCATCTGCACTTTGTGAAAGACCATTCCAAAAGCTTATCTTCTAGATACTTTCCAGTAATGGAGAAGGAGAAGGTGTTCCCCTGGATAGCAAGCATATTGGAACCAAATCAGGAGACTGAATGAGCTGCCACTTGGTAACTAACATTTATTTCAACATTACAGGTGGGTTTGACAGGGAACCCTAGAAAATAACAGACTGTCTATAGATATGGATGTGGGAAGAGGAATCCTAAACACTGAGGACAGATGAGGGATTACCTCCTGTTAACCAGGTAGGTGGACTGATTTGCTGTGCACTATTTTAAGCCATCACCTTAGTCATAATGCATCAAAAGTATAGCATTAAAAGTGAAAGTACAAACATCTAAACTGTAGTAGCTTTTCAAGTACAGTAAGACAATAAATGCCTTACACTAGGGAAAGCAGCACCACAGTAACACAGCGCACAGTGTTTGAAAAATATTAGACTAAATTAGTCTCGATTTATATCTAATTAACATGCTGTTAAGTGACCAAGCACCATTTCCTTATCAGTTTACCAACTGGCAGAGATATACAGGGTATTTACAGTTTTATTGCAAACATAGAACTGTACAGGCCACATAATGCATTAAAATATTATCATATACTAATAATAAAAACAAGGCTTTGACATGCAGCTACCTTACAAGGTGGTTAAAAATGTTCCCTAAGCAGATGTGTTTCTCTAATGCCTGCTAGGATATTCAATAATTCTACATCTTGCAAGTTGGGAGTAAATGCATGGGTTTTGATAACTGTACTGTTGAAGTTCATCAGCCTCCTCTAGCTTAGCCAGAAAAATTAAAAGGTTATCTTCAAAAAGGGATAAATTGAATTGCCCACTCTGACATGCATATCCCCTATGAAACTCTCTGTGCTGTGCTAGAGGCTCTAGAAACAATCCAAACAGTGGGGACAGAATACCTGCTGTGTTCTGCATGCCAAAACAAGTAAAAGGAAGAGTCCAGCACCTACTTTAACTAGTGTTAATTTACCTCTGTGTATCCAAGCAATGTCTTAACCAATGTTTTTTGAAATGCAAAGACTAGCAATGTATCAAAAAGGAAGGCCCAACCCAACCTATCAAATGCCTTTTCTATATCCAGACTTGCCTCTAACAGTGGATTCATCACCAACATCCAACATCCTATTTCAGCAAGAGGATCTTGTGTTTTACTATCAAATACTTTTAACAAATCTATTTTGTTCCATATTGATCAGCCAAGGGAGTAAATATTCCAAGACTGAAAACAAGCTATAATTATGCTTGAGGACCAAAACTGGCCAAAAGGACCCAGCCCTGTGGAGCAGAGGAATAAAGCCCTGACTGCATGCACAAAAATACATCAATGGTTGGAGAATGTAATAGGAAAAAAAGTAAGCTAATCTTCAAGATAACAATATGATGGCACTACTCACCACACCATGTCTCTTCCCCCTTTATGGCAAGAATGGGTAGCCATTCGCATCATGCAAATAGTAAACCATGACCCAATAGGCAATGAATGGCATCCACAATGGATTAAATTATTTCACCAAAATATCACATCATCTAAAGTTAACCCAAAAGCGATTCCCTTCTTAAATCAAGATATCATTAAGACAACAAAAATTCACCCAATCTTAATTAATAGCTGTGAAATAAATTACTGATATCAATAAATCTTAAAGACACGATTACTCTGCTACAACCAATACATAACAACCCAGATATAAAATTAGCAAACTCCATGGTAAACCTAGATAAAGACCCATTAATAAAAAATTACACAGTATGGGACTTCTACTAAAATACAAAACCTCTCAATGGAAAATATAATAAACCTACTTAGAGCAAACAATAATTATAAAGTGATAATTAAACAAATACTATACTTAGTATAGTAACCAAAGATATCAATGTAATTGAGCAACATGTCAAATTAGCACAACAAACTCAAAAATTGCTCTTAAATAAAAAGAAAATGCTCTCAAATGCATATAAATTAATAGCAAAAATGAAATATCAAAATACAATACTTTTCTCAAAGTTTTGGGAAGGAAAGGGTAATAACATAACAGACTGGTCTACTTTATATCATTGAAAAATTAAAATATTGAGTGCTGATATCAGTGAAAATGCAGAATGTCGAAATTGCTATTGTGGGGGGCTGTGCCCCCCCCCCGCTAAATATATATTCCAACTCCGTGATCGCACTACAGTGAGGAAAGGGCAAATATCTCGATCTCCACTGTACTGTGATCCAAAAGAATTAATTTCGACACTCTGCATTTTCACTGATGTCAGCACTCGAGGTTTTAATTTTTCACTGATATAAAGTAGACCCTAACAGACAATCAGAAGGAATCAGCTATTAGAAATACTATGAAACTGACGCCATATAAAAAATGAATATACACCCAGATCATGATTTTTAGTAATGCATACCATACACCTGTACACATAAACAAATTCAGTCCATCTAAGTCACCTTACTGTCCCTTCTGTCCAAATAAAGAGGCAGATATCCTCCACATCTTCTGGAGCTAGAGCACAGTTTAGAAACTCTGGTGTTCATTAAGATTACTCTTAGAGAAATCAGGCTACTCAAAATTCACTTTGTCATGGGAGACAGCAATATTGCATATATTCAAAAGCAAGAATAATAATTTATTTAATCACATAACAATAACACTATGCACCCTATTAAAATTTTACATAGCAAAGAACTGGATAGATAGATCAAGACTAACCTGGTCAGAATACAAAAGCATGACCAAAAAACATATATTGGCTAAGAAACTTTATACAAAAAGTCAGAAGAATCAAACATATCATCAAAATTATTGCAAAACATTAATTGATATATTATCATAAATTGCAAGACAAATGCTAATAAAACAAAGATAGTAAACACATCTCTTAGTTGGAGTAGTAACAGCATTTTCTAAGGTGACAATTTTTTGTAAATATGTATATAAGATTTATAAGTTTATATAAGTATAAGGTTAGAGTAGACTGATTTCTTTGTGTAGGTTGCTGTTATACTTCTAAATATGCTCTCATTTGTCATTAAAATGTACAAGTGAAGTTTTAAAATAATATTAACATGGCTGACATATAACCATTTCCTTGTGTTTATCCAATACTGTATTCCTAGCTATTTCGAATGTTATTTAGCAAAGTGTGTATTATCTATTGAATAACTTCCTCATGTTAAACATTCTGTAACATTCAACTGTACCACAGTTACATCTTATTTATCTCTCTACTTGTATTTTATGTGAGACAATATTCAATTAAAAGTTATTTGAAAATAAAAAAGAATGGGTAGCCATGTAATTGGGTGATGGCTGAATACCTGATGGCAGCAGATTGCCATAGGCTGAGACAAAATAAGTAAGAAATCAATCATTAACTATAATAATTTTAAAATAAACAAGAATGGCCTATTTTAGCTGTTATCTCTCAGTTGCTTAGAATGTTACTTTATAGATATAAGCTATATCAATTCAACATGAAAAACATGCTATATCAATTCAACATAAAAAAATACTTGTAAGACCTTCTGAAATACTTGTTCTGAATAAAGCTCATTATTTTAACAATAAGGTCTGATAAAGTCAATCCTGAAATCTACAACATTTGTAAATAGGAACTTGAAAGTTTGACTGTTGCTAAAAGATGATCTCAATATGTCTTTATTTACTTTGGAGAGTTTGATAGCTGTCGATAATATTTAGGTTACTACAGAAACGAGCTTGGATAAAATAGGCAGACAGATATAAGAAGTAAAGTAAAGCTATTTCTACAAAGATGTTCTAAGCTGTTAGAGAACACAGCCACTGAAAATGAGTGATGCACAAAAACAGTCTAAAAAAGAATTATTGGCTTATTCATTTGCTATTAAAGTATAGGAGAATGCCAGGAATATACCTTAAAGATACGTAATGAAATACATATGATTGCTTCACTAGTATAGCGCTCACTTTTATTTTTGACCCCCCCTCCTCAAAATTTTAGGCTCACTCCTACTTATGCAAACTGTTACAGATTGGCAACATAATTTCAAAAATCAGACATGTTGGTACATATTTTGGCCCTTATCCTGAAGTGCAATGACCCAGCAGGTGGTACATTGTAATGCAAGAGCCAGGGGTCAGAATAAGGAACCCCAACAAGGAGGTGCATCTGGACCACAAAAATATTCTCTGAAAAGTTCAGCTTTCAATTTTATGCTTAGATGTGATTGTTATTACTGCAAGGATAAGAAGCCCCAAATATCTCTGTAGAGCATTAAATATTACATTTTTTCCTGAATTAAATATAAAATTTTCTTTTAAAAGATAGAATTCTGATCAGATCATGATACAGTTTCCTGTGCTTGAGTTCTGAGTTCCATTACAATAGACTGTTGGCCGCATTGGAGTAACGGTCAGATAGAGCCCAATACATCCAAAATGTTGCACAAGTAAACAAGAGACTGTATGGTACAGTATTAGGCAGATATGAGTTTACTGACTGTTCATGAAATTCACAAATCAGCTCACTGAGTTAGTTATCTGCTCTGTTATAAGAAAATAAATAGCATAAAATGAAGCCAGCATAGAAGCAATTAAACATAACATGTTTTGTATAGCATCAAGAACTGAGTAGTATGGTTTATACTGAAATAAATCAATAAAGCCAACATGTAGTAGGGCTGCAGGGGATGGAGTGAAAGAATTGTATTTTATTTATTTATTTATTGCATTCATTAACCAGGGTAGAACACACATCCACATTGACCTTTTTCAGTCTATTCCAGGAGCACTGGTCTAGTTAAGTGACATGCTCAGAGTCACAAAATAGTCAAATGAAGGCTGAGGAATTCAAATTATTGACTACAGCAAGAAGCTCATTAACTCTTCTTAGCCTTAATCTTGGTGCTAACTGTCTGACAGAATGGTGGCCTTGAGAAAAAGGCACCTAGATAAAATGAAAATACATGAACATTAGCTGGCATGCTGGAAAAACATCCGGAAAGAACTGTCGTTGTCTTGATGTTAGTGCAAAGGATTTAGGCTATGAGCCGTTAACACACTGCTTCCTGTAGTGCAGGATTTGATTCCCTCAGCTTCCATTTGTCTACTGTGCCTCAGAACATGTCACTTAAACACAATTCTACTGAACTCTGTCTGAAAAACATTCATGTGGATCAGTGCTCTATTACAGTTGACAAATACAAAGAAATGAATGCAATACTTTGGCTGCAATCTGGAAAGTGCAGAGATAAAATAAGTCTCCAGATTATTTCTGTACATCCTACAGTAACATATTGAATTATTTCTCTTTAACTCTGTACCATTGCTATCTACTGCAATCACCTTCACTGTCTGCCATGAAAACACTTCTTACCTATGTGACGATAGGAGGTACTGCAGGCATAGCTAGCTGGAATTTTGTAAATTACATGTCGTTTGTTGATATCATACTGATTTATACAAGATGCTTGTGTTACAAATGTATTAGAACTGTATGTCTTGTGTATATCAAACTGATTTGTACAGATATTTGTGTTGAAAACATACCTCTCAACCTGGAAACATCAAAAATCTGGATATTTGTGTTGAAAACATACCTCTCAACCTGGAAACATCAAAAATCTGAACAAGGCCCATGAAAAATAGGTACAAATCTGTATGCTGATTAACGTAAAATTTGCATACATAATTATGTAACCCCGACCACTCCCATGGATTGTGGGATACCAACTTTCAAGCACAAACTGAAGAACAGACAACCAAAATATGGCACCAGAGTCCATCTGCAGCCATTCCAAAGTCCCATTACTTGGCTATTTCACCCTATTTACCATAAACACTAATATGTGCATACTGCATTTCTTCTACAATGATTATTTGGATTTTATTTTTATATTTTATAGCACAATGCATAAACACTAATAGATATCTGCTAAACAAAGCAATACTGTCTCACAATGAAAACAGACTTGGCATTAAAACTTCTCTGCCCTTGAAACTCACATTCATTGAAACAGCACTGAAACCCACACCACATCCAAAGAAAATGCATATGGTCAGTGGTGGATAAAGATTACCTTTGGGCTGTTTTCAAATCACAGGCCCCTTACACACAAAACAAGAAACATACATGTGTTCTTTGATACACCTTCCTGACTTTATTAAATTATATTTCTTGTATAATACAGCACACTTGTTAGACTTAAATTAGAGTGCATTTTAAATTTATTGTTTGAACATTATTCCAGTAGGCAATGAAACAAAATGCATGAACGAATAATGACAAAACTGCCCAATTCAGAACATTTCCATCATAAAAGACTACTTACACACACAAAATATATATTTTATATATATATAGATATAGATAGATGGACAGAATGACTGTAGTATAAGCCATAGGCATCTTGCACAGCTTCTCGTACTTATTTTCAATTTCAGGGGTTTTTTTGGGGGGGTGGCAAAAGGCCAAAAACCAGGGACACATTTTAAACATTGCTTGTATAATTTTGGAAATTTTCTAGAATAAAATATTGTGTTACCACCATGCATTTTACTGCCAAGTCTTGAAACCAGGACCCCGTGCACTACAGTCAAAGCAACATACCACTATGCCAAATCAGCAACTTCCTGAAAGACATGAAGACTGAAACTTAAATGGCTATCATTTAGTGAATTCAGTTCTCACTTCTCACCATAGCTCTCAACCTCTTAGCACAAAAAACCTGGACAAAGCCAATAATGGGGGAATACAGCCCCAAAACAGGGACAAATTTCAAATACTAATCTTATAAGCTTAGAAAATTGCTAGAATAAAAGGTTTTGTGTTACCATTTATTTTCTGAAGAATATGAAGGCTGAAATTCAAATGCCTGTCATTATTTAGTGATTTCAATTCTTTAGTGATGCACACCAGAGAGACCCGCGGTGGTGGTGCTGCGGTAGCGTTGTCGCCTCACAGTAAGTCGCCGTCTGGTTTGATTCTCAGCTAGAGCGTCTTCTGCATGGAGACATGCATGAATGGGCGTACCTTTGTTGAAGGTTGTGTGTCAGGGCTGGTAACTCGGCATGTAAAAATCAACTACCAATCATTAGCGGACCGGAGTTCCGCTGTGGCGACCCCTAACTGGGAAAAGCCGAAAGACACAACAACAAGTGATGCACACCAGAAATAAAAGGTAGATAACATAAAAGCAGTCAAATAACTCCATTGAAAATAAAAGGTAGATACCTTAAAAGCAGTCAAATAACTCCATTGAAAATAAAAGGTAGATACCTTAAAAGCAGTCAAATAACTCCATTGAAAATAAAAGGTAGATACCTTAAAAGCAGTCAAATAATGTCCGTGCAGCCAGCTGAATAACTCCATTTGAATACCTTAAAAGAAGACACACCATAAGCCCATGGAGAAGAAAATAAATACCAGCTCAGCTCATACACACCAGCAGAAGTCATTTCCTTCCCAAAATGTTAACTCTGTTCAGAGAAAACTCAGTCGTTTCCTACAGTGTGTTCCATTCTCAGAAATAAGCAATACCTGCTTAACAGCTCAGTTGTTTCCTTCTTCTTTCAGTGCACTCACAGATTTTAAACAGCCAGCCAGCCTGGAAAGCCCTTCAGCTCAATTCTGACTGGCTGATGGAGCTGACATCATCATGCACGTGATGACTTCAGCTCAAAAAGCACAAAAAAAATGCTTTTAAAAACCTGGGGGAAAAAGTCATGAATTGTGGCACCCCATTATTTGGACCCCAAAACTCAGTAAAAACCAAGTAATTTGGTATGGTTGGGAGGTATGGTTGAAAAGGTATTACATCCACGGTGGTACAGCGGTAGCATTGTTACCTCATAGCAAGAGGTTCTCCTGTTCGATTCGCAGCTGGAGTGCCTTCTTTGTGGAGTCTGCATGTCCTCCCTGCGGTCAAGTGGCCTCCGAAAGACATGCGTAAATGGGCATGCCTTCACTGAAGGTTGGGTGTCGGGCTGGCAACTCAGCACCATAAAAAGTGACTGCCAATCATTAGCGGACCGGAGTTCCACTGTGGTGACCCCTAACCGGAAAAGACAAACTTGTGTTTGAAATGTATCTACAGTGTGCCCTACTGGATACAACAGAAATATACATGCACTATTGTAACTGTTAAAATGCATATGTTTTAACAGAGGAAAATGGAAGATTAACCTCAGTCCAGCAAACTTTAAAATATATCTGAAATTAAATCACTTTATGGGCTATAACATAAAGATGCAATCTCACAGGTTTCAATGCAGCCAGAGACACAAAGTCTGTACCAGGAAGCTTTCCTGTATTGTCTTTCGGGTGAACTAATTACTATTCTGGAAGCGTGGAGGTATGCAATTGTTTTATGACTTCCAGCACCTGCCACAGATCTGAGCAAAAGTGTGTGTGTGTGTGTGTGTGTGTGTGTGTGTGTGTGTGTGTGTGTGTGTGTGTGTAATTTTACAGGTAGGTGCTAAATCCTGACAGCCTCCAGCAATGGGAGTTAGTATGGGAACTAGAAAGCAGATGACCAGAAGTGATGTAATTCTGCAAGTTATCCCTGAAGTAATATTTTAGATATTATTTTGAGAAGTCTCTTAGTGAGACAGAGCATTCTGTATTCTGTCTTGGGCCTAACAACAAGGACCATTCACCACATCATCTATTAAGTAAGTAGGGAATAGTATAATTCTTTTAGATTCAGTCAGGAATATAGTAAAACTTAGTTTAGTTATTGTTTTTCTTTATTTGTCTGAGCCTGTCCTTCAATGTTATTTTAAATATTTCCTGTGACTTGAACTCTGATGTCACTGTGGTTATATACTTAGTATTTTCTTGTTCTTTTATTATTTATTATTAAATATATTTAAACCTTTCATTGTGATTGATCTTTATAGAGATATTTAAGTTTTGAGAGTACTTGCATATTTATTTGGTGACACTGTGTGGGCCACTCTTAATAGCCTTGCTCTTAGTCAAACTACCATTTGCATTAATATTAATTTCACTCAGTATATTGGATACCATTAGAAGAGCCTTAAGATAGCTGGCAGGATTGTCTGGTGGCAGTCATAACTACCTTATAGTCTGGGCAGAAGGAGCATAGCTAGTAAACTTGTACCAGCCTTTCCCAGGTGTGTGTATGTGTGTGTGTGTGTGTGTGTGTGTGTGTGTGTGTGTGTGTGTGTGTGTGTGTGTGTGTGTGTGTTGCGCACGTGCACTAATGCACGTCAGCTACTTGGGCAGGGACATGAAGCACAGGTTGGACAGAGGGTGCTGGAGGTCTTGGCTTGGACACTCAGCTGAGATCTCAACTCTATAGCTGTGCCAGTGGGAAGTCTTATTGAGGATCTGGAGAAAGAGGAAGAAACCAGCCTCAGGCTGACTGTGTTCCCCATGTGCTCTTAAAGGAAATTGTGCTTGATTGTGCTTGATGCAGAGAGCTGCATCTGGAGATACTGTGTGTATACCTGTTATCCTCTCAGTGAATGTCCCCACTGGTGAGGATCTAGGCTCCTTGATTACTGGCCCAGAGGTGGGGCATTACAACCTGTACTAGACAACCATCCATCCACAACCCTTTTTTCTCATTTTTAGTAAATGGGGTTGGGGGTGTCACTTCAGTGATAATCACCTAGAGCCAAGGTTTACACCACCGGGTGGCTAACTATGCTGCAGTAGTTCTTCCACATCACTCACATGCACAAACATGCCTATGGCCAATTTAAAGTGTCCAATCCACCTACTGCATGTCTTCAGAATGTGGGAGGAAACCCATGCCAACACAGGGAGGCCATGCAGACTCCACACAGAAGGCACCTCAGCTGAGACTCGAACCAGGGAGCCTCTTGCTGTGAAAGCAGCAACACTATCTGCTGCACTACTGTGCCATTATACTAAACTTACTTTTACTTCCTTAATGCACTCTCAGGTCTCTTTGGAGTTCTTGTTTCTCTGTTTTTCTGTTGTGCTGTCCCACCATCTTTGTAGCCTCATTTTCTCAGTCTACTGTCACTAGGAATTTCTATCTACTTTATGTGCTTCAAAAGTCTTGTGTACTGTTCCTGCTTTAGCTGTATTCATATCTCCAATCATGTTGTATTTTCTGACCATCCTAGCCCTGTTTTTGTTCCTGTATGCATTCTATACCATGTTACTTGCAATTATACCATGACCCCCCATTAATATACCAAAACATGCACGCTGATTGGTCAGCGTGCACGTTGTAAATCGACTTATACTAATGGAAAAAGGTCCGGTTGCCTGGACTTTTTCCATTAGTATGTCTTTTTTAAAACACTGTCTCGCTATGTTAAACTCCTTTAACATAGCGAGACAGTGTGTAAAAAGCAACGGAGATCTTGCTTTCTCCGTTGCTTTTTTTTTAAACCTGTCTCGCTATGTTAAATGGCTTTAACATAGCGAGACAGCTTTAAAATAAGCAATGGAGATCTCCGTTGCTTATTTTAAAGCTGTCTCGCTATGTTAAACCCATTTAACATAGTGAAACAGTAAAAAGCAATGGAGATCTTGCTTTCTCCATTGCTTTTGCCCACAGCTCTGATGTACTGCGTAGGCATACGCATGCGCAGTAAATCAGAACTGCCGCAGAATACCAGACAGCTGCGGAAGGGCAGCAAGGAGGCATTATACAATGCCATTATTTAAGAAAAGTAATTATTTTTTTTCTTAAATAATGTCATTAGAGTATAATAATAACCACTTCTGGGTGTGGGTAATGCTGGATTTACCCAAGGTTGGCTTTGTTTGGCCACTCGGGCTTCACCCTCGTGACCAAACCACGCCAACCGTGGGTAAATCCAGCATTACCCACACCCAGGCGTGGGTTATTGCTATAATGTACCATGTTGCAGGTCTTTCAGCCACAACCTCCAACTCCATGAAGTCCTGATTCATATACAACAATCTACAGCTGGCAGCATTTCTGATGATCTTTTTCTCTGTGTGATGTACTCCACTTCATTTAACTGATTCACTGCCTTCAAACTGACACACCTTAATAATCTTTTTACCTTCTTAGTTAGTTCAAAACTATATCCAGCATGTGTCAGATGCTCATGCCTGGAAATGCATTTGAATAAGTCCTTGTATCCTAACAGTTCTCAAATCACTTTTAAACAATCTGCTGTTTATAAAATTAAAAAAAAAATCTTCTATGCTGTACTGAGATCTGGTGAAAGTTTTCTTTTTTTTAATATTATAGTTTTTAAGCTATTGGAATATAGCATAATGAAGTAAAAAATAAAATGGTTTACCAGCAGATCAGAGTGTGTTAATGCAAGCTACTTAAAAGGTGAGAAGTTCGTTCATTCAGCACATAAATCACTTGTATCCTTCTTGATAGTTAGCATTAAAGAGTTAATCCTGAATCCTGAGACACATTTTAGTTTATTGTTAGCTGGATGACTGCCATGGGATCAGAATTAAGTTATTCTTTTGGTGTAAGAGTTTACAGCACTAATAGTTGCAGTTTATTTCCTCTGCCCTTTAAATTAATTAACACTCTTCTGTATGGCTGTACTTTAAATAATTAACCTGTCAATCACAGATACATGTCTGCAGGCCATGACCTGTAGCGTGCTCACACAGATCCTTCTTTCGCTATAAACTGTATGCTTTGGGGGAGGGGTGACAATACTTTTCATAAAAGTTAGTTTTTCTGGCTAAATAATTTAAGTTCTTATATCACAATCACAGGTAAGTACCAAGTGACATCCTACAAATACATTAAAACAAGATAACGTAAATAAGCATGTACTGTCAGATACTGCAACTTTTTTTTTTAATGTCAAGATGTTTATAGGTTAGTACTAGGCTAACTGCCTTTGTGAGCCATTTTAAGCCTAGCCATTTACCCCATCTGAGAATCAAACCTTGGACTTTGTGTTTGTAAGGTAAACACCTTAACCATTATGCCAACCTCCCATGTCATCAAGGAAAACACATGTTGGCTATCATTGCATCCCTGCAACAGAAATGTATTTTATCAGCTATAGTGTTGTCTTTTTTTTGCAAGAGTATGGCATCCTCAAACAGACAAAATATTCTGGACCGTAATTCCTCCCATTTTAACATGTGCCAAGTTCTGTTATTAAATTAATACATGTGTCAAAAATAAGCTGCATTATTCATGATCCCTAATAAAATACATTTTTTTCTAGGATTATAGGATTTACAGCTGAAATAAGTGCTGTTTATCTGATACATCTAATCATCTGAGAAACAAAACATCATTATGTCTTTTTCCCTCCAGGCCATGATCCATTGCATTTCTTTTTCATGTTTTTAGTATAAAGCATATTCCATGACATGCAAAACAGCATTCCAGTTCATCTTCATGCTGAAGGAAACATCAGTTAATAAAAAAGGTCCACAAGATCAACAACTTCAGCAGTTTCAGCCAGACTGCATGAGATGAATATATATCCATATTGTAATGATCTCCATTTTACATACTACAAAATAAATGTATCTATATCAGCACATAATTTATACTGCCCTTGTACCTTAATCAATAATAAATTCATGCTTATAAAAATGATTTTTAAATGCTCTTTAGTAAGATGTAGCATTAATTCTGTAAACTCATTCATGAGACAAGCAAAAGCCTCATTGCTCAGAGGCAAGTTGCTTTACAGATCACGATTAGGAGCAGATATGGAAAGCCAGGATGGTTGCCACATTATTTCACAAGAGAGGTACTGGCTATCCAGCCTGCTGCCATCCCCACACTCATTCCCCACAGAGGGGATGTTTTCACCTTAAAGGGAAACCCAGACTCTCACCATAAGTCAAGAGTCATACTGCTGGCCTGGAGGGGTCCACATCATTTCTCATCAGAAGAGAGGACTTGAAATGTGTGTAAATCAGGCAAGGAAAATCCAGCTTTTTGGCATAAAAAATTATGTTATCTAGCCCTATCAAGTCTTTTCAAATATATGGGGAAGAAAGAGGAGACAGCAAAAGGTTTTATTTTCCTGGGCTCAGAAATCTCTGCAGATGGTGATTGCAGCCATGAAAGAGAGAGAGAGACTCACTTTTTAGAAGGAAATCTTTGGCAAATCTGGGTAAGATTTTAAAAAGCAAATGCATAGCATTGTCAACAAAGGTCATCTGAGCCAGTAATCAAGGAGCCTGAAACTTCGCCACTGACACCAGTGAGGGATGTTCACTTGGAACAAAAATAGATGCACAGTATTTCCAGATGCAAATCTCTGCACCAAGCAACATGCTCAGTCAGGTGGCTGGGTTTCCCCTCTCCCTCTCTCTCTCTCTCTCCAGGCCCGCAGTAAGACTCCCCACTGGCACAGCTATAGAGTCGAATCTTCATCCAAGTGTCCCAGGCCAAGTCCTTCCCCACCCTCTCTGTGAAACCAGTGCTCAGTGTCCCTGCTCTGAGTAGCTGACACACACACACACACACACACACACACACACACACACACTGAGATTTGATTTTCACAAACACATACACATGGGAAAGGCTGGCACAGGTTTACTAGCTATGCCCCTCTGCCCAGACTATAAGGTAGTTACTGCCACCAGGACACTCCAAAGCCAGCTGCTCTAAGGCTCTTACAAGAGTTCCCAATTATACAGAGTGAAATTAATATTAATTCAAATGGTAGTGTTTGACCAATGCAGTAAGGCTTCCAGTAGCGGCCACAATGTCACCAGATAAATATAAGTACTCTCAAAGGTTAAAATAAGAACAACCACAGTGAAAAGTTTAAATATATTTAATAATAAAAGAACATGAAAATACTAAATATCTATTAACAATAAACACCAGAGTTTCAATCACAGGAAATATTAAAATAACACAGATGAATAGATTCACACAGATACAGAAAAACAGTACTTAACTAATCTCACTATATTTTCCTGACTGATCTATAGAATTACTATCCCCTGGTTACTTACTAAATCAAAGTAAGATGAAGTGAGTGAGTGATCCTCCTATATCAGGTTTCAAAAACAGACTGGTTTGAGACTTCTACCTCATCTAGTATTAAAACATCATTTTTAGTGCTGATTTACAGAATGCCAACACATAAATCTGGTCATCTGTCTTCTTGTTCCCATAAACCCCCCTTTACTAGAAACTGAACCATACTCTTGAACATATGTGTTACCATACACACAGATGTGTTATAGCACCTGGAACCCTAAAACCATTTCAACACTTCCATCCTTCCGGGGTAGCAATTAGTACACTGATAAGGACAACACAGCAGGATTCCTAGTCCTTGTTTTTACAGATAATTCAACACAAGCACCTGTACAAATCAGTTTGATATACAAATGACATAATTCTTTACAAAAACTCCTAGTCCTTGTTTTTACAGATAGTTCAACACAAGCATCTGTACAAATCGGTTTGATATACAAATGATAGAATTCTTTACAAAAACTTCAGCTAGCTATGCTGGTATATGTCATACATGCATTACTCTACTTCTCCTGGCATAGCTGTCAATACCTCACATGGTCACATGTGCAGTAAAAGCTATGGTTTTCTGAGTAGTAACATATGCCAGGAAGAGTTAAGACTACCAGTTAAGGCTGCCCTCCAGAAAATTGATGATTTGGAATGTGATGTTGAAGAAAGCTTTTTTAGAGTTCACTTAACTGCAAGAAGATTGACTCAACCAATACCTTAAATCCAGATTGCATTTTACTATCAAGCCTTCCAGTGAACAGATACTTTGGCCAAGGTGGATGGAAAGTATTAATGAAATAATGAATATGAACTAGCAAGAACTTAAAAAGAAGCAACTCTTGACAAACAAGCCTAGCCTCCTAAAATCCTTGAGGTCACACAGAGGAAGATTTGAATAAATAGCAGCAGCAACACAAGGAACCAGTTGCATTCTTTATGTGAACTATTTAATGCATATACCATATGGTAATTATTTATTACAAGCAGATACACATAGCTGCGCTTTTTACTGGTAGAGGAATTCATCACTGTGCAAAGAAACCTCAATGAGAGAGCCACCAGGAATTACAAATCCACCTTCCTAAAAGACAACCAAATCAATCTATTGAATGACCCAAGCAAACTCTGGAATATAATCAATCAAGTTACTGGTCAAGTACCCTCTAAAGATCCATTGATGACAGACTGTATCTTCCTCACTGGCTAGCTATCACCCTTGATTTCTTGGAAGAATTTCATCCAATCCCCTAATACTAGTATTATTGAATCACTCCATTTCATCTGCCCCATGTACAACAAAACACACCTAGATTCACCTCCTTTCTACTTTAGAACAATAAAAAACAAACACGTCACAGCCCTAATACAAAAAGTACCAATGACTCCCTAGAAGGTTTATACAGACTTCACTGGTAATTCAAATTTCACCAAGACTGCATCCTTCACCCCCCCTCAAACACTTCTGCAACCTCTGTATCTCCAAAGGCACTATGCTTACACAATGGAAAATAGCTACAGTCAAACCTCTGCCATATCTGCCAAACCCACATCTCCAAACTTTAGAGTCATTTTGATTCTATCAAAACTGTCCAAAATACTAGAAAAAAAATGATTCACAACCAATTTGCACAATACATTCAAACATTATTTTGTCACCACTTCAGCATGTGTTCTGAATAGATAGGAGCACAATGTCTGCATATATTATCTCAATGACAAAAACATATGAACAGACTCCTTCTCACTGGCCTTTTCTTGGCTAATCTAAAAGAATTTTATCTAGCTGAACATTCTCCCCTTCTACTACCATTCATCCTTAGGCAAGAGGTAGCCAACAGGATCTCCAGTGGTTCAAAATTCATCCTAAATGACAGACACTTTAAAGGTCAGTTAAGATTTCTACTCCTCCTTCAGCTCCACTGCACAGTGGTGCAACGTAAGACTTTATATTATATCCAGATATTTATTATACTCATCACTGTTGCAGTACCCTTAACTATATGGGTTATATCCTGCCTATGATATAATAGCTGGCCAGCTTCCAAAGCTTCAGGGCACCTTCCATGCTTCCAAAATGTCAGGCAGCTTGAACTGAGCTAACTAAAAGACAAGTTTGAACACTAAGCCCTTCTCAGCTTTACTGCCACCGAACAGTACACTCCTCTGAGGCTTTTAAGGACTGACTGCTGGCTTGTACTGTTCCTTCACTGAGCAGATAAGTTCCCTTTGGGGGAAATATCTTCCACTTAATAAGTTTATTACTAATACTTTTCAGGAAAGTCATTTTAAAGCTAGGAGTTTATGTTTTAATGGACTGTCACAAGACTGTACTGTACTTTTAAACAGGAGTACTCTTTTTCCTGACAGTTTAAAACTTATTTAATGTAACTGCAAACTTTTTTTCCTGTGGAAAAATTGTGTTTATTTTACTTTGTGGGGCTGGCAAAGTGTTTTAAAGTGGTTTTTATTGTGTCTCCGAAAAAAGTGACTTTTAAAGACATTTTGTTTTTACCAGCATTTGCTGCTTGTTTTCACTTGGAAAAGGGCACCATTTTCAACATGACCGTGAAATAATCTGTCATTCCTTTGGTCAGTCCTTCTTATAACCACAAAAAGAAAAAAAGTTAAGCAGACAGCCTTTGCTATCATAACAGGCTAATCATTTGCCTCAGCTTCAGGTGTGTGACTGTTCTATAACCATTGGTTCTACCTCAAACCACATCTTTTACCTAGATCTCTCTGGTGTAGTACCTACAACAACTATGGACCAGGAGTTAGCCATGTCCTCTACGGCTGTTGCATTCCTCTCAGTGGGCAAGGAAGAGCCACTCATCAGTCCTGGGAAAAAGAATAAGGAAGGTTTCTTTATTTTGTCAGAATGTTGTACCCATCCCTGGGGAAGCTGCTGCTGCTGCTCTCAGCATTTACAACACATCTGGTCTAATTTTTTCTATCCAAAAGGTATCTACTCCTCCTCAAGCTTCCTTAGACAGGAGTAGATTAATGGGTCTGGCTCGGGATTTAATTCGGTTACTGATTTTTCTTGTAAAGTAGTTTCAGTTAGAAGAATGAGAGATACCTCCTTTCCTGAAGAAATTCAATATTCTGAATCTGGACAGAAGGATGAAGGGATAGATGAAGGACTTTCATCACAGATTTCTGATTCAGACTCAAGAGAGAGAGAGAGAGAGAGAGCAGTTTCTGAATATCCATGTGGGGATTCTATTTCTCTGAGATTATTTCTAAAATGTCCCAGTGTTTTCAGTAGAAAACCAATACTATGAATTGTTACAGAAGGAATTTACAGTGTGTGTGTGTGTGTGTGTGTGTGTGTGTGTGTGTGTGTGTGTGTGTGTGTGTGTGTGTGTGTGTTACTTCCTGCAATTTTCCTGACAGCCAGCTGCCCAAAAAAGGCATACTGGATATTATAAAGTTCCTCAGTCTTAAGTTTTTATATACTCTTCCCAAACCTAATCCAGCAATTATAGATTTAGTCAATCCTTCTACTGTTAAACACTTGGTTAACTTTAGTCTTATAACTTCTGATGAGGATGGGAAGATAATTATGTATGTAGAAAGAGTATGCTTCTGTGACTTTGATTTTCAGAATTTTGAACTTCCATGCTCATATGTTAAGGTTTGTCCTAATTGTGAAGGTATGAGGAAATTTTTGTCTGCAGTTTGCTCTTTATGAGGAAAAATCTGCTTAAAATAATTTATTTTCATTTATTGTTCAAGTCACTGCTCATTGCATACAGTGTGTGTATGACTCTCTTGATACTTCTTCAAGGCCTGTGGCTACTGGTACTGTTTTGAGAAGATTTGCATACCTGCATTATCAGAACCTTCCAGATTTAAAAATAAGGTTTTAAATTCTCCTTTGGACAGGGATTTAGTCTTTTTGCTGCCCAGCTGCAGAAGTGATCAAAAATTGTGATGAAAGGGGTAAGCTGTTTCACAGAATCTAAGATGTTTCAGCCATCCTACAAACAATTCTGGTACTACCATTAGCATTCCTATCTATCATTTTTTTCCAGACAATCCAGAAATCAAACTGACTGTCTGGTAGTCCGGAAAACACTGTGCAAACTCCGGTATTCTGTTTCAAAAAAGAATCAGACTACTGTAGTTTGTTAAATCAGTGATGTACTATGCTTTTTACAGAAAAACATACATTGGCAGAAAGAAGGCATCAGGAATGCAAAAAGAGGGTATTCCTCCTCAGCTGACAATGCAGGTGACATAAAAAAATGGACAGAACGAGGGGGGATGGGCAGGTTATGGAAGGTGCAAAGGATGTGTTCTTGGTCAGGTTTTAGCAGCAATGAAAGGTGGCAACCTTTACTACCATGACAGAAATAAATCTTTCAGATCTTCAGATCAATTCTTTTTTGTGAAGGTAAGAAGAGACAACTTGTGTCAAAACAGACAATTTCCAAATGATTGTCTAAGGGTATTACCTTTTGTTATATTCACCAGCAAAACTATGCCAGGAAGGGTCAAGGCCCATTCTACCAGGGCCTTGGCTTCACTTATGGCTTTTTGCTTTTTAAACATGTTGGATTCTAAACGTATTCTATAAGCTACAACTTGGTCCTCTGCACATACTCTTACAAAACACTAAGCTTGATTCCCTGTCTAGGTTTAGATCAGGCTTTGCAAGGACCATTCTCCAGTGACACATGGACCCTTCTCCTTCAACGTCCCAAATGTAGTAAGCTAGGGTGAATCTACCCATATAACTAAGCCTACTGCTGCAGTGATCAATATGATGAACATATTACAAGCTTACTAACACAACTGTACTAACAGTAGACATTCAAATGATCACTGCTGCAATTCTTGTTCCCTTCCTCCATCCCACTTTCTTTTTTTGTGTGTGCTGTTTATATCAGGGTGTGGTTATTTTTTGTTCTTCCTAGTTTTGTCCTTTCAGGGCTGAGCCTCCCTGTCTCTGTTGGCAAGAAGGCTCTGAAGGGATCAGCATCCAAACTGGTCTTTTAGTCAGCTCAGCTCAGCTCAAGCTGCCTGAGAGTTTTGGCTCATAGAAGACGCCCTAAAGCTTTGGAAGCTGTCTGGCTGTTATATTCCTGGCAGGTTATAACCCATATTGCTAAGGCTACTGCAGCAGTGATCATTCAGTCATCTACTTATATGGTAAATTTACTTACACAACTGTACTTTCTGATCTATACTGCCAGCAGAACTTCATCACTGCTATATGATTATTTATTGTAATGTAACCGTAATAATACAAAGCTAACTTCTCCCTGCAATAACTTTAAAATCTACATTAGAAGAGATGCTGATTTTTCAAACAGGCATTCCCCACACAAATGTCTTCTTAACAAAAATAGAAAAATAAAGTCATTCTGTATGGAACCAAACCAAATTTGTCTAAACCACTGTAAACTTGTCAATAATTTACAACATGGAAAAACTATAAAGTGTAACCTTATTTCAATTCCTTGACGTATGGCTGGATGAATCCCTCACCTTCCAGCACCACATCCAAAATGAGTAAGGCAATAAGTGTCACACTACCTCACTCTAACAGGAAGAGTATGCATAGGAAAATAATCGAGTCTTCCTTAACTAGGAAAATGAATGCTGCTTCACAACTAGAATATGGGCTTCCAACTATTGCAGATATCTTGAAAAAGGAACTTCTTCATACAAACAATAAGTAATAGTTGGAGTTTCATAAACCTTTCCCCCTTAAGAGGACACAATTACAAACCCCTTGATAAGCTATACATTTAAAATCTATGTTGCTTACTGGCTGAGTAGTACATAAAGTAAAAGTTTACCCGCCCACCTTCTTTGCAAAGAGACTTTCCAGTTGAACCTCCTCCACACAATGGATCACATATTAATCAACACTAGCCCCAAATACATGACAGTCATTCTTGTTAAAAGTCTATTCCCCCTCTTTGCTAAATTCTGAAGTTGGATTTATACCTTTTGCAAGCTACCTCAATGCAAATGCATCCAAACAGCAGTGTCAAATAGGTGCTCTTATAGTGCACTCCAAGGGCGCAAACTCTCCAGCTATTTATTCTCTCAGATAACTCTATCATAACTCTCTTGTATTCATTCTGCTGTTCCCTTTTATTCTACATCTGCCTTTTCTCTCCCTTCATCATATTACTTAATCATTTCCTCCTCACAGCTACATCTTTTTACATTCTTCTCCCCTTGCTCCACCCTGTCTATTTCCACATTTCTTTCTTCCAAAGAGGGTTTAGACTTCCCATCTTTATTCCACAATTATGAATATTATAGGGTGTGCAAACTATACTTTCCTTAATACTAGTGAGTTGTTTGAATGTTTTAAATATTGTATATAGGTTCAAAGGTACTATGCTATTATCTGTGAGGATTTTAAGAAGCCTAACTTTACATTCTTTATGTTTGTTTTTATCCCTTGCGTTTTGTGTATAAGCAACCCAAAGCTGGTCAGAACAAGGATTTAGTACTTTTATCTATTACTGCTATTCTTATTATTTTTGTATCATTTTGTAACTACTTTATTTTCATCTGTTTTCTCAATGGATAAGGGAACTAATTTTGTTGGCTTTTAACATCAAGACCTAGACACAACTTATTTATTCCTTCAAAGAAAACTAAGACTGAAGTATTTTACTTATAGATGAATTTTATTTCAGACTTAGCCTGTCAGTATAAGGACTATCAGTAGTTACACTGAAGTCAGTGTCAGAACCCTTTGGAAGTTTTTTTTTCTTCTGTCAATGGTAACCAAGACTGAAGAAATAGAGATTCTTTGGTTAAACTAATAGTTCTTCAAGATTTTATAGTAACTGTACTCTACGCAGCATATCTGCTATGCATAGGTTCATGGTCTTATTTTTATCTCACTCTCAGATCATATTTCCAAGGGTTAAATAACCTTCTCTGCAATCTCAGAAGTGCCTTGTACAAGGACTGTTTGAATATGTTTTATAAGGGTCTGTGTTCAACCTAATTTCTCTCCTATAAACATATTCAAGTAGTTCCTTCCATCCATACACAATTCCTGATGCTCTCCTATCTGAATGTATATCTTTAAATGTTTTTGACTGGCAGTAAACTACTCTATTTTCTTCTAATGTCATAGCTCCATACCGTCATGATTGGCATTGAAGGTTGGCATAATGATTAAGGTGTTACAGACACAAGGTACAGGGTTTGATCCTCACCATTTAATGAAAATTGGCTAGGCTTAAAATGGCCCAAAAGACAGCTAGCCTAATCAATGTATAATACAAATGGATTATCCTTGTATAGTACTTTGACAATGGATCAGTAACTAGCTTCTTAAACATTTCAAAACTCTCTTCTTGTTCATGGCTCCATTCTTAGACTAGATCTTTTCGGAACAGCTTTATTAGCAGCATAATAGTTTTAAACATATTAATTGTGCACTTTGCAAAATACGACATTCCAAAAAACATTTATAATGTTGGCTTGTCTTCTCACCCACGCTGTCATTTGTCATTTTTTCAAGATCAGATTTCAGACTTTCTTATATTAGAATATGACCCACATATTTCAGGCTTGATACTCATATTTTAACTTGCTTTTATTAAGCTTGAAATTAAGTGGTCTTTATTTAGCCCCTGTATTAGCCTTTTGTCATGTTCCTCTTGAGGGTACCAACACACTAGTAGATTTTTAGCTACTTTTACACCACCTCCCAAGTCTTGAATGACAGCTCTTTGCAATATGTCTTGTTTTGAAAAAATACTAAACAGAAGCCTTAAGGAATCAGTATCTCCTTAACAGTAGGTTAAATTTTCACAGTTTGAAGGTAGTCTTATCTTCCAGAAACCCTAGTTTGCACCTAGCACTGAAAACTACTTTCCATCTGGCATTCTTAAGACCACTTCTTCACCTGAAAGCAATGTTTAATTTTCTCTATCACTTTATCTTTTGTATCAATTCAAATGTGAATTATGCATTCTTGCATTACACAGAGTGTACTCTTCACCAATTCTGTTGGTCTTAATTGCTTTTTATTGACACCTAAGGTCTTCATGCACTTCTGCCCCATGTTCTGTTTTACTTCTGAGAGTAACTGGTACTTTCATGTATCAATGACACAGTATCAGATCTTATTTGTATATGATATTCTTTTGAAAACCATCCTACACCCATAAGTAACTCCGAATAGCAATTCAGCATAGCAATACTATGGTTCTGTTTAGCATCTGAGAGTTCTCTGTGAATGTGCGATTTATTTTGTACACATTTAACCTTTGCATCATCTAGACCACTGAGAAACCTAGTTCGGTTTTCCAACTGCCCCAGATCATTATAGGTTTAGTGGCTTGCTCAAAGTCATACGGTAGGGTAATGCAGGCTATGGAGATCACCCTTGAACTACAGGAAACATCTCATGGCCTCAATCATCTATGTTAACTGCTGTTCCAGTTGTCAACCATGTCCTCCTACTTAGGTGCTTCCTATACATTTTCAGATTTTCCTGTATCAAGTCTTTTCATTTCCATAGTGCATACAAACACTTTGTTTACATATTTTGTCTCAGCAACATGCAAATAATATTGAACACATTTGTTTTACAATGACAAATGTCTTTCTATGACATCACTTTTGCAATGGATTAAAAGCTAGCCAGTGCTTTTTGGCCTCCTGATAGCCATACCTACTTCAGGAATCCTTAATTAAAATGATAATATCAGTCTACTCTCCATCTTGGCATCTGTCTTGGCTACAGTACAGTGCTTCATAGCTTTCTTTTTCATATCTATTACATTTGCAACATATTCATAGGTTCTTGTATACTTCTGGAGCTATTAATCTGTGATGATCTTCAGAAGCCTAGCCATACAGTACTATAATGTGTTTTAGCATTTATATTTTAAGTACAAATAACCAGAAACAAGCAGCATATTTACATGTTGCCCCATCCATGAGTGACAAGGTTGCTAAACTGGGGCATATTTGCAGCTACTCGTCCATTCCTCCAGATTACATTTAAATAGTGTAAGAAAGTACTTTGCTTTATGTGGAGCAGAAGAGGATTTCAAAGAAGTGGCACTCTCTATGATAAATATATATCCTTCTAACATGTCCTGTTTATGTTGCAAAACAGATTTTGATTTCTTGAGCTGGTGTCTATGCACCACTTGTACTTGTGAATTTGCAGTAGATCTGAAAGGATAAGGTCTGCTGAAGCTCTGTATTTGAAGCAGAAACCACTCAGTAGCTCATATGACTCCAAGAAGAGGGACAAAGCTTTGAGATGGTCTGCATAGTTTTTATGATATAAGCCCTTGATTTTCTTAGTAGTAAAGTACTGTGGGCAGTCATTTTGTACCACATATTTGGACATGTGCAAACCAAAGGGACATTATACTCAATGAGTGGCCTAATGAGAGCAGAATACAGCGGAAGGATCACAACCTTGGACCTGGATGCCATACCTTTGCAATAAACTGTGCACTGAAAAAGCACTTTCTAACAATAGTAGATATATGCTGATCAAAGAACAGTCCGTTGTCTACATAGGTCACTAACTACTAGATACATTTTCAGAGGGTGTGTTGTTAAAGTGATGCTTATAAAGGACTTCTTGCTTGCCAAAGGATAGTAGTATGCATTTCTTTGCATTTAGTTTTAGTCCATGATTTTAAAGACCCCTTGGAGGATCCTTAAGGTCCTCTTTGGAGCTTTTGTTGGCACCAAATGTACAGAAATCTACAAACTTGATTAGCCATAAACTCTTAGCAGCAACTTTGACTTCTGATAAGTAAATAAAGAGAAGAGGTCCATAGACTGAACCTTGTGGTATTCCACTAGTGACAGGTCTTTCGAAGGAGATAGAGCAGCAATCACTATTTTCCTGAGTTGTATTTATGTTCCAACTTTTTATTCTCATCCCCTTAATACTTATTTCATTGACTTCCAATATATAGGGACAGAATTTACACGATCCACATTTATACATGTAACCACCCTTATTTGTTTTACCCTGGTGTTCTAATGAAGATGTGAACACTTACTTGAGGGTTATCTACAGAAGTATTGGCAATATGTACCTGTTCATCTGTTGATAAGTCAGTAATATCATTGACAGACATATTGTCATTAGATTATAGGACAGGATAGGATAGGATAGGTTATAGGTAATTAGGTCATAAGACAGACACTGAGAATAATAAGTTTGTGTCTGAGATCTTTCGAAAAGCAACTTATTCTAATACTTTTTTGCATTTCACGAGCTGCCATCCATTTCCACAAAAAAAGAGGTGTTCTAAAAGGGCAATTTGTTAGAACAGCCCGAATGGTTACTCAGTATGAAAGATTTATTCATGAATGCCATAATCTTCAAGACATGTTTTCCAGAAGGGGTTATCCCCATTCCCTGGTTAAAAATATCATGAATGAGGTTATCAGGAAAAGGGAAAATGCCCATTTCATTCCTTTATTGAAACCTAATGACAATATGTCTGTCAATGGTATTACTGACTTATCAGCAGATGAATGGGTACATATTGCCAATACTTCTGTAGATAACCATCAAGTAGTAAGTGTTAATACTAATAATAATAAGAATAATTATAAATCTTGTTTTAGGGTTGCCACCTTTCATCATGGCTAAAACTGGAGTAAAGCCACACCCCTCGCGTCATTAGTAACCTCGCCCATACCACCCCTCCCCACCCACATTCCACCCAGTTTGTGATGTCACGATGACATCACTCGGTGAGGAACGCCCTCTTTTTCCATTCCTGCTGCCTCCTTTCGGCTGATTTACTATGCTTTTCTGTAAAATAAAGCATAGTAAATCAGCCAATTTACAAACTCTGATAGTCTGTTTCCTTTTTGAAACAGAATACCGGAGTTTTTACAGTGTTTTCCGGACTACTGGAGAATCAATTTGATTTCCGGATAGTCCGGAAAAAAACGGAGGGGTGGCAACCCTATTTTGTTTTATCAGAACTTTTTCTACTGATTCATATTAAATAAAAAAACAGCAAAAAAACAATGGCAGCACCAGGAAATGACGTTCAAGATTTAATCCACAAGTTCAAGACAATTATTTCAAGTAAAATACAAGCCAAAAGTAAGCGCTTTTGTCTCCTGCAATGGAGACTTCTTCAGACTAATGGCTTACACGTAAACAAAACCTTTTTAAATGCTAAAATAGCAGTCAATTAAACTTAAATGACAATTAATCATTAAAAGCTGAATTAGCAGTTTTAAAACAACAGTCAGCCTAATGCTGACAAATACCTCTAACTAAAATCTCTAATGCTTCAGTCCCTTCCTTTTTAAATACATAATAAATTCTTCTCTGTTATTAAGTCCTGGGGGAAAACATGCATTTAATCTAACCTGCCAGCAGTATTCCAACCACCCTAATTCTTCTTCTACATTAATACTTTTAACATTAGGATGCACTGAATCTATTACCAAACACTTAAAGTCAATATTACATCTATTTTCCACATAATGCTTACCCATAGCATTTTTTACATCACCCTTACCAATAGCATAGTGGTGTTCATAGATTCTCCTATGCAATTCTCTTTTTGTTTTGCCTACATAAGAGGAGCTACATTCTACACATATTAATACATAAATAACATTTTTAGATCTACATGTGAATCTACCTGGGACTTCTACTAAAGTTTTCCCAAGTGTAATTTTGTGACTTTTGATGTATAAATATTGACAATAATTACAACTGAATCACTTTACCATTCCTTTCTTTTCTTCCACAGCCTTATTTTTATTTAACTTCTTTTGAAAAAAGTCTTTAAAATTTTTTTTTCTTTTTTGTACAAATTTTGGTTCATCTCCTAATTTCTTTATAAATTCACTATTTCCTTTTAATATTCCCCAATTCCTTCTAACTATACTTTTAATAGTATTAGAATCAGTACTATTATACCATGGCACCACATTAATATTCCAAAACGTGCATGCTGATTGGCCAGCGTGCACGTTGTAAAGCGACTTATACTAATGGAAAAAGGTCCGGTCGCCCGGACTTTTTCCATTAGTATAAGTCTCTTTTAAAACACTGTCTCGCTATGTTAAAAGAATTTAACATAGCGACACAGGTTTAAAAAAAGTAACAAAGATCTCCGTTGCTTTTTTTTAAAGCTGTCTCTCTATGTTAAACTCCTTTAACATAGCGACACAGTGTGTAAAAAGCAACGGAGATCTTGCTTTCTGTTGCTTTTAAACCTGTCTCGCTATGTTAAATGGGTTTAACATAGCGAGACAGCTTTAAAATAAGCAACGGAGATCTCCGTTGCTTATTTTAAAGCTGTCTCACTATGTTAAACCCATTTAACATAGTGAGACAGGTTTAAAAAAAAAAGCAATGGAGAAAGCAAGATCTCCATTGCTTTTTACTGTTTTGGTATATTAAATGGGTTTAACATAGCGAGACAGCTTTAAAATAAGCAACGGAGATCTCCGTTGCTTATTTTAAAGCTGTCTCACTATGTTAAACCCATTTAACATAGCGAAACAGTAAAAAGCAACAGAGATCTTGCTTTCTCTGTTGCTTTTGGCCACAGCTCTGATGTACTGTGTAGGCATGCGCAGTACATCAGAACTGCCACCTGATACCAGACAGCTGCGGAAGGGCAGCAAAGAGGCATTATACAATGCCATTATTTAAGAAAAGTAATTATTTCTTTTCTTAAATAATGTCATAGTATAATAGCAATAACCCACTTCTGGGTGTGGGTAATGCGGGATTTACCCACTACCAACAAAAACAATGGAAGATGTAAACAGTGTGAACTTTAAAATTATTAACTTATGTAGCAAGAATATTTCTTATGATGGCTGCTGTGTACTGAGTAAGGGGTGGAATTTTGCCCCAGCACAAAGGACAAATAAATTAGTGATGATCAATGAGTTAAGAGATTATGTGAAGAAATTAAACCTCAAATTAATATTTGGAAATCAAAAACAACATAACTATGAATTTTATAAACCTAGCAGTTATAATCCACCTTTATCTAAAGAACTGGAAATGTTTCTTAATATGTGGGAAATGCAGATGCTCAAAATGTTAGAAAATGATACCAACTTTAAATATTATAATTTAACTAAAAAAGAGAAAGATGTTTTGATGCCTTAAAGATGAAAACATACTTATTTTTAAGGCTGACAAAGGAGGTTCGATGGCTTTGTTGGACAGGGATGATTATGAAAGAAAAATGAAAGAAATGTTATCTGTAATTTTTATAAACCAGTTAATCTAATAGAAATAAAGAAAGGATTCTTATTAATAGAATCTTGCATAGATGAGTGGTTCTATGCTGGAAGAATCGATGAGAAAATGAAAAGAAACATAATTAATAATCCCAAGATTAGTAGGATTTTTGGAATACCTAAAATCCATAAAAATATCAATTCTCCTCCTTTAAGACCAATAGTAGCCAGTAGAAATAGTAAGACAGAGGGAATGTCTATTTTAGTAAATAAACACCTACAAAAAGTGGTACCAAAGAGCGTCACATATATAAAAGATAGCTATGATTGTATGAATAAACTTAATAATATTAAGGTCTCTGACTCTGATATATTACTAACTTTAGACATTAATTCTTTATATACAATGAGACCAAACAAAGAAGGTATGGAGATGGTTAGAATGGAGCTACTGAAATCAAGAAAATTTTCTACTAATACAGTGGGACTGTTAATGGAGATGATAGATTTGGTTTTGAGCTACAATTACTTAGAATTTTATGATCAACTATTTGTGCAAACAAATGGGGTTGCTATGGGTGCTGCGTTAGCCCCTAGTTATGTAACATTTTTATGCAGGGATGGGAGTCAGCCAACATTTTTGAAAGTGTTTTTGCAAAAAATATTATCAAAATGTTGAGATTTATCGACGATGTTCTGATAATATGGGATGGCACTGTCGACGAACTAAATACATTTTTGAAATATATCAACAATGTCTGTTCCTATATTAAGTTTACGCATAACTTTAATACAGAAAGAATTAATTTTTTAGATCTTATGATCTATAAATCTGATGGCAAATTACTTTCTAAAGTTCATAAAAAAGAATTTCAAAACAACATGTATTTACACTATTCAAGTTTACATCCAAAAAAGACCAAGTGGAACATTGTCAAAGGTCAAATAAATAGAATTAGTAATTTGACAAAAGATGATGAAATCTTTCATGTTGAGTCTGACAATTTTTGCAAGAGAATGTTAAGTAGAGGTTACCCCCAAGAAATGGTAGATAAGGTGATGGCAGAAGAAATTATGAAAAGGAACAATATAATTGTAGATAAACCAAAGGAGAAAATCTATGTAGATTTTACCACAGCTTTAGCATTACAGAATAGTACTGATTCTAATACTATTAAAAGTATAGTTAGAAGTAATTGGGGAATATTAAAAGGAAATAGTGAAATTATAAAGAAATTAGGAGATGAACCAAAATTTGTACAAAAAAAGAGCAAAAAAATTTAAAGACTTTTTTCAAAATAAGGCTATGGAAGAAAAGAAAGGAATGGTAAAGTGATTCAGTTGTAATTATTGTCAATATTTATACATCAAAAGTCACAAAATTACACTTGGGAAAACTTTAGTAGAAGTCCCAGGTAGATTCACATGTAGATCTAAAAATGTTGTTTATGTATTAATATGTGTAGAATGTAGCTCCTTTTATGTAGGCAAAACAAAAAGAGAATTGCATAGGAGAATCTATGAACACCACTATGCTATTGGTAAGGGTGATGTAAAAAATGCTATGGGTAAGCATTATGTGGAAAATAGATGTAAAGAGGGAGTCATATATTGTGCTATATGTGAATTCTGCCCTTGTTTTTACATAGGCATGCACAGAATTGGTGAACATTTAAGAAATATTAGAGACCACTGTAAAACCAATGCATTAGCTAAATATATCACACAATATCCAAATCACAGTTTTAAGTTTATAGTTTTAGACGTAGTTAATCCATCACATAGGGAGGGTGCATGGCCATATCTCCTTGAGAGGACTGAATTGAGCTGGCAGATCCGTTTGGATTTAGTACACTGGCCTGGACTAAATGACAGCATGTCTATAGCCAGTATTTTAAAATTGAAAGCCCGGAATAGATAGACTTATTTATAGTAGTTCATTTTTTAGTGAGAATTTCATGTGTATATAAATAGTATGAAGGATATAGTTTCATAGGTAGGTACTAGGCTATCTGCCTGAGGGCATTTTTAAGCCTAGCCAGAGTGTGTCGGCTTTTGCCACCTCATTGATTAATTAACTGAACCTCTGTCAAGCAGAGTCAATGAAGTGATCCTAGGGGTGCATTTTCTGTTACCCATCCACTTGCCAAGGCTTCTCTTAAAGAGTGTTAGTGATGGGCTCTGCCTAATGTAGTTAGGAATTTTGTTCCAAAGCATGGGGAGTCTCTGTGACAGGAATCTATCCCTCCAGCATGTTCTATTTATTGTTGTGCCGAGGTTTAGCTCACTAGAGTGTGTGGCTCGCAGTGCCTTGGATTTCTTTAGGTGGAGCATGTCCATCGATTCTGAGTTGGACATGGCTTTGTAAGTCAGGCAGAGATCACCTCTGAGTAAGTGATATGCCACTGAGTACAGCCGGAGTTTTTTCAGTCGGGCTGCATAGGACATATTTTTGAGGCCAGTAATCCTCTTGGTGAGGTGCTTTTGTGGTCATTCCAGCTGTTGGAAGTGTCTTGTGAGGTACATCCCAAATGGGGCATTGTACTCTATGATGGGTCTGCTGAGTGACGAGTAGAGGGGCACTATAACCTCTTTATTTCTCGATGCGAACCCCTTAGTAATTAGATGGGCCACATAGAAGGATTTTCTAACTACTTTGGCAATATGATTGTCAAAGGAGAGATTACTATCTACCTGGGTCCCCAGATCTCTTATTACCTCTTCTGTATTAAGAGGGCTGCCGCCTATGTGGTAATTTGTGGGTGTTTTGTTTTTCCCAAATGGGATGACTATGCATTTTTTGGCATTTAGCTTGAGGCCATGACTTTGACGCCAGGTGTCTGTCTCAGTAAGGCCTTTTTGAAGGATGTCCATGTCAGCCGGAGAGTCAATTATGGCTCCCAGTTTGCAATCATCGGCAAACTTGGTTAGCCATAGTCCTCCTGTGTTTGCCTGTACTTCTGAGAAATATATGCCGAACAGTAGGGGTCCCAGAACTGAGCCTTGCGGAACACCACTTGTGACTGGTTTAGAGTCGGATCTGGAGCCCGCTATTCTTACCGTGTGAGTTCTGTCTGTAAGTCATTTGGCAACCCATCTTGTGATGTAGGGGTTTATTTTCAGGCTGGTGAATTTTTCTATAATACTCGAGTGAGGAATGGTGTTGAATGACTTGGCGGGATCAAGGTAGGCTGTGTGAACCACCTTTCCCTCATTAAGAGGGCTGCCGCCTATGTGGTAATTTGTGGGTGTTTTGTTTTTCCCAAACGGGATGACTATGCATTTTTTGGCATTTAGCTTGAGGCCATGACTTTGACGCGGAGGGTGACCTAATGGTTAAAGTGTTTGCCTTACAAACACAGGGTGGAGGGTTTGAGCCTCACAAGGGATAATTGGCTAGGCTTAAAATGGCTCGCAAGGGCAGTTAGCTTAGTACTAACCTATGAACCTATGGCCTTGGTGACTGTCTCGAAGAAGTCAACCAGGTTTAGTAGGCATGATCTGCCCTTAACAAAGCTGAACTGGGACGGGTCAAGTGTTTGGAGGTTCCCAATGTCTTTGTTAATGAGTTCCATGATGATGCACTTCATAGCCTTGCAGACCAGGCTAGTCAGGCTTATGGGGCAATAGTTACCAGGGTCAGTTGTGGCCCCTCCTTTGTGGAGTGGAATAACCATTGCTGTGTGCCATTCTATGGGCATGTAGCCTGTGGAGAGGCTGAGGTTGAGCAGCGTGTTTAGGTGGGGGGTTAGTTAGTTCTGTAGTTCATGCACGACACAGCCTGGGACAGCATCTGGCCCCATTGATGCTGTGTTTTTGGCTTTTGAAAGGGCTGTTTTCACCTGGGACACTACGCTTTTCCGGTATTGTTGTGGGCCCTTTTGAAGGTGAGAGGGAGGTGAAGTTTGCACTGAATCTATCTGCCAGGATGTTGGCAATATCAGTAGGTTCAGTATATTTTGTGTTATTTTGCACTAGCTCAGAGCATATCTGCGAGTTGCCACTTAGGTTCTTGACATAGCTAAAGAAGACTTTGTGGTTATCTTTCAAATCCTTGGCTATTTTTCTTTTGAAGTTAGCCTTGGATCATTTTATCAGGAACCTTAGTTTCTTACTGATACTGATCAGGGATGTCTTTCCTTCTTGGGATTTGCTTTTTTTCTGAACTAGTTTCCTCCTTCTGTTGTATAAACTGTTTATGGCAGGGATCCACCAGACTGGTTTACTTTTCTTAGGGGAGTGAGTCTTGGTCTTCCTAGGGATGGCATGATCCATGCATCCTTGTAGGTGCTCATAGAGTGCAATTGTAAAGGATTCTGCATCTTGGGCAGTGTTATCCTTTAGCGTGAGGGCTGTGAAACTTACCATCTCTGCCTTAAGTAAGGTGAAGTTTGCTTTAGAAAAGTTTTGCATTGTGATTTCCTTGGTTGGGGGTTGTGGTGGGGTGTGGACATCCAGGGTGATTAGTTTATGGTCTGATCTAACCAGTGATGGGTTGACCTCCGGTACGGAACACCTGTTGCCCATGTTGGTGATGACCAGGTGGAGTGGTGGTCCTGGGTCATGGAGGGTAATCTGTAGTAGGCCACAATTTGCATTGCAGATTTGACCAATGCTAGTTGCACATGGATGATCTCAGAGGTATCATGCTGCACCACTAACCTGGAGGTGTGAGTATCCTTGATGAATATAGATACACCCCCTCCTTTTGTGTTTCAGTCCATGTTCTGTGGCCAAAATGTGTGGTATGAGTTGTAGCCCAGTAGTGCTGGAGGGCTCTCTGGAGCCTTGAACCAGGTTTCAGTAACTGCACAGATGTCAACATTCTCCATACTTAGGAGTGCTTCAAGCACATGCATTTTGAGATTTAAACTCCTGGTGTTGAGTAGCATAACCCTCATTTTTTTACTTGTGCTGTTTATGGTGGTGGGTTTGAAGTTTGAGCCTTGCCTAAAAAAGGCACTATGGGGGCAGCAAGAGCCTTGGCCAGTATTTGAAAGCCAAGGGGTGACAGGTGCAAGACATCTCTTGTGAAGCAACGTGGCTTGTTGAGCATGTCATCCCAGGCTGACAGACACTGGATCCCCTTTGAATGACACCAGAAGCTTAGCCAATTGTTGAAATTGATCTTTTTTTCTTTATACTGAGGTATCATTCTTGGTGAGGGCAGGATGCTACTCAGGGTCAGGGTCATACCTGCCTGGTCTATATGATCACAGAGCTCTTCCATGCCTCTTTTCATGTAGTCCAGGGAAGTACATCTCAGGTCATTCACACCAACCTGAACAATGACAGAGTCATATTTGTACTTGTTCTGACGTGACCTGAGTACTTGTGTTATGTGGTGGATTCTGGCTCCCGATAGGCAGCTAACAGTAACCTTCTCCTTGTCCAGCCTAGTGAGTGGGGCATCAGTGTGCTTGAATATTGAGTCACCTATTACTAGTGTGTTAGGTATGTTATTTCGCCTTTAGGGCTGTGATTGTGCGGCACATTTATTTTGTGTTTTATGTGTTGTCTGGTTTGTGACGGGAGGTGCAGGTTTTGTGGGTGTCTGCTTTGGAGCTCTCTAATGCTTTTGCAGGTTTTTATTTAGAGCCTCCGAGTATGATTTTGTGTATTTATGTGTATTTTTTGCCAGTGCTGGTTTAGTAGGTCTATGTGAGGCTGGAGGTGTGATGCAAGTGTTAACCTTCTCCTCATGACTGTCTGTTCCAGTCTTGGGTGGAGAGACCTTAGCCTCCAGTTTGGCTGTATAATTGCATCTCTTTCATATGTTAGTGTTTTGTGGTAGGAGGAGAGGGCTGTCTGTGTACATGAGGCAGTTGTAACATTGCCTCAGGATACCCAGATTCACCAGCTGGATTGGAGAGTACACCTGAAGTTGCCCTTTGATCATGCCTGAATAGTAGGGTGAGCTGCTTGGTTGGTGAGGGGTGGATAAAGAGCCTTGCCCTGCTGGGCAGTCAAGTGTTGGGGTATATTAGTGCTTGCTATTAGGTCTGAGCAAGTGCTGGACTGTAGGATGCTTTTTGAGTGCTTAGGTTGAGAGTTAGACTAGTTTCAAGTGAAAAACTGAAGAGGAGATTTAGTTTAGATTTAGCTAACTGGTGCTGCCCGGTGCAGAAAACCGTGCAAACGCGGTTTTTAAACTACTAACTTCTGGACTGGAACCACTCCTCCAGGGACAGATGGCTGCTCAAAGTTCCCCTCTCTCACAGGTAAACAGAGAAATGTCCCTCTATTAAAGTAAGGTATGGGCAACTCAGAAACTTGTAACACAACCCTGAATTCAGCACTAGCCTGAAAACTGGACTATACTAGCTTAGAAAGGCGGGAAACAAGAATTTTTTTTTTTTAAAAGATAAGGCAAAAACAGTAAAAAGTACACTTAAAACAGCTTTAAATGACTACAAGCGATCAGAAAAGGCTATCACACTTTAGTGTGTAGCCTACAACAGTTAAATAATTTATTTAAACAAAAAACAACTTTTTAAAAGTGCAGGCAGTCAAATAAGTACAATATGTGAAAAATATAAGCTTTTAAAATCACAATAAGTGCTGGAAAAATCAGCGTTTAGGCGAAAAACAGTTAAGTACAGCAAGAAAATACAGAAAACTGATACTCAAACACTCCAAAGTCTCTCATTTAAGCTAGAAGGCTTGTATCAGTTTAAGGCTTTCTAGTGCTTTCCAGTAGGTTAGTTACAGGAAAGATGGGAAACAAGTGCAGATGTGGTCTTTTAAACCAGAAAGTTGAAAGAGATGGACAACTTCCCAAATGATCAATAAACTACAATTCCTGGGCCAAGAACCACTCCTCTTGTGGTAGACAGGCTACCTAGTACTTACCACTCCCACTGATACGCTAGAAGGTTGTACTCCAACACAGAAAGGCTTGGGGGGCTCAGGAGCTTACAAACAGTCCTGGATACAGCAAGTCTGTGTCTGGACTAGACAAGTTACAGGAAAGGCAGGAAACAAGCCAGGAATTTTTTTTCTGTAAAAAAGTCTGAAACTTAAAATGTCGATCTCATTATCTAGTAATTTCAAGTTAGGGAGGAATAACTTCAGGGACAAAGTGTAAAGTATGTCTTGTTATATAGCTAAAACTGCTAGAATAATGTGTTTTGTACTGGTACACATTGTTCTGAAGGGCATGAAGTCTGAAACTCTGATGTCTGTCATTATATAGTGGCTTCAAGTTAGAGAAGTCACAGCAAGGAAAAAGTTTAAAGTATTGCTGTTATAACCATAGAGTGTTAGTAGAAAATGTGTTTTGTGACAGCTTGCATTTTCTGAAGGATTATTCAGTCAGAATCTTCATATGTATGCAAATAGTATGAATACACATTTTTTGTGTTTCTTTTTTAAAATACTTCATAGTTTTTAATGTCAGGGTTCATATTTTACTATTCATGCACATTTACATGTTTCACTTTTTCTTAATGTATATGTTTTTAAATCACATCTTTTTATGTGCAAGTAAGACACTGTGCTTTTAAATATGAGTGAGAAAGTGATGTCATGCTTTAAAAGTATTTAACCAGGCAGTCAATTTTTTGTAATTGTCTGATGAAGTTCCTTGTAAATGCTTTTTGGAATGAAACCTCTTACTTGCAGTTTGAAAAATAAATCCAGCACCTGTTTGTGAAGGCTTGAGCTTTTTTGTGTGCATCTGGTATTTCCCCTACTCTTTGGAGGAGAGAATTTGAAGCACTTTTGGGAGATGCTATGTGGCACTGGAGGGCTGCTACTGCAGTACTGGGAATCCCATGATGGAGAAGAGTGCAGAAGATTTGGAAAGAGGATCAGGAGAAAATGTATTGCAGGAAAGAGAAGGAGATGAAACAACTGGTGCAGAGCTTTGAAAATGGAGGACTGGAGACATAAGTACTGAAAATTATTGATGAACCAGGTAGAGCCAAAGGAAGGAGAAGAAGCTAGATGGAATGACATGGTGGCGAGAGAGCTGCATTAAGAAGAAATAGATATTGGAAACACAAAACTGTTTATGAAGGACCTCACTGCTGGAGTAGCCAATTTAAAGGGTTTACTTCCACATCAGGGTTTTTGTTACAAGAAAGTAGTAGTCATATAGCTGCAACAAAGCAAGGCAGAATGGAAAAAGGAACTGAGAGGAGGCAAACAGTTGCAGTTTCTGAACAGCCACATTGACGACGGCCAGTGGCAAGAATAAAAAGTAAAAGTGATGGCAGTCTGAACAGGTATGACATTATGGATAGTATTATTTTGTCAGTGGGATTTAACATTAAAGACATAAAAACATTAATTCTTTTGGGAGCTGAACACGTTTGTGAGGTGACATCTGAAAGCTTCAACTTGCTGGAAAAATTTATGAGTGAGACTGAAAAAAAAAAGAAATGCCATAGCACTGTGAAAAGACTATGTATTTCAAATATTTGGACTACAATTAAAAAAGAAAATAAATGTGCAGTTTAGAACTTCAGCTGTGGATGGCCATGAGTTATAACTTTTTTTCTTTTACTGTGTAGTATATAGTACATGACATTAAAATAAAACATTGATGTTGATCAGATGTTGAAAGAGAAAGTGACATGGGGAGGTAGATACTGAAGGTTAAACAATGAAGAGGTACTTGGAAAAAACATAACAGTTAAAAGTGAGGTTATTAATAGACATGAAGAGAAAATATTTGCAATTTTAGAAAGTGAATAGGAAGAAGAGAGATACATTGGGATGAGGGAAGTACAATATATTAATAATCAATTTGTGGGAGAGTTAGGAGAAGGTAAAGGAAAAAGATCTTGAAGCAAATCACTTACAAAAAAGGAAAAGGATGAAATAAGAATTTTACCATTTAATGTGAATTGCATTAGAAATTATGTAAGGGATTTGGTGGTGGTTGAATTGTGTAAAAAACTAAAAATGAACATTGTTACATCTGGTGTCTAACAAGCAAACAAAAAAGGAAAAGAACAGAGGCAGCATGGAGAGGTAGATTGTTTTGTCAGTAGGAAATAAGGAATGTTCTGCAATAGGAATTCTTATAAAAATGAAGAAATAAGAATGCTGTAACAACAGTAGTACCAGGAAGGGTAGGGGTATGTGATCCGAAAATGAGACAAAAATGTCAAAGATTAATAGTAATTTATGCATATACTTATCAGAGAGAGAGAAAACAATTTGAATAAATCAAAGAAATGATGTTAGTAAATATGCCAGTAGTGATGGTAGGAGATGTTAACTGTAACCTGGGGAAAGAAAAATGAAAATAACACAAGATATTAAGATGTTAAGGGATTTAATAAAATGTGGAAATTTACAAGCAGGAAAGACCAGAGAAAGGACATATAAAAGGGGGATTTTTAAGATGGACACTGATTATAAATTTATTCTAAAGGCATTAAAGAAATAACAGAGGGTACAAGATGGCAAAGTTTTCAGATTGTAGAGTACTGTGGACTAGAATAAGGGAAGACACTAAAATACTAAAGGAGGGAAAGGGATAAAATTAACCGTGAAGTTTAAAAGGAGAGAAAAACAAATGTTATGTAAAGATTGTATGACAATGAGAATGTTTTATAAAAACTGGAAATAGTGGTGGTAGTATATAAACAGAAGTATGAAAGATGCATTTAGAAGCAAAAAAGAATTTAACAAAGATGAAATATAATGGAATTATGAGAAAGAGATAGAAAAGGGAGTGACAAAATAAGTGAAATAGAAAACAGATTATGAAATGAATAGAGGAAAAAAAACAATGTTACATAAAAAAATATATGCATGTTTTGTGAAAGGAAAGACAGAAAAGTGTTTTCCCCTTATTTTGGATAAAAGTTAAAATGAAAGAAGGAAAGGATGATGTGGTAAAAATCTTTCTACAAAAAAGTAAGGATTTTTTAGAAAATGAAATGACAATAGAAGAAATAGAAAGGGGATACAAGAATGTTAGAGTGAATCAGCACCAGGAGTACATTGTATACGTTTTGGGTATTAAGGAAATGAATAAAGATACAAGAAAAGTTTTAGAAATATAAACGAATGGTTGAAGGAGAGTTTAATGGAAGACGTGATAGAATGATAACATTTATATGGAAAAAGGATAAAAAATATATTAAAACTACAGAGGCCCATAATACTAGTGAACATTGACTATAAAATATTTATGAAAATACTACAAAAAGGTTGGAGAAAGTATTGGACGATGCAAGTAGAAGGGATTTACGTTAAAAAAGGAAGAGAGGTGAAAGAAATGCAGGTATAGTAAAAGTAGTAGTAGAGATGATAATAAAAGAAAAAGTAGCAAGACAGATGGAACATAATATAGACTATGCATTTGATAAAGTGAACCATGAAGCAAAGTAACAAATTTTAGAGGCATATGGCATAGGAGAAAAATATTAATGTAATAAAGAAATGCTATGAAAATTCATGGGTGCAAGTTATGATAAATGGATGGATGGGAAAAAGTAAATTTCAAGAGAGGAGTTAACAAGACTGCCCAATGAGTGTGTGCAGATTTGTATTAGCAATGAATGCAGAAGTACACAAATGCATGTGTGAAATGAGGGAGGCAAGATATGAGATGGAAGGAAATGTTACGTTACCGATAAGTATGTCATATGCAGATAATTTACTTCTAATAACAAAGACAAGGGATGGATAAGTGAGGATGTAATAAGGATTGAAACGCTGTTAAAATAAGCTGGTCTGCAGCTAAACAAAATGAAGTGCAAGGGATTTAGTGACATAAAAAATAAATGGAATATATTTCACAAGAAAGGAAGTAAAGATCTTGGGAGTGATGTTTGGTTAACAAGAAAGTGTAATAAGTCAATGGAGAGATATACTACAAAAGAAATTTAGCTTAGTGGAAAACTTTTTACTTATTTCAGAAAAAGACGTATATGCTGAATACTTAAGTATTACAAAACATAGCATACTTAGGAGGAATATATATGTTTCCCACCCAAAAGAAAAAGCACAGGCTTTTTTAAGCTTCATTTTGGGCTCATGGCCGAACTCAGTGAGAAAAGGAATAATTTCAAACAAAAAAGAAAATGGTTTGAATTAAAAAAAATCAGGTGGTGCACTTAGCATCTAAGCATTTATTTTGGGTAAAGAGAAAGGTTAAAGATAGGGAAGATGCTGTATGAAAAATATAAAAATGCATGTAAAAAACAGGGAAAAAGAAAAGAAATGTAAAGAAAAAGGACAGGATGGAAGAAAAATAATGGTAAAAAAATGAAGTTATGGAAGTTAAAAGTAAGTGAAGTCAATGGGAAAAAAGGGCAGCCACGGTGGTGCAGCGGTTAGCATTGCCACCTCACAGCAAGAAGTTCTCCGGTTCGATACTCAGTTGGGGTGCCTTCTGTGCGGAGTCTGCATGTCCTCCCTGTGGTCACATGGGTTTCCTCCAGGTGCTCCGGTTTCCTCCCACATCCCAAAGACATGCTGTAGGTGGATTAGACACTCTAAATTGGCCCTAGGCATGAGTACATGCGTGTGTTTGCCTTCTGTGGAAGGTTGGATGCCGGGCTGACAACTCAACACTGTAACACTCCACTGCCAATCATGAGCAGACAGGTGATCCGCTGTGGCAACCCCTAACCAGGAAAAGCTGAAAGAAAAGAAGACGTCAATGGGAAAAAAACATGGCATAGTATTGCTACTCTCCTACTTTGGACACAATAAAAGAGTCTTCTTGGGTTCTGTTCAAGCATCTTTATTTTATACAAACACATCACAATAGAAGTTTACTGACTTTAACTTAAGTAACTTATATAGAAACTAACTGCTGTATTCATGCATGCTTACTCCTTGACTGCATTCTCAAAATGGCACTAGGAATGGCATGTCCTTGATATTTATTCATGCAGTCTCAGTCTTTGACATGCTTCTTTAAAGATACAGCACATAACACGTGCTCTCTGATCTACAAGTATGGTTTTAGGGAAAAAAATGGGTGCACCTATGGAAGGAATTAAAAAATGAAAAAAGTCAATAAAAGAAGAAAACAGGTTTGAAAATGTTAATGAAGCAAAGGATTTTTGTGGAAATTTTATTTGACAAGTTACCAGTGAAAGGGAATGCTGACATGATATACTGTGTATGACAGTGGGGTCTGATTTGTCTGGCTTCTTACATCAGCTTGAATTTTCTGTAAGTAAACTGTTTAGTACTTTAGCTGAGACATTATTGTTAAAAGTAAAGACCATAGTATTTGCAATCTGCCTTAGTAGGAGATTGGCTGATTTGTAAAAGCTTGAGTCTTTTTTCTGGTTTGCCTGGCTCTCTTTTGCAGATTGATTGCTATCCTGGTCTTTACGACTATATATCACTGCTCCAAAACATATTCCAGGCCATTTTGTCTCACATGCTGATGTGATATAATGTGGACAATGAGGTGCAGTATCTGATTTTGTCTGGCTTCTTACATCAGCTTGAAAGTTTCCCCAGTCCTCCTCCTTTTCTTATTGGTTTAAAAGCCAGTGTCACTCACCCTTTATTATAATCTGACTATCAAACTTCCTCCCTCATTGATTGCTATTGTCAGTTGTGTAAACTGATTAAGTTATTTTCCCATCCACTGTTTTACACAGACCTGTATTAATGAGAGTCCTTCGTGGATAGTCCCAAGTTATCCAAGCTCGCACTAGAACTGACAAACTTACAAAGAGACAGTCCACACTTGACTGGATCTTTAACAGACCAAACTATATCAGTCATGCAGGCTGTCTCTTCGACAGCCTTATGATCATTTACCAACATATGACATTAGACATCATACTAGTACTGAAAAACCCACTATGTACCAATTAATAAGAAATAAAAAAAACTTTAACCCTCTTAACTTTATCGCAATACTACAACAATGTGACTAGACACCACTAAAGTATCTCACCCTCGAAGAAGCGGTTCAGTGCTTTAACTCCACTTTCCTAGATATCTTAAACTCACTGGCACCCTGCAGAAAAATACATGTCAAATCCAACTATGCTCCATGGCTGAGCAAAGAAACCAGATCCTTGCTGAAATCCAGAGAAAAAACTTGGACTCACTGGCAGAAATCTAATTCCCATATTGATAAGCAAGCTTACCTGGAATCAAGAAACCATTTTAAGAAAAAAATCAAATTAGATAAAATGAACTACTACCACAATATTCGATCCAGTTATCAAAATAATCGAACAAGGAAAATTAGGCACTGCCTCCCAAAAATTACAGATACTTTAATGTTGCTTCAAAATTCAGCACATTCTTCACAGAATCAATTCTTGCACTGGCTAATTCTAAAAACTGTCCCTCCTCTAACCAGCAAATTAATTACCCAGACATTAACAATGGCTTTACCCTTCAACCTGTCTCTACTATCACAATTAAAAAACTTCTAAAACAGCTAAAACGAACCACCTTAGCTGTAGACAAACTTCCAGATGAATTCCTCAAGATAGCTGCAGATACCATTGCATACCCAGTATCCATTCTAATTAATCATTCAATCTCTGAAACTCTAGTTCCCACAATCTGGAAAATTTTCCACATCATCCCACTCCAGAAAGGGGGCAACTCAAAAGAATTTGCCAACTAGCATCCCATTGCTATGCTGTCTCCCCTATCCAAAATATTAGAGAGATGTATACAGTCTCAACTCACACACTACCTTAAGACCAACAATCTGCTTACATCCACTCAACATGGCTTTAGACCCTCCCACAGCACCACCACTGCATTGATGAGCTTTGCTCATTTAGTAAACAATCACAGAAATAACGGACACTACTTATCTGCAGTCTTTCTTGACCTCACCAAAGCATTTGATATGGTTAATCACTCCAAGCTCTTAACAAATCTCTCTGAACTGAACCTTAGCAAACAGACTATTATATAGTTCCAAAGTTTCTTAATGGGTAGAGAGCAAGCAGTACAGTGGAGGCAAGAACTTTCCCCTCTATTGACAGTTACTTTAATGGTTCTCCAAGGCTCCATCTTAAGCCCATTACTCTTCTCTATCTACACCAACAATCTCCACACATCAACATTACACGCCTCTGCCATCCAATATGCTGATGCCTCTACACTTATATTCCTGTCCTTCCCTCCAACAACTATACCTGCAAACACAAGCATCTTTTCTTTCTGTTGAACAATGGCTTACCGTATTGCAACTAATTCTGAACCCCAATAAGACAAAACTAGCCCACTAATCTCACCTCCCCCACACCCACATTTATCATCATATCCAAAAATAGCACTACAATATCTCGTGCCACTCACACCAAACTCCTGGGAGTTGAGATCTACTGAAGTATGAAATTCGACACCCATGTCTCTGTCACCATAAAGAAAGTACATACAAATTAGGGCATTATATAGAAACAAACACTTCCTCACAAAAAACACTAGAGAAAAACAATAGCACACACACCTTCTTTCCACTCTTCTATATGCATCACCCCTCCTCATCAACCTTAGGAGGTCTGACATTGTTAAACCTGACACATGTTATAACAAAATTGCTAAGCTTGTCACCAACAGCACAAAGAGAATACATCTCTGCTCAGGCCTGAAGCAACTTAACTGGATGGAAGTCCCTCATCTTCTGCTTTACAACCAGCTCATATTAACCCACAAGATTCTAAACTACTCTGACAAAACTCCTGCTCTACAAAACCTAATACGTCCATACTTTTGCAGTAGGGTACGTTGCTCCAACAGCAAAGTTCTCCTTCAAGTAACAAAAGTCAGCAATGCAGCAGGCACTTCCCTCTACTCAAATTACATAGCTAAAATATGGAACAATCTACCCACTGACATCTCCAATATATCTTCCTTAGGTGAGTTTAAAAAAAGTCTAAAAATACACTTAAAAGCTTCTTGGATTTGCAACTGTGAATCTCCTAATTAGTCCACCCTCCCCCATCTGCTGTTAACCTTCCCACCCACCTTAAGTTACATTCCTAATATCACATATCTACACTTTCATCTTATTATCAACCCCTACTAATAATATTCTTCCTCTACAGTTGTTGTTTGTCTTTTCGGCTTTTCCCGGTTAGGGGTCACCACAGCGGAACTCCGGTCCGCTAATGATTGGCAGTAGATTTTTTTTTTTAAGGTGCCGAGTTGCCAGCCCGACACCCAACCTTCAGCGAAGGCATGCCCATTCATGCATGTCTTTCGAATGCCACTCACCACTCGACAGCCGTGAGGATATGCAGAATCCACACAGAGGGCACTCCACTCTGGTGAAATCACAAAATCAATCAGATGTGTAACAGGAGGAAGAAAATCATGGCAAAAATTAGGAGGTGCAGCACCCAGAAGGATAAAAGCACTCACATCAAACTAAATAAACAACTCTGAGGACAAATAAAGTCTACCAAAGTCAAATTTGAGGTACGTTTGGCCTCCCAGGCCAAGGACAACCACAAAGCATTCTTTAACTATGTCCTCAACCTCAAAGGCAATACACAATTGTGTGCAAAGCTCACTGTAAATGGAGCCACCTATACTAAGCCAGAAGATGTAGCAAACCTCCTGGCTGAAATTCAGCTCCAGCTTTACTCCTCTCTCCCCCCTCAAACTTCCTTCAGGAAATATTATCAACTACAACTCCCCCTACTATCACTATGGAACAGGTCCTTAATGCTCTTTCTAAGACCAAGAACATTGCATCAATGGGCCCAGACAGTATAACAGGATGCCTTCTAAAGAGCATGAAATATGACGTATCAGGGCCTCTGGAATTACCATTTAACTGTAGCCTCCAAACAGGCTTCCTTCTGCACAAAGTTGGGCCATCTACAGACCCTGGAAACTACAGACCCATAAGTCTCATTAGTCTTATATGTAAAGCCATGGAAAGAATTATCAGATTTTTGAGACTTTTGAGATATAGTAAACCTCCAGACACTGGACCCAACCCAGTTTGGTTTTGTCAAGGATAGGTCATGCCTACTCAAGCTGGTGGACTTCTTTGAGAAGGTCACCAAAGCAATGGATGAGGGCAAAATCATTCACACTGCCTACCTTGACCTGGCCAAGGCATTTGATACAATACCCCACTCGGGCATTGTTGACAAACTCAAGAGGTTAGGTAAAAACTCGTATGTCACCCAGTGGATAGCCAACTGGCTCACAGACAGGACCCAGGAAGTTAGAACTGGGGAGTCCACCTCTACAAAGAGGCAAGTTACAAGTGGTATCCCTCAGGGATCAGTCCTTGGACTGCTCATTTTTAGCATTTACTTCTCAGAAGTCAAGATATATGTCAGTGGTCTCTGGCTGACTAAATTTGCAGATGATTGCAAATTAGGAGCTGTCATTGATCTCATACTGACACAAATGTTCTCCAGGAGGGGCTGACACAGACAAATAAATGGTGTCTGAGCCATGGACTAAAACTAAATGCCAAGAAATGCATAATAGTATCCTTTGGGAAGTCATCCATCCCTGGTAACTATCATATTGACAACACACCCCTTAGAGATGACCCAGTAGTCAGGGACTTAGGGACAAACACAGATAGTAATCTAGCCTTTGACCATCACATGTCTACAGTGGTGAGGAAATCATTCTATGTTGCACAACGTATAAGCAAAGGTATGGCATCTAAGTCCAAGGAAGTCATTGTTCCACTGTATTTGGCATTCATCAGACCTATCATGGAGTACAGTGCCCCCTTTGGTATGTACCTAACCAGGCATATCCAACAACTGGATCGTCCACAGAGGTTCCTCACTAAAAGAATACAGGGTGTAAGTAATATGTCCTATGCAGACAAGGCCCTATCCCTGTATTCTGTCTTCTACAGGCTTTTGAGGGGAGATCTATTCCTGGCATACAGGGCATTGTCAGACCCCACTCTGATGAACCTCCTGCATACATGCAAAACAAATAATAGCAGAATTACCTGTTCTAAAGACTTAAACCTTGCCTGTGATATAAATAGGACCTGCTGGAGAGATAGGTATGTAACCCAGAAACTACCCCATCTATGGAACAGGCTCCCCATCCATGTGAAGCAGAGTTCCTCCCTAAACCAGTTCAAGTGCAATTTGCACAATTGGATGAGAAACCTGAAATTCACCCTGGCTTTGGCATCTATGTCTCTAATGCAAACATGTACTCTGTAAATGGTTCATCTCCCAGGCCCATGCTTACACTTATCAAAGGTATCAGAACTTGTCAGAGATTTGGGATGCATGGCTAGGCTTAAAAAGGCCCTTGTGGTCATTAGCCTAGTAAACACCTTTGAACCTATGAACAGCAAAATGCACTAATATCCTATATGATGCACTCTGCTGCATGTGTCTACAACTAAATGATAACTCTCCCAGTGCCGAAAATTATATCTCTGTATCCTAGCAGGACTTGTACAGTGTATATACTTTTTTGTACCTAGCAGAAATTGACTACATGGCAAAACCTACCACGTCTCAAACTCTCGTAAATGTACTGTTTGAATCCTAATATGTGTGCAATGTACTCTTACAAATGTTAGTAACTAAAACTGCTATACTCTCTCTTTGTCTACTGTGTTAAGTTGGTAGAGCATTGAAAATGTTTGTCTAAGCTGTAAATACAATTGCATGAATCATTTTGTGTTATATGTGGAGCTTTTCTCCCTGGGCCTCCACTGAAAAAGGACTTTTTGTTCAGTCAGACTTTCCCGCTAAACAAATGTAAAATAAAGTACCCCTGATATTGTACTGCGTACTGAGAACTGCACTTTTGAAAAGCTTTACTGGCAGTGTTGCTGTGTAAGTTGCTACTTTATTTTTTTGTTGGTACTTAGTTGTTGTAGTCCTGCAGTTTTGACCCTGCTAAAGGCATTTTACACAATTTCTTTTAAGTGTCTGCATAAATCTGGCATGTTTGAGAGGCTCTTAGTTGATTTCCACAGAGCTCAGCAATTCTTGGTGTCCTTGCCTTAACTTCTGAAGTGATTTCCTTGCATCGTGTGTCATTCAGGTACTAAGTACTTGTATTTAAAAATCACACTTCCAGAAGCTATTTTAGTGATCAACTACTGATTTCTTGTTTTATTTGTGCATTTATCTGTATTTAAGACTAAAATGACTGCAGCTGCTCAAATTGTCTTGCTATTGGTCTGATTGACTTGAAATCTCCTTGTCCAGCTAGTTTGTTAAAGTTGTTGTGTGGTAGCATACACTCTGAAGCACCCTTTCTGTGATTTTACATTAAGAGAACTGGGATATTCCATCCAGAGTCAGTAAGTGTAACCTGCATTTTAGTGAAGCACCGCACATGTAAGCTAGCCCTAATACAATATCCTAGCACTATCTAATACCATACCCCTAGCACTATCTAATACCACACCCTAGCACTATCTAATACCATACCCTAGCACTATCTAATACCATACCCCAGCACTATTCAGCTCTAGTCCCTAACCCTAGAGACTACTATAGGAGACCTCTGTAAAAAATAAGCCCTATACCCCTAACAGCCCACCCTAGTACTAGGATGGACAACATGGTTATGCAATTTCCAAATATCTCCATTGCCAACTTGGTAGATACAGGTATCCTAAGACAATACAGCAATTGTCTCATGTTCACTGACAACCTTGTAATCCTTAAAGAAACCAACATGGTATGCAAGAGATGTACATACACAATTTCCTTGGAGGCAAAAACCTTGCATACAAACAAGGTTGTCAAGAACACATGCACTACATCCATCATACAGTGTCCACACAACCACAGACCATCTTATGTTGAGGCACTAAAACACTGTCTTCCCAAACCTCAAAGACCTCCTACGTCTACAAACAATGCCTATCCTCAGCAATCTCTAATGCATACACCAAAACCAATAGCAAACACCACACATAAGCCTACACCCAATGGATTCCCAAAAACAAAGCCCATAAGGCAGGCAAACAATTTTCCTTGGACTCCATTGTATGATACATTGATACCCCACTTACCAGACTGAATGAGAAAATTACAGTCAGTTGCTTATCTGAATCCAGGTTCCAACAAGTTACACATGCACTCAAGTAATTGCAGCACAGGTACCAGTATGAGTCTATCATAGTCCACGTAGGTGTAAATGACCCGAGACATACACCTCTGGATTATATAATGTGAGACATTATGGACCTCTCTAAATGTGTGTATCAGACTGATACGTGCCTTGCATTGAGCAACATTCTACCTTCACCAAGGATGATATCACAGTATGAAAACAAAATGATAGATTAACAATTGGTACAGATTCTGGTGTCAATCCAGAGAGATTCAATATCTGTCAGCCTAGGAGGACATAGTAAACAAACAACGTTGCTTTGCCAAAGATGGCCTGCACCTGTCCCCCTTGGGTTTCCAGATTTTGGCTAAAATGTTATCCATCCCCTTAGAGGCATTTTTTAGAAAATATCAAAATGATAAACCTACAGATGAAGCAAATAAAACCCAAATGAACCTAAAGGTGTTACTGCTCACTGCCAGGAGCATTAACAAAAAACTCCACACCCTACAATCTCACCTCACTCTGGAGAATATAGACATGTGCGCCATTACCAAGACATGGTTTAAAAGCTGCAGGAAGTACTCTAGCACTGGAAGGCTACAGTGCCTTCTACATATTTAGACCATCAACTACACAAACAGGGACTTTAAGGTGGAGGTGTCTTGACCTACATTAACAAATATACCTCAAGGTTGGTTAAACAGGATGATACCTTGGAGTTCATATACATTCAAATCATCTTATAGTCTCTTACCATATTTTAGCAAGCTATAGGTCACCATTAATGTCTCAAGAATCCTGCAATTCTTATCTAGAGCTACTGGAGGCACTCTCCATCCAACCAAATACTCTACTCATGGGAGACTACCTGTCTATAGACTGAGAAATACACACAGTCACCAACTTGCAAGTATGTTTTCTGGACTTTAAATGAATATCCCTGATCAGTTAATGCGAACTTCAGAGGTTCAAACATACTGGACCGTGTTCTCATCAATATGAGAAAGCACTGCAACCCCCCATGTCATGTCCTTAATAGTAAGGCCAGATCACAAAGCTGTCTCATTCAAAATAAAAATCAACCTGCTACAGTTAGAAACTATTCAAAAGCAAACTATATCCTAGTAAGCGAAAGTCTGTCCAAATTAAACGGCCAGCCCAACCCAGAGTTCACAACAGCCTATGCATAATTATTAACAGAAACACTATATAAATATGTAAACGTCTGCATAGAGGCCACTGTACCTACCAGAATCAAGCCCAGAACAAGCCATACTGGTGGAATCCTAATCTTAACTGGGTGTATAACAAAAGAAAAAAAATCCATGGCCAAAGTCAGGAAGAGCAATTCTCATAATGACAAGAGCTCACGAATAAAACTAAACAGGAAATGAAGAGGACTAATTTAATCCAACAAGGCCAATTACAAGGTCAAGACAGCTTCTCATGCTGAAGACAACAACAAGGCCTTTTAAAGGTATGTCTGAATCCTCAAAAGTAGCATGCAGCACTGTACTGAACAGGTAGTAAATGGAACCACCTTCACTGAGCACAGTGACATAGCAAATCTGCTGACCGACAAATTCAGCTCAAAACTTTAACCCCCGACACCCCTTGTGAAATCCCTACCAGCATAGTATAACCACCTGTTACTATCACCAGAGAGCATATAATGGCACTCATTAAGGCTAAAAACACAACTTCAGTGGGGCCAGACAATATCCCAGGTTGCCTCCTAAATAGTCTGAAACATAACCCTTCAGAACCATGAGTCACTTTTCAACTACAGCCTCAAAATAGGCTACATCCTAAGTGAATGGAAGACGATAATGTTATCCACCTTCACAAAGGTGGACCATCAATTGACCCTAGAAACTACAGAACTATTAATCTGACTAGTCTAATACGCAAAGCCAATGAAGAAGTTATCATGGAAATGATCAACAAAGACATTGTCAACATACAGACACTGGACCCATCCCAGTCTGGTTTTGTCAAATAAAGGTCTTGCCTTCTTAACCTGGTAGACTACTTTAGAAAGGTAACCAAGGCAATGGATAAAGGGAAAATGGTGCATACCACCTACCTAGACCTAGCTAAGGCATTTGACACAATACCCATTCAGGTATTGTGGACAAACTCTTTGAACTAAGCATAAATCCATGCACAACTCAATGGATTGCCAGCTGGCTTACATATAGGACCCAAGAAGTCAGGATTGGTGAGACCACCTCTACCAAGAGAAATGTCACCAGTGGAGTAACACAGGACACCATGCTGAGCTTACTCCTGTTTGGCATCTACTTCTTGGAGGGCAAGGCTAATGTCAAGGGCTCAACATGTCCAAAGATGACTGCAAATTGGGAGCTATCATAAATTCCTCCATGACACTGGCAACCTGCAAGAGGATCTAACACAGATAAATGACTCTTGTCAAAGCCACAGATTAAGACTCAATGCAAAGAAGTGCATTATTTTGCCTTTTGTGAAAATGTCTACCTGTGCAAATTACTCCATTCATAAGATGCCCCTTAGAGCTGACCTGGTAATTACAGACCTGAGAACATATGTAAACAGTAATCTGGCCTTTGACCAACACTTAGTCAGGGCAGTAAGAAAATCATTCTGTGTGGCTCAGCTTATAAGTAAGGGTTTGGTATCCATGTCCAAGGAAGTTATAGTACTACTCTATTCGCCCCTTATCAGACCCATCATTGAGTACAATGCCCCTTGCATCATGTACCTGACAAGGCATATGCAACAGTTGGAATGCCCAAAGTGATTCCTTACCAAGAGCCCAGAAGGTATGTACACATTGTCCTAGACAGACCTCCTATACTCAGCCTCCTTCTAGTTGCTCAGAGGCAATCTGTGCTTGGCATAAAAAGTATCCATAGATCCAGCCCTGATCCTCAAAATAAGCAGCACCAGAAACACTAGATCCAAGGATTTGAACTTTACATGTGACATACATAGAAAGGGCTGCAGAGACAGATATGTGACTGAAAGGATCTTCATGCTCTGGAATAGGGTCCCCATCCATGTGAAGCAGAGTCCATCACTAACCCTATTCAAATGTAGCATTCCCTAACTTACACACCCTCCCCCCATAACTTTTTAGCAACCTCCTCACAGACATACCCCCAATTAAGGCACTCATGTTACCAGGGAATGCAGCTGGGCTGGGTTGCATGGTTAGTCTTATAAAGGCTCTGATGGTAATTAGCCCTTAAACCTATAAGGTGACAGAAGTAAGACAATGTGTTAACTGTAGTAATGAAGAAACAACAAAATATTTTTTTAGACTGCAAAAAGAATATAAAATTTTAGGAAGGGTTTAATTGTATAAATGTGAATATATTATATGGGAATTATGATAAAGTAAAGAAACGTGATATTGATTAGTGGGATGAAGTATTCTCTGACAACAAAGGTGCTGTGGAAGAAAAAGATAAGAAAATGGAAGAGGATAATGCATTAGTTAAAATAAGATGGTTGTGGAAGAAAGGACTGGGGATAGAAGGTAAATATAAAAAATAAATAATGAAAAAAATATAACTGTTTAAATTCTTTTGTGATGATAACTTGTAAATAATTTAAGTATGAATGTAAAAAATGTGCAAATAATTGATCTAAATTTTACAGAATATAAAATGAAAGCAAATGTTCATAAAGCACCCTTACTCATTCTGATAGCTGCCATGAAATATTTTACATCCACCTGAGCTATCACCAATTCAAGCAGATGGGGCCTTGATTTAACATGTAATCTGAAGGATAGTACACTCAGGAGAGCAGTACTCCCACTTATGCTGCACTGCAGTGTCAGCAGTCAATCTACCAGGTGTGGGAATAGAACCCACAACTTCTGCACCATTTATAAAGTAGATAAGGAAGTCTTGGAAAAAAGAATAGTGATTTATTTTTAAAACAAGCAATAAATGAATACACTTCAAAAAAGAGAACTGCAGAAATCATACAAAACCAAATTAATAACAGAATTAAATAAACAAGTATAAAACTAAATAGAATGCCTCAGATATACTTGATAATTGGCAATATTTACATAATATTTACCAACTTATTTGTTCATTAAAAATGTAGTTATTAAAATTAGAAACGTAGTTATTATTCCCTCTTCCTTGAAATATAAATCCATCCCTTATTGAAATAGAATAAGGGTCTAGCTTAAGTTTATCTTACAGGCCAATGTCATTATAAAATTTAGATTAAAGAATTCTTACTTAATTTTAGCCAATAAAGCTAGCGCTGTCAAGCCTAAAAGACAAGGATCAAACTGGCTTTATTATTAGAAGGCAAATGCAATACAACATTAAAAGAATAACACTATTATGTCAATATTAAAAATATGGATTTAGCAGTAATTAGTTTAGATATTAAAAAAGCATTTGATTCTCTAAATTGTCGATACATTTTAAAGTTCTGTGACTATTAATGTTTATGTGAAAAAAACAGGAAAACCTAATAAAAACATACACAGAAATTTATTAGAATTCATTAAAACAGCACTACATGTCCCCCAAACAATATGAACTAAACAGGGCTGCTAAAACTAGTCTTTCATGGACAGCGTCATGGTATGCAAATTACATCATTTGCTGGTGAAAGCCATGCAAATGAGGTAAATTTGCGATCCAGCAAACACTAACCTGTCAGTAGAAGATTAGTGTTACCCGCAGAAATGTACTCCATTGGTAACGGAGTACATTTCTGCAAATAGCTAAATAGAGCTATGACAGCTCCAAATAAAGGATGCATACAGTTGAGGAAGCATGCCAATGGCCAAATATAAGGCCATTGGCATTGCAAAATGTTTAAAAACATAACAAATTTAACTTTTTTTCCCCCGATCTCTGATGTTTACGCGTAGGGCAGCACTGCGCAAATGTGCAGCGCTTTAAAAAACAAGAAAATAATTTAAAAAAGCCAAAAATAGGCATTTTCACTAAAAAGCTTATTCTGCCATGCAGGTGAATGGCAGGCTGAAGACAACATGGCTACTGACTAGTGGTTGCTAAGGGGGATGAAGCTCAGTGTGAGAGATGTAACCATGCATTACTAGGCAATCCTATGCAAATGAGGATAAGGATAGTGAATCCCAATTTTTCTCAGCATGTGAGACATGTCCCAAGAGTGTAAGATTAGGAGTAGGTGAGTGTAAAACTAGAATATAGGTGACATCATGGGGGGGTCAGACAGGCTGTAAGCTAATTGGAGCACAGTGGCTCGTGTTTGCCCTGAGTTGCTCCTGATTGCAAAGAGATGTGTCTACATTTGGCCTATTTGAAAACCTCAAACCCAAGGTGCACACTGTTGTGTGTGCATGTGTGCTTGTTTGCGCGGCGCTGCCCCGGGTGGAAACAGAAAGGCAAAAGGAAGGAAAAGAAGTAGTAGGAAGTTAACCAAGGAGAACTAGCAGAGCTGCCAGGTGAAATATATCAGAATCAGTCAATTACACAGGCAGCAGACTAGCCCAGCCCAGCACTTTAAACTCTGCAAACACCATTCCCCCTGTTTTTTCTCAAGAACTCTGCAACACTGCAGTAAACAAAGAGGGAAAGCTTAAAAAGCTTAAGTCAGACAAAATGTTAGGGGCTGCTCTTGCTATCATAAACCAACATGTGCAAGGTGCTGAGGGTGGTGATGTTGTGAATGCTGCTGAGCAACCCACAGTGAGGAGACGGAGAAGAGTGTACAGACCAAGTGTAACCTACCAGGGGCTACATGAGCTGGAGATAGTGGAGCGCTATAGGGTGGACAGGGACCTCTTACAGCAAATTGTTGAGCTGTGCCAGCCATGCCTCACACACAGAAACAACAGAGGGGAACCCATCCCAGTTGATACCAAGGTATGTGTTGGCCTAAGAATACTAGCTACAGGTACCTTCCAAAGACCAACTGGTGATAGGATGGGGATTTCACAGGCATCAGCCTCCAGGGTACTCCACCAGTTCCTGGATGCCATGTCAGCACATGTCGGTGACCACATAAATTTCCACAATTCCCGTGAGGCATTGGCCAGCAATATGCATCTTTTCCACCAAATAGCACAATACCCTGAGGTAGTGGGTGCAATAGACTGCACGCACATATGCATCAAAGCACCACCCGATGAGTGGGGTAGGGTCTACATCAACCGCAAGGGCTTCCCCTCCATCAACTGCCAGTTCGTGTGTGATGCCCAGGGCATAATAATGAATGTGTGTGCTGGATGCCCTGGAAGCTATCACAATTCCCACATTTGGCATCTGACCCAGCTGTACCAGTTATTTGCCAATGGGGACATTCCCTATGGTCACCTAGTAGGGGATGCTGGATACGCACTGGAGCCATGGCTGATGACACCCATCAAAAATGCACACACACCTGAACACGAACTCCATAATGAGGCACATGCACTAACAAGAATCATAATTGAGCGTGTGTTTGGGATGCTCAAGTCACAGTTCCGGTGCCTGGGCACATCTGGTGGAGCCTTGCAGTACTCACCAACTACATGTACCCAAATTGTTATGGTATTTGCCATGCTACACAATATGATCCTGCGAAAACAGCTGCAGCAGGAACAGCATGGGGCACGGCCAAACAGCCCCCCACCATTGCCAAGGCCTGCACAGGCACAGCGTGACTCGAAGGAGGAACAATCTGAGCCTGCCCCAGTAGGCAGAAGGAGGCATGCCCAGTATGCCCTGGCCTTGGTAAAGAGGCAATGCATAGCACATACACTGACTCAGTAGGAACCCTGGAAATGACCCCTCTCTATGACTCGCAAATACAGTAAAAGGGATGCCTAACTTGACACTACCTGTTTTCAAACATGTATAGGGAGTGTACTATGTGCATCCAATATAGGCAGCCCTGCAGCACCACCTGAGGCATGAGTACCCTATTTTAAGCAATATAAAGCACTGCTAAGCACATTTTACCAGTACTGAGCATATTTAAATACAATTGCGCGTAGCTGTGCAATGCGCTAACCAGCGCAACGTTGGGCAATGTTGGGCAAAGTTGGGCAACGTTGGGCAAAGTAGGGCAAAGTCGAGCAAAGCCGGGCAAAATCAGGTAAACACATTCACACCTGCTTTACTGTTCCTTAACCAGTCAGGTCTGCCCAGCAGGAAAATAAAAAGCAGTGACAGGGCTCGAACTCAGGATACTGTGCACTATAGTCACAGTTCTGAACCACTAAGCCATGATAGCATTTTACTGGCACAGACACAACTTAAGTCATTCACACATACTAGTTATGGGGGGGGTCACATACCTAACAGTCACAGCCAGCAGGACAGTAGTAGACAAACGCAAACACAAACAAATGCTGTATCATGCCCTCCGAAGAGGCATATGGGTAACCTCCCCCCAGGCCTATGCAGACAGATAACAGCAGGCCAGGCAGTGTGATATGGGTTAGGTAGGCTATGAAGTCACAAATATGCATGTAATTGGAAGCTAAGGTCTGTAGTACAGTGGTATGCCTCAAGCCAGTATGATAGGCAACAGTACAGACTGAAATGGAGTACCTGACATAGCAGTGCAGGCCTAGCAAATGTGTATAAGTGTCAGGTGTACCCTCATCCTATGTACACTCACAGTAACAATCAGGTGTGAATGCGTACTGCTGTAGTATCATAATGTAGTTAGGTAGGAGTTTGAATCCTGCACTTGCTAACTGTGTGTGTGTTCCAGGTGTGTGAGAGTGTGTGACACCACTGGTCAATGTGGAGTGGGTTTTGATTTTTATAGTGTATGACATATCACAATAACAACTGTATGTGCATAACACATGTAAGGTAGCTGTGGGGCAAAGCCATATACATACATGTGACCTCAATTTTTTCATAGGTGGGTAATATGCTTTCTCCAGGAAAGCATCTGTTAGCCTTGCCAGAACGTGCCGGAGCTTTCCAGACCTTAGGTTACTTCTGTATGCTTGTGACAAGCTTAGCCACTGCACTGATCCCTGGGCTGCATCTTCTGTTTCAAATCCACTCATCACGGATTCTATTGAAGAGTGTGAGTGAGGGTTTATGCTTGAGGTATATTTGCATCCTGTTCCAAAGCAAGCAAAGTCTGGCAAAGATGACTAATCATTATAGGTGTGCAACAACCTCTGTTGATCTGCATGCAAACCCTTTATTGCTTATGTGCTCCACAGAGGGATTTCCAAAACCCTTTGTTAATGTGATTATCAAAGGAGAGATGACTAAACACATGGCTCTATGTATACATTAGTACCTGTTCCACATTTTGGGGGCTACTACTTATGTGGTACTCTGGGGATACTTTGTTTTCTAAAAGTGGATAACTATGCTTTCTTTGGCTTATAGCTTTACAGCATGATTTTGACACCAGGTATCTGTCACTATGATACCCTTTTGGAGGATGTGTGTGTCATCTGGAGAATAAAGTATAGCCCACAGTATGCATTTTCATCCAACCTGGGCAGATATATCCCTACTGTGCTTGCCTGTACCTAAGAAAGCTATATGCCAAACAGGAGTGGTCCCAGGACTGAGTGCAGGTGAATACCACTTGTTACTGGCATAGAATTGTACATGGAGGCTGCAAATGTTACTGTGTGTCCTACATCTGTGCATCAGTTGTCAATCCATCATCTAACAGTGGTTTATGGTCAGTCTGTTGAGGGTATGTATAATACCAGAATGTGGGATGGGTATGAATTGCTGGGTGAGCTATAGCTTGGCTGTGTGGACCTCCCCTCCCTCACCTATAGTCTTGTTAACTGGCTTGAAGTCTACTAGGTGTAGGAGCCATGATCTGGCCTTTAGGGAACCTAAGTGGGTATGGTGCAGTGTTTGCAGGTTCATAATGTCTCTGTTAATGAGTTCCATAATGATGTGCTCTATAGCCTTCCAGATAACATTTGTCTGGCTTATAGAGTGAGAGTTTCCAGGATCTGTTGTAGCTCTACCCTTAATCAAGTTATGTTAACATTTGCACTGGGTGTGACGAGGATGGACAGGATTAGGAATAAGTATATTAGAGGGTCAGCCCAGGTTTGAAGGTTAGTAGACCAAGCCAGATAGGCAGGATTACGTTGGTCTGTACATGTGCTGAGGAGGGATGCAGAGTATATTGTGAAATAGATGCTAAGGATGAAGCCGCCAGGTAAAAGGAAAAGAGGAATGCCTAAGATGAGGTTTATGGATGTGGTGAGAGAGGACATGCAGGTGGATGGTGTGACAGCATAAGATGTAGAGGGCAGGAAGAAATGGAAACAGATGATCTACTGTGGTAACCCCTAATGGGAGCATCCAAAAGGAGAAGAAGAAGAAGTTGTAGCTCAACCCTTGTGGACTGTGAACACCATTACCGTGCGTCATTCCACAAGTATGTAACCTGTATAGAGGCTGCATCTGAACAGAGTGTTTAGGTGAGTGGTGACTTCATATGTCAGCTTGTGTATGACACAGCCAGGGACACTGTCCAGTACCATTGCCACTGTGGTTTGGATTTTGGTAACGAGATGTTTTAACTAGAGTGTCTGTGAATCATCAGGTTTTACATTCTTCAGGTCTCGAAATGTGGCCCTTGTGTAACGACAGGGTGGTGAAATCCACATTCAAACTGTCTGACAAGATATTGGTAATGTCATTCAGATAAGTGTACTTTCTGACCATTTACATTAACTCTGACCCGATCTGAGATTTCCCCTCTAGATTATAAACAACACTAAAGAAAGCTTTAGTGTTGTCTTTGGAATCCTTGCCAATTTGTATTTTGAAGCTTGCCTTGTATGATTAATGAGGGCTTGTATTTTCCCAATGATACTGAGCAGAGAGGTTATCCCTTCTTGGTATGTAACTCTTTTTTGGTACAACTTCACACCTTCTATTATATATTTAGTTTATGGCAGGGGTCCATGAGACTAATGCACTTTTACTGTATAAGTGAGTATTTCTTGTGGTTGTGATAGCATGGTCCATGCAACCCTGTAGGTGAACAGTGTGCATTACTAAAGGATTATGCAGCTGGGACAGTGTTAACCTTAGTAATGCAAACCAATGACAGATAGCAACAACAGCATCACCCACAGCACAGTGTCAACCCGTGTCATACACACACGTGTACTCAAGTTCCAAAATGTGTGTAGTACAATGTATGCTAGCCACCAATAGAAACTAAGGAGTGTTAACACTGGCCAATGCAGAACATGTCACCCTGTCCATGTGTCCAATATGCATGTACATGCAGACAGTGCACCTCCACCATGTTCACAAATGGACACCTGCAAACCTGTGTTGCACACCCCACACTTACTGTCCACTGTATAATGCATGCTGGCACAACTACACACATCAGCCAAGTGGCACATGGGCAAATAAAACACAATTGGAATAAACACTGGTGAAAACAATACAACATTGCTAACTACATATTTAATGCATCATGCCTGCTCAGCTACACCTTCAAGGATATCATTACACTTTACTGCTGACAACATGCTAAACATCCAACCATTGCTATACTTTATTAAAGTCACCCTGTGCATCAGCACCATGTTAGCCTGTTCCTGCATCAATGTTACAGATGACAGGAGGTGGCACAGGTTTCATCATATGCACAGGGTGTATTGTTGGTTTGCCAGAGGCCTACACTGAGCCAAACAATCGACATGTGTGTGTGAGGGCCATGAGTACTGTTATGGGCCAATGTTGATGTCATGTGTGTGGGCATGTGTTTGCCCCTAGGTTTCTGGTTTATGTGTGTGTGTCTGCATGCACACAGTTTCACCATGTGGCTGCCACATATGGGGATTTGTGAGACAGCTACAGACTGTACATGGCAGGCTTTACAGATCACCGGCTCTGGCCACCGATACAGAACCTGTGCCTGGCAGGGGTGCTACAGACAGTATCAGGTACTAATCCAGATTGGGTACTATCCTCAGAGGTTGACAAATGTCCACTGGATCCAGGTCCCTGCTGGGACTGGTCAGAGCCACATGCACATGGTCTGCTAGGATGGTCTATGGACAGCCCCCCCAACATTGCTGGGGCTGGTACTGGCATTACGGGAGTGGCTGTGACTTTCTGGATGTCCACAGCGACCTCCAGCTGGTGATGTTGCTGGCATATGTCCACGTCCACGTCTCAACCATCCCGCACTGTCCTGACACATGGACATGACATTGTGGAGGACATCCAATGTCTCACCCCAACGTCTATCAATGACCTCAGTGTAGTTACGTATGGCACCTGCTAGGTCACAGATATTGTCATTTACTGAGGTGTAATGAGCCCTCTGTGCCCTTAGCCCCTGTCTGGTGTACCGCTTCATTTGTGTCTGTGCCTCCTTGACAGCCTGGAACATGCGTGTGGTAGAAAGAGGTGTGGCACGTTTGCCAGGGGCATGATGACCAGCAGTGCTCTGATGAGAACCCCTGAGCATCTGCCTATGTGGTACCATTCCAGACATCTGGCTATGGTTGCTGTGTCTGATACATGTGCCATAGATATCACACTGTCCTGGCCAGTGCCAGCCATACACTGTCCCTCAGCTAAGGGCAATGGTGATGATGGATGTACAGGCTATATGACTGTGCACATGGATGGGGTGGAGACTTGTGTACTGTCAACTGGTGGCCCAGCAACAGACCCTGACAAACCTGCCTGTGCCTCAACACACCTATCCTCATGATCACTATCTGTGTCAGTGACATCAGGTTCCCTGCTGTACTGAACCAGCCCTACCTTGCCACCTGTGAGAGGAAAACAGGAAACACACTTTAAGACCTGAACATGACTTCAGACCACATGCACACATGCACACACACACACACACACACACACACACACACACACACACACACACACACACACACACACACACACACACACACACACACACACACAAAACTACACTTCTCCCAAAAGCAGACACACACAACACCAATAATCACAGAACATACACAATAGCAGGTGATGGTGGTGCACAGTATCACAAGCAAAACAGTCATATCACACCTGTCAGCATGCAGGACATGTGTTGCTCAACAGCATGCAGTGCAAATGTAGTCAATCCTTGTCACTAACAGTATACATGGCTTTGATGCATGTGTTTTGTTATTCGGTGATGGCCCTCCCCCTGGAACACAATGCATACATGGACACAACATTGATGTGCAGGTATTCATAACCCTGTGATGTACTGTGCACCATAACTCACAGGTGTACATACCATTGCTGGATGTGTATCTGTGTGTCAGATAGGTATCCAATGCTGATTACAGCCTCTGTATCTTTAGCAAATAATTGTGGACACGTGTTAATTGTGGACACATTTTTAGCACATGCATGATGAGTATTCACACATCATCATCAGTGGTGCATGTATAACTGATAGAATACCATTCGGCCACATACCTAATGTACAGTACTTATGGTGAGTGTAGATCATATTGTGGACATGCCAGTCTCATCCATGACATGACATGCTAAAACACAACTGCATATTTAAACACTACACATACCCAATATGTGTCATATGACCTAGCCACTCAATGGCATCACAAGACATATATGTGTCAGTTGTGCAAATGGTGACTGGTATGCATACTGTTTAGAGGTGCATATGTGTGCACACATGCATTGTTATGGTGTGTAGCAATGACAGCTATGTGTAGTACTGTGGTTACAATAACTGGATGGGGTATAGTACCATAGGCCATCATCATGAGGCATCAGGTGGTCACTCAAGGCTACAAATGTTTCACAAACTAGCACAAATCATGCTGTGCTGGAACTGTACTACCTTGGCTAAATTCACCATTTCACAACCAGTTGTTACGTGATTTGTAAGGAGGCCAATAAGGAGCATTCCCTGACATGAATGTGTAGTGTGTTGCAGAGTGTTTAAATGCTCCAGGATAGACCTCTACCCCTCAGGTATATTATGTGTAATGTGTGGATGAGATTTTGGATACTGGAGTGTGACTTTACATAGGGTTTGGGAATCCTTTATGTGTAGTATGTTAAAATGCTCTGTGTATGACATAGATGTGTATGTTATGTGCATGTTGAGTATCAACTGTGCCTATCCAATGGTCACTACAGTCTAGCCACATTTGTTTGAGATGGTCTGGGTATTGCATGTGTTTGAGGCTGCTAATCACATTAGTGAGATGTGCGTGCTCTTACACCAAACATGCACAGCATGCATTATGGGTAGGTGTGTTACATGTGTACATGGCCTGCACCTTAACTATGACATGCACTTTTTATTTCCAATAATAAATGTAGAACACACTCACCAGCATCTGTCCGCTGCCTTGATGTCATCCCAGAGGTACCTACATAGAGATGAGACAGTTTGTCAGTGGCCACAACTGTGGCATTGCTACTGTGTGTTTGCAATCTTACAGTACAACAGCAGTTTACATTCACAGGGCTACAGATTATGTTCCAAATTATCAGTATTGCACAACAACAGGCTCCACATCTTTAAACGACACACTCCACATCTCACATATGCATGATCTATCAATACAGATAACATTAGTCTACAGATATGCCATGTTACCTGCATGCTCCATGTGTGCTTGCTGGGTGGCTGCAACCTCCATCATGGTGTATGTCTGCTGCTGTTGTTGTTGGGCAGGTGCCACCAGGCTCATGAGCAGCTCCTCCACTCTGGTGAGGGGGGGTGGATGCTAACACCACCCCCTGTTGCAAGCTGTTCCGTATGCACATCAGCGGCACGCTGACGGACATGTCGGAGAAGATCACTGCAGTGGTGGCGTACCTGCTCATATGTGCAGTTATGCAGGCCTACCTCATTGACCCTGCGGACAAGATCTTGTCACATTGCAGTACACTGCTGCTGGTCCTGGCTGGTTCGTGAAAACATTACATGGTAGTGCTGAATCATAATGCTAATGATGATATCATCTTCAGATGCCACATTTAACATTATACAGTACAGATATCACTGAACTGCTATATATATATATATATATATATATATATATATATATACTTACATACATAATACAATATGTTGTACCTGAGCACAGATTACAATAATTACTCACACACATACATCTACATGTTGGAGTACATTTCCTGTAGTGTTGTATGATTGTACTGGATGTTATGTTTGTGAATACATAAATGATATGTATATCTGAGATGGCTTAGTGGCAACTCAAATATGCTGTGATGTGAATGGTTGTGGGTTTTTTCCTAGTAAATGCTTTTTATTTTGTTACTAGCCAAAACAAAGGTCAGGGGCTACAGATGGAATAAGGCACATTACAGCATTTGTAAGTGGGTTTTCAGAAAGGTAAGCAGAGCTTATGGACGTTTAGCAACCTATAAGCTAACCAAGAGTGAAACACTGTAGCTGACACTTATCACTGCTCACCCCACAACTGCTTGAAAGTGCCTTGCTCACTCTCTATCCAATGAACCATGTTCTGCACAGCAACAAAATAAAATCACTATTTAAGACTATACAAGAGTACTTGGCACTCTGTATGCAACACGATGCACCACCTAGCCACAGCAGATATACATCAAGCTGATGTGTAAAGAAATATATCATCCATCACAATCAGTGTAAGGTCCAGTAAATATATTAATATTATACCACACAACTTGTTAATGCCAAACCCGTGGCCAAAATATGTGCACAATTGGGAATAAAGGTCACATACTGCTGTACTTGTACTTGACTTGTGCTCAGGATTAACTGTAACCTGTGGAACTAGTTTAACTTGCTTACTTATGTAATCTCTGTAAATAGTCTGTTTGTAATATGTAATGCTGGTATAATGTAATGCTGTATCTGCTTACCCTTGGAGCTTTTCTCCCCGGGCCTCCGCTGAAAATGGACATGCATCCAGTCGAACTATCCCAGTCAACAAATGTAAAATAAATAAATAAATAAAAGTATAGTACACTATGAATGTTGCTAGATACACAGTTATATGTATTACCACACATATGTCAAAGGACATGTTACAGACATACCCACACACACATCAGACATAATTACAGGACACAAACGTATGAGCAGATAAGCTTTCAGTGTGTACTATACAGTACTGTGTGTCAGTACTTACACAACCTTAATCTTGAGAAATGTAATCTGTGATGAATACAGGGACCACACAAAACAGTGGATGCAAGCAATGTGGACATACACCATACTTTGCTGTACAGGCCCAAAGCTTCAATTAGTACTAAAGTACACACAGGATTTGCATTCAACATCGGTACCAATCAATAATCATAGGTGTAGTGCTTTAGCCTCTAATGACTCACCCTAGTTAAAACCAAGGGACTTAATCACACTGTATGCAATAGCACTTGTTCTGCCTAGCAATAGAATACACAGCTTTTGCTAGCATCAAAGCAAGGACCCAGAATACCATAACATAAACAGTTTCCCAGTAAGCTATCCCACAGATACATATCTTTGACGTATTCACAAACATATCGACCATCACAGTCAGTCAACAGTACAGAGAATCTATTGCAACAAGTAGATGTAGATGTGTATGAGTATATATAAATATATATGTGTGTATATATATATATATATATATATATATATATATATATATATATATATATATATATACACACATCCATTTGTCTACATATACACACACACACACACACATATATATATATATGTGTGTGTGTATATATATATATATATATATATATATATATATATATATATATATAGATATAGATATAGATATAGATTTCACCTTTCATAGTGAGAATATCAATTATACAAAGGATGTAAGGTGTACAGTAATGTAATAACATCGCACAGTCTTGGGATAAATGCATTAAAGGTGTTCACAGCCCAGGTAGTTTTAGCAGGCCTTACTGGCTTCAACATTGCAAACGAAATGAACCATCCACAGCGTTTAACCACCACATGTCATATACCAGCACTGTATGCTGTCTTGTTTGTCACACACTAAAACCTACATACAAATATGCGCATACTAACCTTCACCAACATATATATCTTCCCCCTTCACAAACAGTTGCAATATGTCCCCTGCTCTACGCACATATACAGATGTGAATGTATATGACACATGTATATTTCTCTGTATGTGTGTGGCATACACACACAAGGTCCACACTGTAAGTCCCTGGACCTCACAGCTGAACTGTTGGGACTTGCTGCAATGCAAACAGGTGTCACATATGAACACACACTCAAATTGGGGGGGTATATATAGCAACAGATGCTAGATAAGCATACTAGACTGCTACAGCAGTTGCCAATGCTAAGCTACACTTTAATACGACTATCATGCATGTGTTGTTCTGTCACACCCATGTTTATATAATGTCAGCGCTAATCCCCCCAACAGCCATTGGCCACACTATTGTACAGAACAGACTTAACATGGATCAGATCTTTGACATTTAATGCTGAGCTACACATTTCACAGGTATGTCCCACTGCCCACAGATACACACAGTATTGTCCATAGCAGTAGTTAAGCAGAACATCTGTACAGAAAGAAGTACTGCTGCCACATATGAATGTTTCACATTATGTAGACTATTCTTATTTATTTATTTATTTATTTTATTCATTTATATTTGTTGACCGGGAGTGTCCGACTGGACGTAGGTCCATTTTCAGTGGAGGCCCGGGGAGAAAAGCTCCACAGTTAAAATAAACAGACAGTAGTTACATTGGATTACATAGCGATTAACAATTTATATAGCAATTACTTACAACATATTTACAGATGAAGAACATAGTACATCAGTAGACAACTAGAATCTTTATCTGTGAATTACATAACGGACATTTACAAATGTTAAAATAAGAAGTTCCTGCTGTATAAGTACTAGGCTTATGAGCATCTGAGCTTGCTATAATCAAGGTAGTTAGTGGAGTGGAAAGAAAGGTAGTGGTTGGATGGGGTGGGTGATATTAGAGTGGGAGTTACAAGGGCATAGCCAGCATGTTTTTAGGTGTTCTTTTAGTAAAGTTTTGAAGTGGGTGAATGATGGTATGGAGGTAATTGTGGGTGGGAGGGAGTTCCATAAATTGGTTATGGTGCAAGAGAATAGTGCTTCACCAGCAGAGTTATTGGCTTTAGTGATCTGCAAGTGATTTTTGCTGCTGGATCTTAGTGGTCTGGTGGTGCGATAGGGTTGGAGTAGATTCTGGAGGGATGGGACATTTAGTGGATGGTTTACTAGTTTGTGGGCGAGTGAGAGTTGATACCATTGAAGGAGGTGAGGGAGTTCAAGCCAGACCAGTTCAGCAAGTGAGAGACAGTGGTGACTACGGTAGGATGCCCCTGTGGCGAATTTGGCAATTTTGTTGTAGCAGGTCTCTAGCTTGTTTAGATCACATTGCCTTAGGTTGGTATATATTGGAGAGGCATAAAGTAGGGTGGAGATAAGGTGGGAATTTGCTACTGAAATCTTTGCTGCTTTGATGAGAAGATGCTTATTTCTGTATAACGCTCTTCAATTACATCTACTACATGCCAGTAAATACATATGTGTCACATTACTTTCCTTTGTAAATTTGGTAATATTTCTTTTTCCTTTCTCTCTCTCTCTCTCTCTCTCTCTCTCTGTCAGTCTCTGCAATAGAGTGACTGAGTTTGTTGGCAGAGATTGCAGCCTGCTTTTGTAGGAATTGCAAATGAGCATGTGATGGCCTCTGCACCAATTAGTGCCCACCATTTGCTAATTGCATGCAGCCTGCTGTGTATTAATTGAAGTAATCACTGTCATAGCAACCCAGTACTATAAATTGCTGACTCATGTAGGCGTGGCCCTTTCAGCTTTCCAAAATGGAGATCATCCTTGTTTGGTGTGGACATCATTGTTTAAGAGAGAAGGTTGGTATAGTTCTTATATCAAAAGCCAGGGGTGTAGCCAGAGATTTACATTTTGTACTCAGACCTAATGTTGCTGCTTCCAGTACCCACTTGTCAGTGTAGAAATATACTCACCCCTCAAAATGCTACCCCAGGATACATGGAAAGATGTACTTTCTTTTCAAATGTTACAATTAACTGCCATACAAAGCTAGTTATAGAGATGTATTCCTTTGGCACAAGAATTGTTTGTGAACTGCTATGCTGTGAATATTCATTTATACAGTTCTAAACAGTTTGTGCTTTTTTAGTGTTGACATTAGCACAAGCTGCTCAGAAAAACTGGACACATTTCAGTACTGTGAGTATGCTTACCTACATCCTTGGTAGACCCTCACACACAGGTATATTCCACATTTGGGTAGGGTTGCAGAAGTACAGAGAGCACCAGTAGTATTGTGTGGATTTTATCTTGCTGGACTTACAGGGTTGCTGTGTACATGCTAGTTTATCAAGGTATGTAGTCTGTCTGCGCAACTCCCAACTGTGGACCTATCCACATGATAGCCAGAGAATAGCCTGTTATTTTTTGTCTGTGCACCACACAGGTCTTTTCAGCAATAGAGCAATGGCATTCTTACAGCTGGTTGTTACCAGTACATGGCTAGATCCATTTGTATTTCAGTGTTTTATTTCTACATAAGGGTATGCTTCCAAAACTCATTCCAAAGCTATTTGCACAGTGTGTAACAGCAGAAAGGCTAATATGCCTCTGTATTTCTGCCTCTGCCAGACCTCTCAACCAATCGGGTACAAATTTGAACAGAATCAGGGAAAAGTCAAGAAAAACTCAGGGACAATCAGGGACTCTTTTAAAATATTAGTGTCATTAAGTTGAAACATTGAGAGAATCAGAGCATATGAATTAATACACCTTTTCTGGAGTAAAAGAAGTGTATAGCTCTTAATTATTGTCATTATTCATTAAGTATAATTCACTACCTTTCTGCCCAAAGTCAGTAGTTTTAGGAGGGATTCAGAGGGACAGAGCTAAAATTTGGGTCAAAATCAGGGACGTCCCTGAAAATTAGGGACAGTTGAGAGGTATGGCCTCTGCCCTAAACAGATATGCCAGTGTTTGTCCTGCTGTGATACTGTGTGTGGTTGTAAGGTGTTAGTGTGACATTATTTCCTGCTAGAATGGCTGCTTCTCTTATCACAGTCATGTAATGTAATCCCACAACAACTGTTGGTCAACATTTACAGAACAAGTTGTGTGGTATGGTATTCCTAATTTTCCTTTGCATTCCCTCATTCTGATGCATGATATAATTATTTAAACACCAACTTGATGTATATCTACCATGGCTTAGTGGTACTTCATGTTGTGTAGTGTGTGCAAGGTCCGGGGTTCGAGACTTACAGAGGTGTTTTGTTTTGTTCCTGAGCAGAACAAGGGCCCTCACATATAGCGTGACTAAGGCACTTTTAAGCAGTTGTAAGCAGGTTTGCGTGGGTTTGCGCAATGCTCTGCATTGCTTAGCCAAGTGCAAACAAGCACAAACCTGTGCAAACCCACTCACTACTGCTTAATGTTGCTTACTCAAGCTCACCCCCGCGCTAATTTCTTTGAAAGAAAAGAAAAATGGAGAGATAGGAAAGTAGTGAAAAAGGGGCACAAAGAGGGAAAGACAGTATGGAAAATAGCTCGGGATGTGCAGGACGAATGTAGAGTGGGTCCATAGCTGCCCATTTCTTCAATAGCAACAGCTGTGCATATGCAATAAATTTGGAGGTAGATATGAACCCTTCAACCCCTGAGAGAGGGGTGAGGACAGCAAAGTATGTTGTAATGCCAATTAAATAACATTTCATGTGTCCAGTGGACATGTGTGCAAAATGGGCAGCTATGTATGGTGCGTAATTTTTTTTTTGGGAGCAGATTGCCCTTTTTTTTCAGGTGAGAGTGGAATGTGGGGTAGGGGAAGTAGGTATATTTGGGGATGTAGGTTGGGGAGGTAAACAGACAAGACAAACAAGACACATACAGGGGTGGTATATGACACATGGTGGGTGAACACCTTTGACGGGGAGGGATGTTTGGAAATCACAAGCCCATGAGCCCCCAGATGGAAACAGTGGGACTGAGGTCCCCACCCATGGGCAGTCACCACTGCACCTTCATGGCCCAGAAGGTGGCTGTGCTGGGGGCTGTGTAGGAGGGGCAGGCTGACCCAGGAGTTGCGTCACTCGGGCCTTAAGCTGGCGTAGAGGTTCTGCAACAGACTGTTCAATCTCTCTACTTACCACAGCCTGGACCGTACGAAGGGTGATAGGTGCCTCTCCACCCATGCTTGCACAGGGGGGCTGAGCCCCATCCCCTGCAGTGCTTCCACCTGAAGGTGGCACAGGGCCAATGGAGGAGGAGGTCCCAGGCTGGGCACTGGATCTGCTGGTGCCAGGTGCCATGGCCAGCTGAGGTGGGACAGGTGGGTCCGCTGGGACCGGCCTTCCCATACGAACTATGTTTTGGAGAGTTTAATAAAGATATGGGTTAGTAACAGTCAACAGCATTCCCAATTAGTTATAACAGCATGCAGAAGTATTCCCATTAAACCAACACACCAGATTTTCAACAGTTGAAAAGCAAGCATAACACATGCATATATAGAACAATAGTGGACATTACAACAGCATGCAGGTTTAAATGATAGTAATAGGCCACCAATATTGTGGTATTTTAACAGGGCACATGCATAGAAATAAATGCAAATATTTATAAACCAATAGGACATATGTTCCAACAAATGTTTTGAGATTAGACATACTGATTGAGGTGTGGAATTGCATTTTTTATGAACATACAGTAGGATGGAACAAGATAGCTCAGTTAACAACTTATATATCCTTCTAGTTTTCACTACATTCCTATTAACTGCAGTTATATGTCCCTTACATGTATTATTACACTACCCAATGTCCTTATATTGTGCAACTGGATTTTGCTAGATCATTTTATATATATATATATATATATATATATATATATATATATATATATAAGCTGTATCTTACATACAAACTGTTCAACATGCAGATGTTACTGCAACATATTTTGAGAATTGCTCACACACACTACTGCTAAGATGGTACACTGACAGCTCTACTTTCTTATAATTATCTACATATGTTCAGGTGAAAGTATCAGTTATATGTTGACAGCTCCCTACATTTCAGGCAGCACACTGACATTTCTGGGGAACACGATACCAAGCTACTCATGTGCCAGATTAACCTGTACATGCTGGCCATGAACCAACAGTTGAGGGCTGTACATATGCATACAAGCTACTGGCACTCCCTTCATCCACGTTATATGGGCCTACCCAAGTGTGGGTTGTAACAGGTCCAAAAATACGTTTGATGGGCATCCAAATCAAACTGAATAAACACCAAATGAGATATCCAAAAATGAGTAGTAGTCACACCATAAGCTCAACACTTGAAATGATAACAAGATGAACATGTACAAAAATTTAATAAAATAAAAGTTAAGCGCTTTCTTCCCCTGCTGATACAGGGACTTCATCAGAACTAAATTCCCCTCACAAGTCAACCCACTTTATACACAAATAAATAATTGAATAATTGATTCATTAAAATTAAATAGAACACCCTAACATTATTGAGTTCCTACCATAATTTTCTGCAATAAATATTAAATACATTCTACATAAATCATTCAAATACTTGTGAAATACATTTAAAATACATTTACAATACATTTAAGATGCATTTAAAGTGCTAAGGCTTTTTTCTTTAGAACTGGCATCAAAGACAAATAATCATTTAATCCTGGTTCTGCTAAAGCATTTAATTTGAGAATCCAATAAAATTCTCACAAATCCTCATCAACCTTCCAACAAACACCAATGGTGTGGTTGTTGTAGATAATGTCCCTTTGTATTGAATAAATATGTGATTTACATAGGGCATAATACTAAAGGTATTCCTTTGCAGAAGGGTAATTGTGAGACAAAAGGGGTGGTTTATATATCTATTTGCCAAACTTGTTCACATTTTTATATTGGCAAAACAGAGAGAAAATTTCATACTAGAATATACGAGCACTTACATGCTATAGCCAATGGTAATATTAATAACGCCCTTTATAAACATTCATTGGTTTGTCATGGGGACACAAAATTCAGTTTTGGAATTTTAGAAGTGATAAAATACAACCCAAGAGGTGGTTGGTGGGAGCTTGATGTGGATTTGAGAGAATTTTATTGGATTTTCAAATTAAATGCTTTAGCATAACCAGGATTAAATGATTATTTGTCGTTGATGCCAGTTCTAAAGAAAAAAGCCTTAGCACTTTAAATGCATCTTAAATGTATTGTAAATGTATTTTAAATGTATTTCACAAGTACTTGAATGATTTATGTAGAATGTATTTAATATTTATTGTAGAAAATTATGGTAGGAACTCAATAATGTTAGGGTGTTCTATTTAATTTTAATTAATCAATTATTCAATTATTTATTTTTGTATAAAGTGGGTTGACTTGTGAGGGGAATTTAGTTCTGATGAAGCCCCCGTATCAACAGGGGAAGAAAGCGCTTAACTTTTATTGTATTAAATTTTTGTACATGTTCATCTTGTTATCGTTTCAAGTGTTGAGCTTATGGTGTGACTACTACTACTTGTAGAATGCAACAGTATAACAACATATCAAAGAAAATGACTCAGACACACTCCATGAATCATACATTTATTAAAGGATTATTACACCTTTATTTATTGGGTTAAAAGACTTTTTGAAGGCTCTCTCATTTATTTAATATAACAGTACATGCATAATAATTACTAACCTGCCTCATGACATAGCCTTTGCAGCCTATCTTCATGGGCTTGCAGGTTCATAGCCCGGTCACCTGCAGCTGTGAAGTAAATGCAGTGATATTGAGACATACCTATCCATAGTATAGACAAGCATGGCAGTTCTTAACTACTTAATACAATGGCTACTTAGTCAGTACTGGGGCATTAGGCATCATACAGGATTCCTGGATCCACCGGTCCAGTTCATCCCCTCTATGCTGCTTCAGGTCAGAATAATGGTGCCTGACCTTCTCACCAGTCCAAGGAACACCAGTGGCACTGGTGAGATCATGGGCAAGACTGTTCCAGGCCTCCATTTTATACTGGGTGCCCTGGTACTGGCCCTGCAGGAGTCTTTCCTCATGTTTGTGGATGAGGAGCCAAAGCATAATTTTGGACTCCTGGATGCCCCAGCGTTGCGCTCTAAATTGAGTGCCTTCACCTACCCAAGCCATGCTGACTGCAGAAGGAAGCTACAACCAGTTATAGCAAGTATTCTCACCTGTGGAGCTTAAATATGCCTCATTTCCCGCACTTATTTGTGATTGGCCAGTTTTGGAAAAGTTCAGCTGTGGGCACACCTGCTTAGCTAATGTTAACAATGTTTAAAATCCCTTTGATAGATATGTGTCTGTTGAAAGTGCATGTTTGTGAAATGCTATCATGGCTTAGTGGTTCAGTACTGTGACTATAATGCACAGTATCCTGAGTTCGAGCCCTGTCACTACTTTTTATTTTCCTGCTGGGCAGACCTGACTGGTTAAGGAACAGTAAAGCAGGTGTGAGTGTGTTTAACCAACTTTGCTCAACTTTGCCCTACGTTGACCGACATTGCGCTTGTTAGTGCGGTGCACAGCTACACGCAAAGACGTTGCACTGGATAGCGTGGTGCACAGCTATGTGCAAATGTATTTAAATATGCTCACTACTGGCAAAATGTGCTTAGCAGTGCTTTATATTGCTTAAAATAGGGTACTCATGCCTCAGAATGCATAAACATTTCACCTTCATATATATAATTCATGCACTACTACATTTAACATTTCAATGCTTTCTACAAAACGTATACATAAAAAAATGTCAGGAAATGTTTTTGTATACAGATTTCCCACAGAAAATGGAACGTGCAGTAGTGGGACTCGAACCGGGAATGCCTCCTCTTTGTGTGAAGGCTCTAACCACTACGCTATCGCTATGTTGCTTAATTTGCATATATTTTTCTTATTATCTTCTTCTGGTGTCTAAGCTGCTGTAACTGTAGCTAAGCAATGGGCAAACCCGCGCAACTATGGGCAGCTATATCAGAAGAAAAAAAAATAATTTTTATTTTTTTATTCTGTAAGTTGTTTAACATATGGGGGAGTGTAGTGTTACATTGTACACATGTGAGTGGACTCGCTCATTTAAATGGCAGTTGTGGCATTTCTTCTTTGCAGGAGCGTGGATATTTGGACTGCTCGGCAGTCTGACACGCCCCCTAAACTCATCCACGATCCATGTAAGCTTTAGAGTTGAGGCAGCGCATCCTCATTAATATGCATGGTGCGCTGCCATCATACTCTTACACTGGCACTTCCGTGCAAGACTAATCTAGTCTTTCACGGAAGATTAGTAAATCCGGGGGTTAGATAATTTAATTCTATTGTGAAAATACTAAAAAATGAAATTATTTTGTTATATTGGAACAAGACATTTTTTTACATTCAGAGATATATTGAACTTAGTCAAACTTACACTTTCAAATATACAGTTACTAAAAATACTATATACAAGTTAAACTACATTTCTAATGCAAAGTAAAAGTCATTAAATAATTATATACATAAAATGTCCATAACTTTCCACTGGTATTCAGATATACCCCAAATTCCATTTCAGTATATTAGATAATGTAAAAATGGAAGGAAGGATTTTCCATTGACAGAATATTATTATATTGCATCTATAAATGTAGCATTCCATTTGTTGAACATGTCATGCTGCAACATGGAAAATGATGCATAAAGCATTATGTAGTGATAAAATTAAATCATGAAATCAAAATGTAAACATTATAAATTATTATGTTCATATAATCCTGTTACTGCTACTGCTAAATATATAAAATTATACTGAAATAGTTTTAAAAAAAAAAAAAACAACGTAACACAAAACAATGTTTCACCCCCCTGCACCCCCTGATACTTATTTATACCAATTCCGAGATTGTACTACAGGAAAATCTCCCGTTCTGCGCTGTATGCCAATCCCCATTCAGAGAGTTGAGCTTCTGAAATTCTGAGCATATGGTCTCGACCATATACATTTTGAGATTTCAGCCGTTCGACCTTCTGAAGGGGAACCATATATATATATATATATATATATATATATATATATATATGAGAAAGAGAAGGAGTGAGTGAGACAGAGAGAGAGAGAAAGTGAGACACTTTTGTGGTATTCACTTCCCATGGGGCTAACAACCCTGCTCCTGCCATAGTACTGAAGGAATGTACACTGTCAACAGGCACTATGCACCTTTTCACTTTACTCTCCAAACAATGCAATTGCTCTACCTCACTAGTATGATACCATGGAAAATTCTGGGGAACCAAACTAGGTTTGCACATTATGATAGGCATTTTTCAGTCAGTCAATCATATGTATTACTTTCTCTCAGACCAAAAATAATGCATGAGAGAATGTTTGAATGCAAATATCTCAGTTTTTCTAATAAAAAACTTTGAAGGACAAAAATGCTAGTTTTCAGATCTCTGAACTGGAAAAAAATTAAGTGACTGGTTACCAGTTATCTGCATTGTAAAATAAAATGCATAAAGAACAGAAAATATACAACAATATGAACTTCTGTATAGTTACACCAGAATTTCACACTACATAGATCTATTAATTTATTTATTTTTTTAATTTTGTTTTAAAAAATAAATCAATTATAAAACAAATAACTATTTACATAGGTCCACAGTTGATCAATACATCAAAGTTATACATAAACAATTAATATTTTTCAAGCAAGTATTTAAGTTTAAGCCAAGATGTATATGAATGTGTAATATTAGAAGTTCTCATCTTTATAGTATACAATTCACTACTGCAAACAATTTTTGTCATACTAATAAATTCAACACTAGAAGGGGTAACTTTACTTTTCTAGCAGCAAGACCAGGCCAAAGAAAAGGCACTTGTTTTTTTCAAATTATCTCCGGAATCAGAGCATACATATATCTGACCATAGAGGTTGAATAAAGTTATTAATTTAAGACAGACAAACTACTCAAATGATAAATAGCACAGTTGAACAATGAAAACATCTTCAGGTAGGCACCACAGGAAAATGGAATCTTCTTAAGAGAAGTTTATTTTTAAGTGCTTTCATCCACAAGAGACTCCATCAGAAAACTGAACTGACTAGAATACAACTTTGGAATGCAAACTGACCAACGAGAAACATCAGACAATAATTAAATTAAGACAAATAGTAGACCTAAAAGGTAAAAAAAAAAAGCACTAAATTCATAGCACATAAATACAGCTCAATACAAAAATAACATGATATTAAAAAACAATTATAAAAAACGTTTATACAAATATTATCATTCAGGCCAGGAAACTTAATGGCCTGCATCTTAAGCTTCCACAATGTACAATGTTTCTTTTATAAGTAGCTGCTTCTTGAAACAACCCTCCCTAAGATCCACAGGTAAATGCTGTAAGACAGCAAAATAAAATTTATTAAGATGTGTCTATATAAGCACTGTTGGTATCTTTGCTCTCAATAAATAAGACTGTTCTTTAGCTCTGAGATAACTTTCTGGTAGTCATGCCAATGTAAAATGCATCACAATGTGAACAGACAGCAATGTAAATCAATCATAGTGCACTTTAATTTTAATCCTTTTGTGCATGTCAGACAGAACAATGACAGAGCCTTCTAGTATAAAATGACATGCCCTGCAAAAAACATACAAACATACCCGCTTTATTATGTGAGAGTTGCAAAGGCATCCTAGTATTTTTGAATTTTACAACCAATGCTTAATGCAGTAAGACTTTTTACACACATTTGTGGGAGGGACCCACCACTAACTATTTTATTGTATTTTATATATATATATATATATATATATATATATATATATACATATATATATATATATATATATATATATATACATATATCAGGGGTCCCTTGCAAAAATTATCAGTTGTGTGCAATAATATTTCTAATGCTACTGTCATCAACAGTCATCTGCAGAATAAAACTATTATTGTATTTAACATCAATACTGTTCTTATGAGGTATACCCCCCACCAAAATGGAAGGGAATTGTTTGTCTCTATTAATCTCCTCAGCGGTCTTAACCAACAGGCCTAAATCATAAGCCCTACTGCTGAATAATATAATATCATAGCAGTCTTAACCAACAGGCCTAAATCATAACCCCTACTACTGAATAATATAATATCATTGATCCCTCTGGAAAAGTTACCAAAGTCAGTGGTCAGTCTAGACCATAGGCACCGGAACCATAGAGCGAAGGGGAGGGAGCACCCACACACACTTTTACCAGAACTCCATGGTGGAGTTTTTCTTTAAGGAGGACACGATGCATGCTAACTGGAGTTTTTCTTTAAGGAGGACCTGATGCACCCTAACATGGATTTAAACACAAGCGTGCATGGAAGTTAAACTACCATTAGTAAGTGTGGTAAGTGTGTGCGATCACTGCCCAAGAGTTATGCTGCCCGGTCATGGTTCCTTGAGGTCAAGAGTTATGCTGCCCAGTCATGGTTCCTTGAGGTAAGAAGAGTTAGTTTTTGAGGAGATATTCTCTGCTCTCCGCTCCATGATGTTACAGTCATGGTGTAGAATTTTCTCATGCTTCCTTACAGTACTGCTGCTCTGTGATGTTTTCTTATCACTAGGTACTTTGAGGAGAGTTCTCCTGCTCCCCAGTGTATTGTTTCCAGGCACAGCTTTTAAGGTCATTGCTGCTCTGTGTGCATGTGTGTGTGTGTGTGTGTGTGTGTGTGTGTGTGTGTGTGTGTGTGATTGCTAGTTATATCTCTGACACTTTGGTGGAACAGCAAAGAAACTGACAAGGAAATGGCACTTCTACATTAGTGTCCTGTCATGGAGGCACCCACCATCGTCCAACAAGATAGGTTCATTTTTGTAGGTGTTAGGATTTTGACCTAATGAAAGCAGGAAGTGTAGCATTCTTGACAGGTAGGCTTTTCATACAAAGATGGGGTATTGCTTTTAAGTGCACCAGCTGTTTCCTGTCTTTGATGTCACAACTTACTTCTGGCTCTAATTTCTATTGTCCCTTGTGGAGAATGGGCCTTTAACTATTAGCAATTACATATCAAGTATGTACTTCAAGAATCAATGGAACATTGAAAGTACCTTCTAGCTCAAAATTTTTATACCAAAGATTGGTTTGCTGTGCAATAGATATAATTTAATTTAAACAGGATGGCTTTCACAAAGCATGTTAATGAAAGGGGGTCTTCAGCCATTTTGTTTTTTTTAGAAGGGTAGGGTATTCGTTACAACAGTGTCACATAACAGATGTAATGGTGGTAACAGAGATTGTAGGCCATGGTGGTGCAGTGGTTAGCATTGTCGCCTCACAGTAAGAGATTTTCCCGTTCGATTCTCGGCCGGAGTGCATTCTGTGTGGAGTCTGCATGTCCTCCCCATGGTTGAGTGACGCTAAAGACATGCAGGTAGGTGTGCGTGAATGGGCATGCCTTCTTTGAAGGTTGGGAGTCAACTAGCAACTCGGCACCGTAAAAATCCACTGCCAATCATTAGCGGATGGGGAGTTCCACTGTGGCGACCCCTAACCATGAAAATCCGAAAGACCTAAAGTGCAGTACAAGACAGATTGCTGCTGAAGTGCAGTATGTTCTTTTGAGGGATCCTGTATACCAATGATTAGGTCCTAAGTGGACCTATTTGTTTAACTGATCACTGCTGTTAATGTCACTTGACCAGGGAGGTGGTCAACAGGGTGCGAAAGGTAATCCTGTATTGTTAGATTTATTTGAGAGGAGGTTTTGTCTTGGTCGATCTGCAGTAGGTTAATTTATCGCTGACAGTATTGCAAGGGATGCAAATGCAGCAAGTTTAAATATATCTCTTTTTCTCAACAATTCAGCCGTCACGAGGTTTTCAATTTTCACTGCATAATACAATATCAGAATATAACTAAACTAAAATAAATATAATAAAGGCAGTGTAATTTGTGCTTACCTATTGGGCCAGTAGTTCTGTGGATTCTGCTTGCCTATTCGTATCAAGCAATTATGGGAAAAGTAAAACCATTATTGAAATTATGGCATAACACTGTTATTAACTGACAGAGCAAATGCAAATATCACAGAGGCTACCACTGTCCCAGAACAGAGTATCCATTCATGTAAAACAAAGCTCATCCCTGTCCAAATTCAAATGCAACTTGGATCTAAGGATGGGTAATAGAAAATGTACTCCAGGATTGCACCTCGCGCCACTAATGGATAGAGGCAGTTCCTAAATGCTGCATCCCTTACATGGGTCCCTTCAAATTATCTATGGTATGATCCCAGTTATTTTCACTAGGACTAATATACAATTATCAGCCATGGGATAGGTAAGACCAATCAGGAAATGTTAATTCAAGCACCAAAAGGGAATTGGCTAAGCTTAAAATGTCCTCCAAGTGAACCTATGTTGTGGTAGTAAATAGTTTTTAAAAAATTGCCCTTTTTAGATCACTAAGTGCCCCCTTACCCTCCACCCCCAGTCTTCAACAGCTTCTGGTGCCAATGATCTAGACAGTTGCATCATCTGAACTCAGGAAAAATTTGTTTTCATGCAAGTGGGATAAGCACTAAGGATGTCCTTCGTGGTTCACTGTTGCAGTCATCACTGTAGGGTTCTTCCTGCCAGCAGCAGCCTCCGATCGGCCAGAATCCCAAAGTCTGGATCGGGTGCCAGCTGAGGTCACATTTATCCTGATGTCAATGCACCGGAAGGTATAAAGACCTCAGCTGATGCCATTTCCCCAGCTTTTCTTGCCGCGCAGTGCCCCTTGCAGTTCACTGATGCCGGTCGGCCTGTTCCTGTTTATTTTTGGATCTAATCCCAGGATTTTCATTTTTTGCAGATAAGTACCCCGTTGGGGAGGTCTTTTTCTTGCTCCAGTCAGATGTCAGAAAAAGTTAATAATTGTATTTCTTGTGGGAAGCAAGTACCTCATAGGGATTTTCACTCTTACTATATTCCCTGCCTGGGTCCTGATCACGACATTGCTAATTGTGTGTTTTGTGCTAGATTTAATCAGCGTACTATTAGGCGTAGATATAACTTTGCCTTTTACTATTTTGGAAAAAGGTTTAATTATAACATGTCTTCAGACTCTTTTCCGGCTTCTGGGCTGTGTAAGAGGTGCAGGAATGCAGACAGGCTTCCGAGGTCCACAGCAAAGGATGTTACTCAGTTATTGCCAGTTGCTGGTTCGTCGGTCATCAGTGAGGCACCTTTGCAGCCCCTGTTGTCCGCCTCTTTTGAATCAATTGCCTGTACCAACTCTGGTGTGGAGCTGATGGGGTCTTCAGAATTGCCAGGGACTGGACCTTCGGATACTGTTCCCTCAGTTGGGTCCGGAGCCGGTAGGCAGGTACCGGCTTCTGAGGGAGTTCTCAGGCCTTCACAGCTTCCTGTAAATGTGGATTCGGGTTTACATGCTGAGTCAAAGTCTAAGGCTCCAGCTAAAATGAAGTGGCTAGCACAGGCACCTTTTGATCAGGGTCCTAGGCCTCAGAGGCAGATGCTTAGGATGGCTGAAGATCTCTTAACTATGATCAGGGGTTCTCATCCCCCTCCTGACAAGAAGCCTAGATTACAGTCCAATTATGATTCTTCTCCCACAGCATAAGCCTCTGGCTATTCCCCCTGTATTGGACATTGTTGATGATGTTTTTTCAGAAGCTTCTCTCTCTCCTGATTCTTTTCCCCCTACTCCGGCCAAACCGGATAGGTATTATAGGGTTCCAGATTTTCATAAATTTCTTTTTAAAAATCTTTCGCCTGATCCAGAAACAATTTCTCAGGGTCCTAAGGGTGTTAAAGCGGCCTCTGCTAAAAATCCTATTCTCTTTGACCGAGAGTCCAGGGCTTTGGAGAGATGGGGTAAAAAGGTTTATACTTCTGCTACATTGTCTATTAGGGCTTTGAACTGTCAATTTCATATGCTGAAGTATCAGCAATACCTTTTGTCTGTATTTCAACAAAAGATGTCAGCTGTGTCTATTGGTGCAGATAATCAGGAGTTACAGGATTTATTGCATGCTATTGAACAAGTGGGTAAACATACCCTGCATTGTGGTTTTGATTCTTTGGAAGCTTCTTGTAGGGCTGCAACAACTGGCGCTGTTATTAGAAGACATGCTTGGTTAAGGGATCAAAGCTTGCTGGATCAGATTAAAGCCAAACTTTTGGATGCCCCTTTGCAGCACGATGTTCTGTTTGGATCCAAAGAGGTATTGAAGAAAATGGAAGACAAAGCCAAATCTATGCAGACTGTTAATGATTTTCTGCAGGTGCAACCTCCTTGATTTAGCAGACACTGGCCAACTAAACCTTGGTCCTTTCCGGGCATGGACAGGTCTCAGAGAGGCAGATTCAGGCATTCCAGAGATAGGGGACAGTCACAGTCCCATTTTAGGAATAGGCAGTGGAGTGCCCCCTCTCTCAAGGGAGGTGAAGATAAGTCTCAACCCTACCGAAAACAGTCTTTATGATTCCCCCTTTCTGGTTCCAGGGGCTCCTCTCCTGGAAGCTCCTTTGGGGGGAAGGATTTCTCTTTTTTATCAAAATTGGAACCACATAACCCGGGACAAATGGGTTCTGGACATAGTCTCAAGAGGTTACAGATTTCATTTCCACACTTTGCCAAAACCGAACGGTTGGCCAGACCTGCCAAATCATCAGTGGGCAGAGGCACAACAGCAGGTTCAGTCCCTCCTGGCTATGAGGGCCATAGAATTGGTGCCAAATTTAGAAATAGGGCAAGGTTTTCATTCCAGACTTTTCCTGGTTCCCAGGAAGGAAAATTCATGGAGACCACTCCTGGACCTCTCTGTACTAAACACCTTCCTAGATATACCAAAATTCAAGATGCTCACTCTGCAGCAGCTGCTGCCTATGTTGGACAAGAACACTTGGATGGTGACTTTGGACTTAAAAGAAGCTTACCTGCATATTCCTATAAGGCAAGAGTGCAGAAGGTATCTGCATTTCAAAGCGGGTTCAAAACATTACCAGTTCTCTGTGCTGCCCTTTGGCTTATCTACTGCACCCAGGGTCTTTACAAAGTGCCTGGCACCAGTAATGGCGTTTTGCAGACAGAAGGGGATTCAAATTTACCCTTATCTGGATGACTGTCTTCTTCAAGCAGATGACAAAGACACTCTACATCGGCATCTAGCCTTTGTGCAGCATCTTCTTCAGTGCCTCAGTTTCACAGTGAATCTAAAGAAATCAAACCTGGTACCCACGCAACAAATTACTTTCCTGGGTGCTCTTCTGAGTACTTCAACCCAGATGGCTTCCTTGACAGCAGACAGAAAAGTGCAACTGGCTTCTTTTTTCTCACACCTGGCTTCAATGAAACAGCTGACTGCAAGAAAAATTCTGCAGACTTTGGGTTACATGGCCTCCTGCATTCTGCTAATACCATATGCAAGGCTGCATATGAAGAAACTGCAGTGGTACCCCAAGAGTGTCTGATCTCAGCATTACCACAGCTTGGAAACAGTGGTCATGATTTTACCTTGTCTCCAGCGAGAGTTTCTTTGGTGGGCCGAAGCCTGTCTACAGAACAAGGGGCAGCTTTTTTGTCCTCCGCCGACCAACCAAGTTCTGACAACGGATGCTTCAGATTATGCATGGAGAGCCCACATGCATGGGAGATGTCTTCAGGGTGTTTGGACGAAGGAGCAAATGCACCTGCACATAAATTTGAAGGAGATGCTAGCTGTACAAAATGCCCTGATAGCCTTCAGGGACCTTCTTCTACCAGGACAATTGTTGATACGGACAGATAAGCAAGGGGGCTCTCACTCTTACCCCCTGTGCAGATTAGCCATGAATCTCTGGTACACTGCTCTGACCTGCAGTGTTGACTTACAGGCACAATTCCTGCCAGGGAAAGACAACACTCTGGCAGATGCATTGAGCAGATGCATTTCATATCCACACGAATGGATGTTGGATGTTCAGATATTCAGGATGATTATAAAGGCTTGGGGATGTCCGGACATAGATCTCTTTGCATCCCCTCAGAATCATCAACTTCCAACATTCTGCACAAGGACCTACCACAAACTAGCATGGAAGGTGGATGCCCTCTCATTCAGTTGGAAACACCTCTCAGTATATGCTTTTCCTCCCTTTCCTCTTCTACCTCGGGTACTTCTGAAGATAAAACAGGACAGACCACACATGATTCTACTGGCTCCCAATTGGCCTCGGCAATTCTGGTATTCCACTCTGATGAACTTGGTTCAGGAGCCTCCCTGGATTCTGCCTCAAATCCCTCATCTACTATTTCAACGGGACGACCGGATACTGCACAGTCATGTCGAGACTCTGCATCTAGCTGCCTGGTGGATCCAGGGTCTGTAAACACCTCTGCCCTTTCCAAACAGGTATTGGATGTAATCCTTGAAGCTAGACAGCCCAGCACTAGAAAATCTTATGCAGGAAAATGGAAAGGATTTTGCTCCTGGAGTCAAGTCCAGGGTGGTGATTCTTCTGTTCCGAACATTCCTCTGATTTTACAGTATCTGACAGAGTTATTACATACGGGCCTATCTTTTTTGTCTAAGCTTCATGCTTCTGCTATTTCTGCACATTACGATACGGATCCTCCGATTTTTTTCTCATCCATTACTTAAACAATTTCTTAGAGGGGCTAAGAATATTCGGCCCCCTATAGGGGCTCCTGTTTCCACTTGGGATCTTAACTATGTTTTGGAGAAATTAACTTTGTCTCCTTTTGAACCTGCAGCTTCCACGGATTTAAAATTTTTGTCTTGGAAAACTGCTTTTCTTTTAGCTATTACCTCTGCTAGAAGAATTTTGGAATTGCAAGCACTCATGGCTGTGGAACCCTTCCTTATTTTTCATCAGGACAGGGTATCTCTACGGACTAATCCCACATTTATGCCCAAGGTGGTTTCGGCAGTGGCCTTCAATCAGTCTATTCATTTGCCTACCTTTTATCCTAATTCTCAAAGTGAGGAAGAAAGTCTTTTTCACTCCCTAGACATGCACAGACAGCTTCGTCTATACCTGGACAGGACCAAGATATTCCGGAAATCTGATCAGTTGTTTGTCGCTTATGCTCCTACTGTTCAGGGGAAAGCAATTACTAAGCAAACTATTTGCAAGTGGATTGCCCATTGCATCAAGTTCTGTTACTCTTATCATGGCAATCCGGTTCCTGTTAATGTTAGGACTCATTCTACCCGGGCTACTGCTACTTCAGCGGCTTTTCTTTGTGGGGTTCCTACCAAGGATATTTTGGAAGCTGCTACTTGGAGTTCTGTACATACTTTTTCTAAGCATTACAACCTCCCTCTCTATTCTAAATCCAGGGCAGGTTTTGCTTCTGCGGTTTTACAAGGTTTTGTGACCGCTCCCTCTGTTTCTCCTCCAGCCACCCTTTCTTAGCTTTGGGACTCAACCCTACAGTGATGACTGCAACAGTGAACCATGAAGGACATAGTACAGTTGTGTACTCTTACCATAAATGTAGATGTTCGAGTGTGTTCACTGTTGCAGTCCGGGTTACCCTCCCTCCTATCCCCTCTTTTGTTTTTTCCTTGAGTATTGTCTGTTATGAGGTATTTTGGCTGCTGAGGTTTTGGGCATGGTTTCTTTTTTAGCCTTTTCTTTCTGGGCACCTGACATCTGGGGCAAGAAAAACTGGGGAAATGGCGTCAGCTGAGGTCTTTATACCTTCCGGTGCATTGACGTCAGGATAAATGCGACCTCAGCTGGCACCCGATCCAGACTTTGAGATTCTGGCCAATTGGTGGCTGCTGCTGGCAGGAAGAACCCTACAGTGATGACTGCAACAGTGAACACACTCGAACATCTACATTTATGGCAAGAGTACACAACTGTACTTTCTTGTTCTTCTTTCAGCTTTTCCCAGTTAGGGGTCGCCACAGCAGAACTCTGGTCCGCTAATGATTGGCAGTAAATTTTTATGGTGCCGAGGTGCCAGCTCGATGCCCAACCTTCAACAAAGGGATGCCCATTTACGCATGTCTTTTGACTGCGGGGAGGACATGCAGACTCCACACAAAGTAAATAATTGTTAGAGAAACAAGGTTTTCTGTAGATCCTACTAGAAAAAAATGATTGGCAGCATTGTTTGTATCATTCCTTTACTATTAGACATAATGGTTATACCAAGATATTTCACTTGATTGCTATTCCAATTGAAGTAAGAATATTTTTGCATGAATTTATTTTTTATAAATGAATGCTGTACTTCTTTTATTATAAGCTTAAGTTTGAGATTTAGTCAAACTGACGCGTAGAACTAAATATATGTTCTAATGAATTTTCCATATTTTCTATTCTTAGAAAATATCAGCAATGAGTTGAATCTTTTGTTCAAAATCTTTATTTTGATACCATTAATGCTCTTATTGGATCTAGTACTATTATCAAAGGGTCCTACAGCCAATGCAAAAAGTAAAGGTGCTAATGGACAGCCTTGTTTTGTGCCTTTTTTAATTTAAAGGAATTGGAAAGAAAATATTATGATTAGTTCGTTTTAGGCAGGAAGAAGTAAGCTGGACAGTTCTTAGAATTTTAGAACTTCTACAGCTTCACAAACATGCTCATGATTCTAATTAAGCTGTTTCAAGCTGGTCCTCATGACAAGGGCTTGCAAATGAACAGTTTATCAGCTATAGTTCACACAAAAACATTCACTAGTGCATCCAAGCAACCTCCACTTCACACATCAATACCTCAAGCTCCTCCAAACCATCAAAAAAAAATCTCAAAGTATCCCAACCACCAAAAAGCGACTGTGCCCAAAGAAACAACACTCAATGATTCAGCAAGCACTATCAGTATGGGATGTTTAATCTAAAGCAGACTGTCTCTTTTTTTAAAGGAGACATAGCACATAAACTTGCATTAAAAAATGACAGTTTTAACCTGTAAAAAGTGTGAATGTTACTCTAGTTATTTGATAACATTCCAATAACTTTTGTATATGTAAGAAACTATATTTATTATACTTTGTTTATAGCATAGTACAACTTTCCTGGGTGCTACTGCATATCAAGTATACATCAGTAGCAAGCATTCAGAACTATGTAATAACTGACAGTGGTTTAGAATGCAGTTCAATGTCTTTTGATTATCTAACTTGTATTCAACATCTTAGCATGTGATTCAAAATATTAAGATTATTTACTTTTAGACAGGAAGAACTAACCTATTCTTAGAATTTTAGAATTCCTGCAACATCACTAAAGTGCTCATGACTCTAAGTTGTTTCAAGTTGTTTTTCTTAATAAGGTCTTGAAAATGAGCAGTCCATCAGTTGCAATTCACCCAAATACTCACAAGTGAATCCAAGCCACCTTGAAACCACTCCAAACCAACAAAAACATCTCAAAGTATCCCAAGCACCAAAAATACATTGCACTCAAAGAAATAACATTTAATGATTCAGCAGGCACTATTTGTATGAGATGTTTAATAAAAAGCAGACTGTCCTCTTTTTAAAGGCGACATCACATATAAACTTGAATTAAAAGAATGACAAGTTATGTGTGATCCAGGTTTAACTTGTAAAAGTGGGAACATTACTGTAATTATTTGATATCATTCCAATAGAAACTTTTATACATGTAAAAAGCTATATTTTTTATACTTTGTTTATAACATAGCATGTCTTTCCTGGGTGCTATTGCATGTCAAGTATACTATCAGTAGCACACTACAGGACCATTATAAGAACCCAGAATGTAGCTTAACATGCCTCTTTAGTGTTATTTGTTGCATCTTGTATTATATTTGATAATACATTACTCAACTATACCAGGATATCAAAGTGTGCCACCTAACATAAGTTTCATAATAACAATTATTAACTTTTAATAATATGAATATTTTAACCTTTTAAACTCTAAGTAAATATAAGTGGCTTTAATTTCATATATAGCTAAAAGAATGAAACTAACATTTTAGAAAGGGAACTAGTCACCATTTGATGTAGGGAAAGAAAGAAATGACTTAACTTGTAAAAACAATATGCAGCACCTATTCATAAGTTTCAAGCACTTATTTAAATTAATAAGAATTCATAACCATGAAATGCATTGATTTTCATTTGTCCTTCAGTTTTTTTACTGTTTTTGTCTTATTAACCAACCATCTCTCGTTGCATTTCTCTACAAAGAAGTTGGTAGATTCCCGTCCATGTCTTCTGTTTTTCTGCATTGTCAAATCTTATAGTATTTCCTTTAATTTTAAATGGATAATTAGTCCATGCAGCTTTTAAGACTATATCCTTATCTTGACTTGAGAAAAATCTTACAATCACTGACCTTGGTGATGGTGTGTTTTTAGAAAGGGATCTATGTGCCCTTTCAATGCTAAAGGAAAAAGCTTCAGGCAGGTTCAAAGTTTTAGGCAGCCAGGTATTAAGAAATTAATTTATATAGTGTCCCTCTTCTTTTTCAGGAATTGTGTAAATCCTGATGTTGTTCCTTCTAGACCTGTTCTCGAAGTCTTTTATTTTACCCTGGAATAAGTTGTTTTGTTTCGGAAGAAATTCAGTGACTCTCATTTTTAAGTAATCTTCCATCAAAACCAGACATTGCATCTTCTATATTCAAGATTTGTGATGACTGTTTAAGAGATTCACTCAGCACTTTTACTTGCTTTTTTTTTTTTTACATTCCTCTATAAAATCGTCCATTTTGCTTTCTAATGTATCTATCTTTTCAGATAGCTCACTAATGTTACTTAGTACAGCCTGCATGTCTTTTTTCATTGTACTGTCCTGTACACTGGGCTTAGAGTGGCTCATTCTGAGACAATTACTTTTTTTCATGACAGGAAAAAGCAGTTAAAAGAGTTCCAAACGTGTTATTTTTTGCAGCAAATCTTTCAACAGAAGCTCAGATAAAAATCTATAAAGTGTTGAAACATTCTATTTGTTTTTTTTTTAGTAAAAATCCTGTCAGAGATGTTAAAATGAAGCAGAGCTTAAAACCCCCTTGGCCATGCCCCGTCTATCTTTTTTCATAGTATTAGGAGGTCTTACAATCAGAGATTATTATTAAAGACTAAATGATCAAACAACGCACAAGTACTAGACTTTTGTTAAAAGGAAAGAGGCTAAAACCAACACTATTTCCACGATGGGATAGCCAATGAAATTTCACAAAGTTGCTGCCCTTAAAAGGGAATACAGGTTCTAGGCAGGAGTCTATAGTTCAGCAGATGGCCATGGTTGAATCTTCAAGGCTCCATCTGGTTGTTTCCCTGTTTCATATTGTTTGCAAAGACTGCAGAACGAGTTCAAGGGTAACTTGTTTGTTTATTTATTTTTTTTCAAGAAAACAAATACAAGTATGTAGTACGTTTGGGTTGAGCTGGAAATTTACCCCCCCCCCCCCCCCGGGGAACAGGATGCAGCAAATGCCAATACTAGACATCCAGAAATGCATATTAAGCAATTATCTGCAATTACGTCTAAGGTGGCAGGAAACACAGATACCAAATGTTCATGCCAAGACCTGTTACAAATATAAAACAGCAAATACACAATAAATTCCCAAACAAAATCACAGGAAACAGATGACTTTATTAATAAGAAGCCTGTGAAGAGCATTAATAAATACAGCAGAAAATACAGAACACGAACGTCCAAAACAGGTAATTGATTGCAACAGTAAAGCTTTTGAGTAAAACTCTTTCTCACTACTAATAAAACCACTACACTTAAAATATCTTATATATATATATATATATATATATATATATATATATATATATATATACATTGCCAGCCAATCACATAATACAAACAATTATCACCTTAAAATACTTCTAAAAACATGTGCATTTAAAGCAACTGCAATATATATATATATATATATATATATATATATATATATATATATATATATATATACAAATAAAACAAACATTATGTACATTTCAAATAAAACAGAACTTCATCTTATTAAGGCCTGGATAGGGATCTGCCCTAAAATAATTTATCCATCTGTACTTGGACCTTTCATCTGCATTTATAATGTCGCACCCTCTAGGATTCACATATATTTTTTGGATAACCCTAAACTTAAATGCATGGTCAATCCCCTTATCCCTAATATGACAATACAAGGCATTAGTATCCACCTTTCTGCGAAGTTCTGAAAGATGTGAACCGATTCTTTCCTTTAATTTACAGTTAGTTTTACCTATATAAAAACATGAACATGCCTCACAGTTCGCTAAATATATAAAGTTTTCGCTCGTACACATTGCAAATGTTCTAAAGGCAGACTTAGGTTTTAAAATCAGGTGAATAAATTCACTGTCAGTATTAATATACTTGCAGAACACACAAGTAAAACAAGAGGCCGTCTGTTTTGTGATTGGCTGGCAATGTATGTATGTATATATATATATATATATATATATATATATATATATATATATATATATATATATATATATATATATATATATATGTATATATATATATATATTGTTTCAAGTGTAGTGATTTTATTTAGTACTGAGAGTTTTACTCAAAAGCTATACTATTGCAATCAACTACCTGCTTTGGACGTTCGTGTTCTCTATTTTCTGCTGGATTTATCTTGATTCTTACAGACACGTTTAGCTGTTGGCTCTACTTGTTTTTAATAGCATTAATAAATACAAGCACAACAGCACTTATTATAAAAACTTTAATTCACAAACTGAAGAATTATGCAATCAAAGATGTATGCTGAAACTTATTTGTTAATCCTTTAGGGCATAATTATCTTACTTCATTAAACATAGCTCTGTTACAATTTGCTCTTTAGAATCAGCAGCTACTTTTAAAAAAATAATAAACTTGGTCAGAATAGCAGCATTATGATCTTTGCTAATGGAATTAACAATATTATGTAAAATAAATGGCAACAGGACTAACAGTACTGCAGTTTCTACCATGAAGTCATATTTATCTCGAGTCTTAGTCTTAACAGGATGGTAGTTGCAACAGAAAGTAGAAGGCATAAGTCAGGGCAGTGCAAATATTATTACACACAGAGTTCTTTGTAGTATTAAAACAAAGATCAGGTCACCTGGATCAGAAGAAAAAAAAGATACTCGGTGTGTTTAGCTGACTGATATTTTATGTCATTTTTATGCTGAAACGAGTTAGATGCTTGCAAATACTTTGAGTGATGATGTAGTAAAAGAAATGGCCACATGACTGAGATGTATATCTTTATTTCTCAATAAGCCACATTTCTTTACAAGTTTCAAGAAGCACAAAGGCACTTATTTTAACAGTCACTCCATAGATATCAATTTCAGTATGAGTGAGACTGAATTATAATGCAGAAATGTTTTTGATTCACATAATCTAGATTCTTGGTCCAAAGTATTAACCCTGGAATTTTATTTCATGTTTACTCCACCCCCACTCCAGCTATACACCCCCTTTCATCTTACAACTGATGCAGCGCCCTTGCCATGCTGGCCACAGCCACTTTCCCATAATGTTGAAAGTCAGACTAAAGTAGGCAGTCATCCTGTATGTGTTTATGTATTTGGCCCACCCCTACATCCTTCCCACAGTAGAGTAAGGGCATCGATACAATTCACGTGTGCATTGCCAACATTGCAGTCACCTCTGCTACAGCCTCCTAGCATCTATCCATCTATCACTCATTTTTATAGAAAGCAGTCAGCCCATCTTCCCTACTGAGGAGGGCAGGTAATATTATGTTAACCAGTACCGGATGATGCATATTGTTTTTTCCTTCCTTTAACATTAATATTTTAACACTCTCAGCCTATCACAAAACATTCTGCAGCATAATATATTATTGCATGCCAATATATTCAAATAGTTTATCAAGAGTCAAGGAAAGTACAAAACGTAGCCTTAACACTGACATATCCTGTTCCAAGTTGTTTTAGTACCACCTCACAAATGGGTATCCACGTATGCAAATTAAACAAACACAAGATAAGTGATCAGGGTTGTTAGAAAAGTCAGTTACATTTTTTCCACTGTTAATAAAATTACAGGTTATGCATCAATTATTCTTTAAAACAGAGCCTCGGTTTGTCAGTGTGATCTCACAATTTATTTGAATAGATGGAAGAAAACTGCAGAGCTATACAGTATGATTAAATATGTTGCTCACACAAGATATAGCACTGTGTCTTGCCACACTCTGCTGACTCCATTAGAGTTTCTCTGCAGCATTAGGCTAATAAGTCTGGTGTCCTTGTGGAATCCCTTCTAGATGCTAGCGTATACTAGCAGAGTGCTAAAACTGTACTTGGATGCCTTCCAGTTCTGCTTCTAATGTACAGGATGAGAAAACTGAGAAAAAAGCCCATAAGTGCAACTTAAAATGAAACCAGTACCACAAATTAAATCAGAACTAAGATCTTTTTATATTACTACAAATAGGAAGATCATATACAGATGACCTAGTTATGAGGCAAGGATGGCTGTGGAGAGTTATGCACTCAAACAAACTTAATAATAATAATCTATGGGGATGTGATTTGTAAACTGCAAATGAAAGCAACATGAGCTGTTAAAGGTTAAAGTATGGATGAGGTAGGACATTTACTGAGGTGAGAACCAAGTAATTCAATGTAGCACTAAAAATATTGACCTTATTCTTAAGAGCTGGGCGAGTACTATTGGAACAAACAAGTAAATCTTACAAAAATGTGGAAATTTGCATTGGTTTGATTTTTTTTCTTGTGTATTATCCCCTAGTTTTAATAAAACCATATGCAGGAATTTTCTCACTCAATCATATTCCACTACTATATTTCAGTATGTAGCATCAAAATTTCCTGTCCATGGAATAGCCATTCTACATTCAGGTACGGATTATGCCATCACTATTAGAAGGTAAGAAATGAAGAAGCCAACAGGAATAATATATTCTGTTTTCAAGAACAGCTTTCAGTATTCGAGAAAAATGGAAATTATGTGCAAAGAGTGACATCATCTATTACACTACATATATAGTATTTGCATGGATTTATGTTGCGTACATATTCATGCTTAAATAAGCTGCAGAGAAAAAACTGCAGACTAAGTACAGTTCCCTGAGACAGCTATATTGGCAGGCTCACAAATCAATGTACAATACACTGTGTGAGCCAAAGGTACAGATTCTAGTAACGAGAAGGGAAAAAAAAAGGAATGAAGGAAGTACGGCAAAGTATGGAGTAGAGTCAGAACTTTGCAAATACTTGCAGCAATTATTGTAAACGTGAAGGCAACTATGCCTTGTACTCATATTTGAGGATTATTCAGAAACACATACAACACAACGTAACCTTGCAGGGCTGCCCAGTGCCCCGTGAGTGGTTGATTCAAAGATGACTGTGGCACTTTATTACTTAGAAGTCTAAGGCTAGTAAGAGTTACAGAGGTCCACCAGATAACACTGCACATAAATGTGGCAGTCCAGGAGCACAGCCTAGATAAATTACACATATGCTCTGCCCCAGTGCCTTACTCTGATTGATGTAGCAGGGTAGGGTAATTCAAAAACAAGCTCTACTGCACTGTTTCAGAGCAGAGAAGTGGGACTAAACTTGTTATTTTTCAGTGTTCACTTGCTTTCTACAGAAAGAGCAGAGCAATTAATGCCACAACAGGTAAGACATGAGGCTGTGTGTGTTTGTAGGTAAATGACTGTTTCTATATTAATGTACTTTTACATGTAAGACCCCCAGGTGTGTGTGTGGATGTGTGTATGGGTACCAGAATGTGTGTGTCGATGCAACAGCATTCCAAATGGTTGCTAGGAAAACCAGTAGTTCCATCTGTGTTAAGTGCCCAGTACAGAGACATGCAAAGGACTCCTCAAGTTTTGGCTCCATGCAGCTTTTGCATGTCTCTGAATCACTAGGTAGGCTCTGGAGCACTAATGCAGCCCATCACACAACACAATTAGTAATATAGAGCTACTCTTTCTGAATACCCCCTTACTTTGTTAGCACCACAGGAAGTTTTTATCAGACTGTGTCTATAAAAGTGACAACATACTGCACTGGACATGTCTTCAAATTCAAATCCACTTACTGACTGCAAACATAAGCCCGAATGCAGTGCACCAAGTTGTTTTGTTTTTGCCACCAGCTTATGGTATAGCACTGCTGCAACAACTATACAGTCTGACTCAGTCATTGCTACTTCACAGAGTAGTCAAACACCTTGTTCCACTGCAGGCTAGGAAGAGGGGAATATCTTAAATAAAACAGCACTAGCATTTTGAATTATAACAATGCCATACTGGGCACTACAAATTCCAGTATGTTTGATCCCACAGAGAGATGTCTTTGGACTTGCACTTAGTTCAGTAGATGTAAAATGGTTACCCAGATGAAATGCAGGTCTTGAAGCACCAATGAGAACTTATGATGTATACAACTTAAACTGAAATAGTAAACTCACTCACAAGAGACCCATTTCAGACAACATACTAACCCCAATGGCAACCGTGTAGATCTCTATCCCTTCCAAATGTGCAGTAGAAAACAACACCAAAAATGTAATTTATGGATGTCCCTATTGCTATTTCTTGCATATTTAATGATCACCTATGTAAATCACTTGACACACACAAACAGGTAAAGAGCATTCATGAAAAACAAAACCATTTCTGACATCAGCTGCTGTAAAAATAAATGCTCTGAACAAAAAAGCATGAAACTCTTATCTGGCATTTTTGCCCAACTATAATCCTAAGTGATTTCCCATAAACTCAAAAATTTTACCAAGAAAAGAGAAAAATAGCTGATTGGTATGTCTTAGGTGATATATCCTTACTGATGCTTTGTACGTAAAAACATTTAATCACTGCTGAAGTTTGATATAGCTGGATGTTGTTAGATACTGGATTCAAAGTAAGGTAACTTCATAGACAGGAAAGTCAAATCATTGAAAAGGCAGCATTTCAGCCAACCTGGAGAATAACTTTATGAATATTCATTAGCTAATAAAGTTAATGAATATTCATATGGAATATGTGCAAATCCATTACTTTAAGCAACCAACCTGTCAATCAAGTTTACTTTGTGCAGGATATAATAGATTTGCGTACATCGTCACTCATGTCAGAAATTTCTAAATCTGCATAAAGTGTGTGTGTGCGGGGGGGGAGTTCTACCACTACAACAGTCTTAATATATGAGCATTCCTTAAAATGGCTATTCCCTGGAGAATAACTTTAATTTTACACCTTTGATTTATGTGATGGGAAAAGTATAAGAAAATACATTGACTCTTTCCCCTTTGTACAGTGCCTAAACATCATAATATATTATACACACAAACAATTAAATCAAATGAAAGAAAATGATGCTGTCTGTATTACACATAGCAATTAAAAGTGACAATATAGTTTCCAATATGAATCTTTGAGAACTATAAATCATAAACTAATATATTTCATGTCTTCTTACTATACACATTCATGCAGATTATTTGTTACAATTCTAATGTCAACTAAATAAATGCTGGAAATATGTAACAGAAATTCACAATGGATTGTGACAAGTCACGTTTTAAAAGACCAGTGCCCAGCATATGTAAAACTGATTGTATTTAAATAAATTATTCAGAATATTCTGTATAAACATTTGGGTTTATTATTTTTGGAGCATTACAGTTGATTTATCCATATAAAAATCATCTTTAAATGCGCAAGACATGCTGTGGATCTATTACTAAAAAATGTTAATTCTAGATCCGTAACAGTTCTGGAAAAACTATATGCAGCTTATGTTTGCACAATAATTGAACACAAGTCTTTATTTTGTTGGGTGGCACAACGGATAGTGTTGTTGCCTCACAGCAAGATGTTCCCCGGTTTGAATCTTGGTTGGGGTGTCTTCTGTGCAGAGTCTGCATGTCCTCCCTGTGTTGGTGTGGGTTCCCTCTAGGTGCTCCAGTTTCCTCCCACATTCCAAAGACATGCAGTAAGTGGACTGGAAACTCTAAACTGACTATAGGTGTGAATGTGCATGTGAGTGTGAGTGTGCGTGTGTGGTGTGGAAGAACTACCATGGTAGGGCTAGTTCACCTGGTGCTGTAAACCTTGGCTCTAGCTGATTATCACTGTTGAAGTGACACCCCAAACCCATGTGCAAAAATGGAGAAAAAAAAGGGGTTGTGTATGGAGAGCAGAAAGTGTTCAAAAAAGTTTACAAAAAGAATACTTGAGTAAAAGGACTTTTTCCTAACAAGGGTGCATGGAAAACATCTTTTATAAGCTATCATTGGTTTTGTGATAGACTGTGTTTAGCATGCCATGAAGAGATCCAATTTTCATTAAATATTCAGCTGTTGTAATCTTGTATGGCATCAAGAGTAAGAAATTATACCTTCCAAATTCCGAAATGCAAAACTACATTAAGAACATTTCTCAAAGTATAGTTAGATTGTAGAATAAACTGGCATTGTGTTTTAGAGTAGCTCTCTTGCATTATTTAAGAATGCAATAGATATTTGTTTTGGCACCAATGGTTATTCCTGAAATGTGGAGTCTACATTGTGATGGATTTCTGACCTTTATGCAATTTAAACTATGAAAGTGTGGATTTATAAGACACTGTTTTTTGAAGTTTTTGCTTGTTCATACACTATTTTGTCAGATGCTTCACACATCCCTGGTGTTTAAATTATTTTACAGATGCTGAGGTGTTCCAGTCTGGTCACTCGAGCCACATGCTTGTAACCAAACAAATGCTCCAAGCTATTGGTGGACTATGGCTTACTGGCATCTGTCTGAGGTACAGTGGCATGTTACAAGACACTGGATGAGAAGTAGTGTGCAACCTCAAAAAAGGAAGTGGTTAACTTGAGAATCTAATCATAAGAATTGTCAAAACACCCGATCCAGAAGGGAGTAAGGTTGTAAATAAAAACTTGCAATGTGCCAAGACATGGGACATCAAAAATAGACAACTGAAGGTACTGTGGTAAGAAAGGAAGTTTAAGCAGGTAGAAGAGAGGATCTCCATGAAAGATGCCTAGATACTCAGTGCAATCCAGAAATCTATTGAAAACACCTGATATTTGTAGTGAAAACCAACAAAAACAGCTTACCTTCTTCCATTTTCTTGGGATTGATTAAGAGTTTATTATGAAGTGACGATCTACAGAGGTCCATGAGTTTGTTTTACAATAGACTGCAAGTCAGAATGTGCTTTGCTAGACTCGATAAGATAATTATCAGCATGAATGACATTGCTGAGGTGTGGGAGTTCAAGTGGATGATCATTGACAAAGACACAAAAGAATAGGGGATCTAATACAGAGACTTGGGGGACTCCTGTGTTTGTTCTTTGTCAAGTAGCTTTGGACTTATGCTGTTGTATTACCCCTGAAGTTTATTTGTTGTAGTTCATATGACTAACAGCTTAAAACCTCTGTTCATGATAACAACTAGACAGTAGTAAAAAGCCCTTCATTCACATTCTTGTAAACAGAGTCAATGGCAGTAAAAAGCACAGTCAGTGTGCAAAATGAGTTGTGGAAACAAAGCTGTTTATCATATAGAAGGCCATAGCTACTTGCGTGTTTAAATAATTGCTCATATATTAATTATTTCAATATTTTTGTAATTGGACAGCTATATTATATTGGTCAATATTTTTCAAGGTGAGTGGGGGGCAGTCAGGAGTGGGATTACTATGGCATGTTTAATAAGAGCAGAAACTGCGCCAGTTGTGACTGAAAGGTTAAAAATACCAGTGAGGTGTTTGGTTATTTTTCTATGCTGCTAGTCTGAGGCACATTGAATGGAACTTAATTTAAACCCTGATGGTTTTAGCTTTAGTTTCATTATCAGAAATGTGAGAAATGTGGAAGATGGCAGTGAATGATCATAGTGGGTAATGCTGTGAGCAAAGGAGGTATTGGGTGATTGACAGCATGGAGGGTGAACCTAAAAACTATCACCTAGATCCTGCAAAAAAAAAATATATATATATATATATATATATATATATATATATATGTTGGCATTCTATGATAAAGTTTTTCGTAGTTACAGTACCTTTTGAAACACTAAAAGACTAACTACTACATCATATTATAAAGCAAATTCTGTGTTTACCTTAAATCAGTACATTTGTAATAGCAGCCAGTACAGGAAGAACAAACACGTGGCTAAAAAGTCTAAGCATGTCAACACATTTACATTTTCAGAGGAAATTTGCAGTTACCTAATCCAGACCTTTTAAAATCAAATTAAATCTATTGCATAGGAATATATCAAAATATAATTTCTAAATTATTATATATTTAACTGAATCCATTGAATTAAAAACCTGCTTATGTTAATTTGAGCCAGTGAAAACCTTCTAAACATAACATTATTTTATCCAGGGGGCAAGATTCTATAACCCTCATCCAGGGGGTAGGGGACCTCATCTTCTGCATCCCTTTCTTAATGTAACCAATGCAAAGAACACACAATAGTAGGTGACTTATTAGCTCTTCAGTTTTGAGCCTGTAAGCTGTACCTCTTAAAGGAAGGGAGGTGTAACAGTTCAAAGAAAAAAAGGAAACTATGCATTCACTCATAGATTCAGGGCATCAAAATTCATGTGACAAGAGGATAAGAGACTTCTGCTTTCATACCCTGATGGAGAAGACAAATAAGAAATGCACTGGCAACCTTCCAATATGTCAGAGTCACAACAGGATATAGATGGGTAATATCTTTCAGAAAGAAAATGCTTAGAAAAGAGCCAGCACGTCAGGAGGCTGCATTTTTATTATGGGAATGTAGCTGGTGTAAGAAACAGAATTCCTAGTGGGGACTGTAGCAAAAAGTCTAGTGAAGTTGTTTAAAAGTATATGGGATTGGTAAGGTGAGCTTAGCAATATAAATGAGGGGATGAATTAAAAAATATGCATTGTGCCTTTTAGAGCAGTTAGAGAAAATAAATAAGCAAACTGGACCAGTCAAGTATTTATTAGCCATTGATTCCTGCACCTATGAGCAGTGCCTGTGTAAATCAGATGATAAGTAACCATTTTAGTAGTTCTTTATTGCTCCTTAACATAAACAAATATGAACTGCAGAAAGACAGATAGGAGTGACGGCAGATGGCAGTTATAGAACTAGGTTCAAAGTAACGGAAACTGTTCATCCCATACAAAAACATACATGCACAATGCAGCAATCTGTAAAGTATACAGCACTGTGTGAAATACAGGTCAGCAATATGTTGCAAGCAACCTCATTTTACACTGACATTGATATAAAACCTAATTTAAATGACAACATTTTGTTTTCTCAGATTCTTTCATGTAGTGAGTGCAGCAGGAAATAACCGGAGTGACATGATTTGTTTATTGTAGGCATATGACAGCAGATAGAGTTACTGTCATTCAAGGTCTGTTGCACACACACGAACTAACAGCAAAGGCATATCAGCAGTGTTTTGAAATATGAGAGGCTCGCAGACCCTTGCTTACCACGCTAAATTATTCAGCTCTGCATTAACAAGATGAGGTAGAATTCAAATCCCAAACAAGAATGATTTGGTTTTCACTCAAGACATTGAAATAATATTCAAAGCTAGATTATGAGGGGTTGAAATGGCACACTGTGAGGGTGCTGAAAAGGCTTACAATATTCTTCATTTTGTATCCATCTTAAATCAAACCTTTGATTTATTCTTTCACAAAATGCATTTCTCAAGCCATTTGTTACACTTGACAGAGGAGGCAGAGTTAGCACTATCTTAGATTTCCTGGGTTATTCTGACTGTTTGCCTAAAGCAGCTGTCTGCTACAGCAAATAAGCACGTTTTAAACTGAAGACTATAAATGCTGACATATGATTTGGTAGTATAAAGGTAATTTTCTGCCATACACTTTATTTTAATGTTGTGCATGTGCCTTTTTGCACAACAACAGTGAATCCATTTTAAAGCATGTCCTAATGTAGCAGCTAAGAGGACAGGATGGAATATAAAGAACCCCTCTCAACCCCCCCCCCCCACGATAAAATACTGCATACAAACATGAAGTATTAGTTATCCATATTCATTTTTCTGCCTTTATGTACATCACTGACTAAAATGTAAATTAAAAAAATAAGAAACTGAGATTTCTGTAAGATACTGGAATGAAAATATTACCAATTTAACTTTCATACAATTTATTATACAACTCCATCTTGTAAAGATGTAGTACAATTCTAATCATTATAAAACTATTAGTACCTTGCTCTTTCATTTTCATTTATCTGGATATGTGACACAACGCACACTCCTATACATTAGACTCTCAGAATCCCCAAAAGGCATGTTGCTTTGAAGCACACATACATATATATGTACACACACACACACACACACACACACACACACACACACACACACACACAGAATATTGTCTTACACAAGTAGCTGAATTTGTATAAAGGTAAACAGCACAGCATAATCATGGACTTTTCCTGAACAGACTTATACGGTTACAATGCGTGAACTGGAAAGAAAAAAAAAAATGAAAAATTAACTTTGCTTTTATACAGGCTGGTGGTATCTGCTAAATTCTGGATGGCTCTTTTTTGACATGTCAACACATGTAATGCTGAGTGCCAGCACATTGCGGAAAAAAAAATACAGGAAAAGCGCAAATATCAAGTATCACTTTTCTCCTGTAAAGTTTTGTTTTTTTGTCACAGAGGACAAGTATCCCCCACCCCCCACCACCACCCTCTGAATTTATATGTGCCATCTCTAAGATTGTCATACCTTGGAGAAAATTCTGAGAAAAATGATAATTTGGGACTTGGTATATGTATACAAAGTCATGTTTTCAGCCATTCAGTGTCCGTATTTTGACATCTCATAAAGGTTACCATTATGTGCTCACTTTTAATGAATTTCTAGGATTGCTACGTCTATAAGATATGAAATGCCACCTCATGTCCGTCTAATCGTCTCCTCCTTTGATCCCCTCTTCTGTTATGTATGGATGAAACAGTTTAGAATTCAGGTCTTGGGTTCAACACTCATGATAGTTGATGACTTAATCTAAAGGACCAGGTGCCGGTTGTTTTCAAGACAAATATTTCTTAAGAATATTTACTTCTTATTGAACCAGTTTCCTTCTTCAGATATTGCAATGGTGACCCATGTACTCCTGTCATGTCATCTAGAGATGTCGTGATGGCCTTTTTTTGTTTGAGATAATGGAGAAGTACATGGTCAAAGTGCAGTGGGCACAAAACTCAATGGAACATTTGCTGGTGACATTCAAACGTATGTCAAGCTTTTTTTTTTTTTTTTTAACATAATTTGCTCCATTTTTTGCAGTCAGCTACCTTTCCAGATTTGGATGTACAATTCTGAGGTTTTAGTCAGGAGACATTTCCAGGACCACCCATTTTTGAGGATATTTTTTATACCCATGCATCTAGTTTGCTTTAATATTTTAAATAAATATTTACCTTTTCAGACAGTTAATCTGCTAGCCAAGAAAAATATTTATAAGCAACGTACAAATTAAAAAAAAAATCTAAGTACATTAATAAATTAAAAATATTCCTTTAACTTTACAACTTTACTGCCCTTATAGAAAATGCCAGAAATGACAATTGGGTCTGCACTGCAGTTTTAATATTTTGAACAGCTAAAATGCAGTTCTGGTTAACTTCAAGCCAATCACATGCAAAGGTAACTGTGTCCTGTTCTCAGGTGTCATCTCTTTCAATCTCTTAACAAATTATCTGGATTTGAGTGCCTGCAACAGGTGGTTCTGCTAATAAAATGAAATTCCTATATACTTGAACCTCTTTGTTTATCTTTATGGCTAGGTGAGGCTTTTTTCATCCACAGCTCTAGTGACTGCATCAGCAGTGCTGATTAACTTCCAGGATCTGCATGTTATGCTCAGGTCATAGCAGATATAGCCTGTTAAAATGAATTTAAAAACAAATCAAGAAATGAAAAATCTTAATTTAGCTAACTTACTGAATGTAATTAAAAGCAGATCTCACATTTTTTTTCTTTTCCCAAGATACATTTATTGTTAATCCGAACGTTTAAGTCCCTTAAGAATATTTTGGTAGTAGTGTACCTACATTGTTTCTGGTCAGGTACTAATTTAGCAAAGATCAGAGTATTTTACTCAACATACAGTAGTAACTTTTTTAAGACATTTGATTGCTTGCATTCTTGTGTGTGTAAGGCTGATTCCTCACCTGATTTTGGTCCGGAGGATCGCTTTGCTTCTCCCCAGAACATCTTGCTCATTGTAGTAATACAACCTGTAGTTACCTTTACCTTAAAGTGCATTTCCTTCAAAAGTTAGAGCTCACTCTCTGTATTAGTTTTTATGGGCATTACCTGGGTTTAAAAACCCAGTATTTCTGAGGTATAGCCAAACTATCCACTTATACTGTGCTATGGTGATGAGGTCAATAAAAAGGCAGAAACATGCATGTTCACAGATAGTGGTGTTTGAATTTATTGGCAAGAATGTAACCATAAAGACTTAAAAGGTGAAAAAAGTCAAAGATGTTTGGAAGCCATGCAGCTGTAACACTTGATGTCCTTAAGGTCATTTGCATATATCCCATGGGCCTCCATTACAGGAGGTTTAAGGTATCACATAGTGAAAACGCTAGCTTGGCTGGAATTTCCTTGCAGTTTTTACTGAACGGTTTGTTGTCTGTGTGACATTTTTACCCTATGGTTTGGTTGTATACACGCGTGCACGCACACACACACACACACACACACACACACACACACACACACACACACACACACACACACACACACACACACACACACACACACACACACACAGTATATATGTATCTGTTTTATGGGAGCATGTCAATCCAAAGGCGATTTCAGTGACTGTAAAGAAACTGAAGCTAGTTTGCCGTAACCAGCTTAGAGAATAGTGGAGATTGCTTTTTTCTTCACAGTTGTGTAACCTCACAGTTTGTGTGTATGTGTAGATATATATATATATATATATATATATATATATATATATATATATATAAAAAATTCTAGGGGGGGGGTGTAAGGAGGCTTGCCCCACTGCAGCAAAAAAAAAATTTTTCAGTGTTAGCTGAAGGCAGGTTTGGTAACAGGTTTTGGTTTATCTGAATTCATAGAACTGATGGTTCGGCATGCAACCATATGTTTATATACACACACACACACATATACACACACACACAAACATGTACATTTATACTCACACACACATATACATACACACAGACTTGCTAAACTCGTATTTGTTTGAAAAAATATTAAAAATAGGTATTTAGTAGAATGTATAATATGTGGAGTTTTCATAAGGAACTCCCATCTGATTTTTAGATCAGTTGTTTCGACCTTGTTTCAAGCTTCAGGAACTTATTTCAATATCCAATATAAAGACAAGATGATCAGTTTAATTGTTTAAGCAGCGATGGAACGCCTATTAGGACAATATATGCTTGTCTGCATAACTGGAATGAAGAAAGTACAACGTTAAAAAACTCACTTTTCAAGTTGTATCTACACACATTCCTGTTAGAAATAAAAATGCTCCTGTAACATGTAATAGGCCAGTAGGAAATCATCGGTCTCCAGTAATACTCAGACATATGGTCTGGAAAGGTGAGGAAGAGAATAATTTAAGTTGCCCCACATCTAGTGGAACTAATAGTGGTTCAAAAGGCATTACCATAACTAAATGTAAAAAGAAACAATACAAAGTTAAGACCAGAGTTAATACCAGGTCTGTAATAAAAAGAAAAGAAAAAAAAGGAACACCCAACAAAATAAAAAGAAAAACAGAAAACTTTATTGTAAAAATATCTATGGAATATTATTGAAGAAATTGACACCAACTTTGATTTGATAAATTCTGAAAGTATAGTGCAAGATAATGATGGTTATATGGAGGGAACATGTGAAAATCTACCACCAAATCAGCCTTTTTTATTAAAGTGTAACGGACTCTGATATTCAAAGTTACCAAAATGGGGAGGAACCAGTTTTAGACAACTTAGAAAAAAGTTGTGTGACTAGTAAGCATATTAAGATATGTGTTTTAAGAACTCTACCCTTAACTAAATGAATATGAGTCCCAAGTCCCCTGGGTGATATACCCAGAGACAATTGTATAGGGTTCCAACGTTTAAGAAAAGAGTAGAAGTACAAGTGATTTGGGTCCAGAAAAGGTAAATAATAACAGAAACAGGAACTAAAAACAAAAACTGTTCTTGATGATAGTGACAAAATTGCATTCCACTATAAACTTGGGAAAAAGTGACAATACTTAACAAGTTGAGGAAAATAACACTAGTAAAGATGTTGAGATTTTAATTCAAGAAAACTGTATCCTATGACGAACAGTAGTGTAAGTAAATTAAATAAGAACAAGGTTACTGTTCGTGCCTTACCTGGCCTAAAGTTAACTGATAAAAAAATACATTTCATTGACTATTTAGAGTAAATCCTTATCCATGCTGGCACATATGGTGTGTACATTATACCAGCTAATCAAAAGAAGAATGCAGAATTATTATCAATTGAATTAGTAGGAAGTGCTTCTTTAGAACTGATACCAAGTGAAATTATTTTTAACCAGATTGTTTAATGAAATTTTGGAAAGTCAGAGGATGCCTGAGGAGTGGAGAAAAAGTGTTTTGGTACCTATCTCTAAGAATAAGGGTGATGTGCAGAGCTGCAGTAACTACAGAGGGTAAAATTGATCAGCCACAGCTTGAAGTTATGGGAAAGAGTAGTGGAAGCTAGGTTAAGAAGGGAGGTGATGATTAGTGATCAGCAGTATGGTTTCATGCCAGGAAAGAGCACTACAGATGCAATGTTTGCTCTGAGAGTGTTGTTGGAGAAATACAGAGAAGGTCAGAAGGAGTTGCATTGTGTCTTTGTGGACTTAGAGAAAGCATATGACAGGGTGCCTAGAGAGGAGTTGTGGTATTGTATGAGAAAGTCGGGAGTGGCAGAGAAGTATGTAAGAGTGGTACAGGATATGTATGAGGGTAGTGTGACATTGGTGAGGACTGCGGTGGGAGTGACAGATACATTTAAGGTGGAGGTAGGATTACATCAAGGATCAGTTCTGAGCCCTTTCTTATTTGCAGTGGTGATGGACAGGTTGACAGATGAGATCAGACAGGAGGCCCTGTGGACTATGATGTTTGCAGATAACATTGTGATATGTAGTGAGAGTAGGGACCAGGTTGAGGAGACCCTGGAGAGATGGAGATATGCTTTAGAGAGGAATGAAGGTCAGCAGGGCTAAAACAGAATATATGTGTGTAAATGAGAGGGAGGGTAGAGGAATGGTGAGGATGCAGGGAGTAGAGTTGGTAAAGGTGGATGAGTTTAAGTACTTGGGATCAACAGTTCAGAGTAATGGTGAGTGTGGAAGAGAGGTGAAGAAGAGAGTACAGGCAGGATGGAATGGGTGGAGAAGAGTGTCAGGAGTGATTTGTGACAGACGGGTACCAGTAAGAGTGAAAGGGAAGGTCTACAAGAGGGTAGTGAGACCAGCTATGTTATATAGGTTGGAGACGGTGGCACTGACAAAAAGGCAGGAGTCAGAGCTGGATGTGGCAGAGTTAAAGATGTTAAGATTTGCACTGGGTGTGACTAGGATGGACAGGATTAGGAATCCATATATTAGAGGGTCAGCTCAGGTTGGACAGTTTGGAGACAAAGCAAGAGAGGTGAGATTGCGTTGGTTTGGACATGTGCTGAGAAGGGATGCTGGGTATATTGGGAAAAGGACGCTAAGGGTGGAGCTGCCAGGTAAGAGGAAAAGAAGAAGGCCTAAGATAAGGTTTATGGATGTGGTGAGAGAGGACATGCAGGCGGTTGGTTTGAAAGAGCATGATGCAGAGGACAGGAAGAAATGGAATTAGATGATCCACTGTGGCGACCCCTAACGGGAACAGCTGAAAAAAGATGATGATGACTAAGTGAAATTATTCCTTCTTCAGCATGGAACAAATATACTTACAGCAAAGCCCACATATAAAATATTTGGTTATAACACCCTACTGGGAAGAGTGCATTTATGACAACTGCTTATTTATAACAGACAATCTACATCTCAGTGATTATGGGACTATTTTTCTTTAACTGAAATAAATGGCCCTTTTATGGTCCACAAACCACAATCAGTCTTGTGCTCATAATTCAAGAAGATTTGATAGTGTTATAAAATGTTCCTACTGCAATTCTCATTGCCAATAAAAATCATGAGATAAGTAACATAATTAACACAGAAAATGTCACAATAGCCATTTCTGAATGTTGTTACTCTAGTAATCTCTACTACCATGGTTTTATTAAATATGAATAGCTGAAGGATGAAATGTGAGGAGGTGGAGTTTTACTATTAGTACACAAGAGTATTAAATACACCTGTGTGTTTTTGGACAGCTTATTACAATGTGTACCTGTTGATTTACATGCTCTCAATCAGGTAGTGGTCTAAGGATCATATATGTTATCCTGTTCCTAACACTGACTGAAATGCACATTGTGGATTATGTAAGTAGACCAGATAACATAATGGGCAAAGGAAATACTTTACTACTGGATGATTAATTACCCAAATATTAGCTGGAATAATCTGCTCCAAAGAAAACTGACAAACCACTTAATGAAATTAAAAAAAGAGGCAAAAAAAAAAGGGAAACAAACTGTTTTTTGTATGTTAGCGCTTTTGTCAAGTTTAATAACTCAGCTTCTTCAGATAAACAGAACAACCATATCAGATATACTTAAATACCAAATACAAAATCACATGATCGAGGGTAAAAGTCATAAGACCAAGCAATGTTAAACGTTTAAAGTGACCACATTACTTTTCTAAGAAAAAATATTTGAATGCATATAAAGTCATTTAAAAAACCATCTGCCTCTGAAAAAACATTCAGCATCCTCATTTTTTAAAACACGCACAAACAAAAATACACAAATAATATAAAATTATAAACTATTCAATGAGTCAAACTCTTCAATTTCTGCACGCAGACTAAAGAACACAGATAATTTAATCCTGGTTGATTATAGACGGGTTCTAATCTGCCAAATTAACTCATGCTGCTCAAATCTTAGGGTATGTGAACCTCCCCTTTCATCAAACTCAACTTGATTTATCACTCTGAATAAAAATGAGTGAACTGGCTGATTGAGCACATGTTTAGCTAAAGCGCTTTCAAACCTCCCTTTTCTAACATTACACAGGTGTTCATACACATGCTCTCTTAATTTACGGTCAGTCTTGCCTATGAGAAAACTAGGACACGACTGGCACTGGGCTAAATTATTTCAAAGCTATCCTGGGGGGTGGACAATGCATGATGGAAAATGGAGGTACAGTGAGTGATGATATCCAACAAAGTGAAATAGTAAACTATCCTTTGACTTTTATAACCCCTTATAATATTGATGCTGGCAACATTAAACAGGTCTTGATTAAGAATTGGAGTGTAATGGTATCAGAGGGGTCCTTAGTGAATAAACTTGGTGCTAATGTTTAAATTTATTTTTAGAAGAGCTCAAAACCTGAAAGGGTTATTAGAATTTAAAAATTTGGGTCTGACAAGGCAAGAAGGTATGTTTAAATGTGAGGCTTGTGCGTATGGTAAGCATATGGCTGTGGGTTACACATACACACTGAAGGGGAGAAAGTATACTTGTAAGGGCAAGTCCAACTGTAATTCCAGTAGAGTGCTGTATTTAGCCCAGTGCCAGTCGTGTCCTAGTTTTTACATAGGCAAGACTGACCATAAATTAAGAGAGCATGTGTATGAACACCTATATAATGTTAGAAAAGGGAGGTTATATTATTTGTGTATTTTTGTTTGTGCATGTTTTAAAAAATGAGGATGCTGAATGTTTTTTTCAGAAGGTGGATGGTATTTTAAATGCATTTTAAATGACTTTATATGCATTCAAAATTTTTTTCTTACAAAAATAATGTGGTCACTTTAAAAGTTTAACATTGCTTGGTCATATGACTTTTACCCTTGGTCATGTGATTTTGTATTTGGCATTTAAGTGTATCTGATATGGTTGTTCTGTTTGTCTGAATAAGTTGAGTTATTAAACTTGACAAAAGCACTAACATACAAAAAAACAGTTTGTTTCCAGTTTTTTGCCTCTTTTTTGTTTTATTAAGTGGAATAATCTGCTAATAGCACTTATTCTAACCAGATTAGTTTGGTTTCATTCCTTTGACTTCAGTGAATGGTACTGCATAACGGGGGTAGGGGGGTCATTTATTGGACATCATTGTTACTTATGTATCCTTGTATCTGTAAATGTGTTTATTCACTTTTGATGTGATTCTTTTCACCCAGACTGTATTTACAAATAGTCCATTGAGATCACTGCACTACCATAGTAAATAAATATAAGTATCCCAAACACTGTATATGATGTTCAGCTTAGGCATCCTCTAGGTACCTCTGATCTTAACTCTATTCAGTTTTAAATTTTTAAATGCTACATTAGGTGACATAATTATGGTAAAATCAACTTCCAATTACTATATTGATCCTTAACTAATGTGATATGGTCTTGATGAATTTAATGAAGAAGGATACCTACTATAGCTATTACACCTTTAAAAGTACCATCACTTACAAACCAAAAATAATTAACTCTAAATTCCCTCATTGATGGAAGTATAACTTAAGAAAACTTTACAAAAAGAAGAAAATATTTAGCACTTACAAAAATATCCCAGTAAATACAAGAAAATTAAAACTGGTAAGGATCTGAAAAACAAAATTATTGAAGACAAATCACAGTATGAAAATAAACTAGCTGAAGAGAAAATTCACAAAAAGACAGTACAAATATAATAGAGGTACAAGATATCAGCATACAACTTATGCCTTGAAAGATAACAACACATTACTTTGAGACTCCCAAGTTAATTGTCAATGTGTTTAACAAGCACTCTATTAATGGCTTTAGTCCTACTTTCATTTGGGGAGACAATAACTCATGGGATATAATTTGTATTTCATCTCCCTGATCCGTTTTCAGTACAATGTCAATAACAAAGGCATTGTACAGTATCAAAAATGGAAGCTATGGGATCAGATAATATTCCATCAATCTTGATATATATCAGAGATTTTGTTTTACTATTCAAAACCATTCTTTAATAAGTTATTGTACAATGGAATGGTACTGAGATGAATTTCACATATTACTCCAATAAAAACAAGAAAGGTAAAAAATAAGGTTAAAAATAACCATCCAATTAGCTTGGCATCAATCCTGGATAAATGTTTTGAGGATTATATTGCCCAAATTAATAAGGATATTGAAATAGGGTCATCTGACTTCTTTCAACATGGTTTATGTGATGTCCCCTCTCTGGGCCAGTAATCAAGGACCTGAATCCTCACCACTGACATTGGAGAGGAACTTTCACTTGGAATACAAATGGATACACTATTTATAGATGCAGACCTCTCTGCATCAAGCACAATTTCCATTAAGAGCACACAGGAAACACAGTCAGCCCGGGGTCTGGATTTCTCTATAGCTGTCTCTCCCCAGGTCCCCAGTAAGGCTCTCCACTGGCACAGCTGTGTTCGGCACCCTCTCTGTGAAACTAGTGCTTTGTGTCCCTGCTCCAAGTAGCTGACACATATTCTGAGATTTCATTTTCACACACACTGGGAAAGGATGGCACAGATTACCCGTTCTACCAACTTTACCCAGACTATAAGGTAGATTCACTGCCACCAGTCAGTTACTATAAGTCTCTTAAAAGAGTATCCAATTATGTTGAGTGAAGTTAATAATACAAGTGGTAATGCTGACCAAGCAGCCAGGTAAATACTCTCAAAACTTAATTATTTTTCTAAAAAGAGCAACCACAATGAAGTTTAAATATATTTAATAATAAATAATAAAAAGAACATGAAAATACTAAATATCTATTTACAGTAAACACCAGAGTTTCAATCACAGGAAATATTAAAAAATAACACAGCTGGAAAGATTCACACAGTTACATAAAAACAATAATTAACTATTCCCACTACATTTTCCTGATTAATCCAAAGAGTACTAGTCCTTGGTCATGTTTTAGCACAAGGCAAGGTGAAGTTGGTGAGTGGTCTTTCTCCTTTGTCAGGTTCAAAGAACAGACTGCTTCTGAGACTTCAGTCTCCTCTAATATTAAAACATTGTTCTTTCTACAGAATGACATTACATACATTGGGTCATCTGACTTCTGGTTCCCATGAAACCCCTATTGCTAGAAGCTGTCAGGATTTAACACCTATGTGCTACCATAAACACAGATAGAGCATTGCTCAGATCTGGTGTAGCTTCTAGAAGTCATAAAACTATTTTAACACTTCTACTCCTCCTACAGAGCTACTAAGCCAGGCTTCTCACAGGCATTTTGTCTATGGCTGCACTCAGAACTATAAGATACAATCTTTATGGCCTAATTTAATTTTAGCTATTTTTCAAAGTTTGCTGCAGCTAGATTGTAATTAATCTATTCTCTTCCAGTATCATATATGAAAACAAACATATACATTTATTTCAGTTGCAATAATACATGTACATTTATTTTCTTTCCATTAGGGCACACTATTGATACATTTTAACACAAGCAACTTTACAAATACATTTTTAAACACAAGCATCTGTACAAATCAGTTTGGTACAAAAATGACATATAATCATTTACTAAATTCTAGCTAGCTGTGCTAACATATGTTACACATCCACTTACCCTACTTCTGGCATAGCTGGCAGTACCTCCTATCATCACAGTTTTAATAAAGGAAAGTCAGCCTTAAATTCAAAGAGTTTTATGAACAGATATACACTTCAGACATAGGTTTACCATTAGACATAATATTTCTAGATATGGCCAAAGTTTTTGCAGTACGTATACCAACGCCCCCTCCCCCACAGTGGATGATCACTATTCCTAGCATGCGTAAATTGCTTGCTGGGAAAAGAATGTGCCCTAGGACTCATACAGGGAGAATATTGATGGGCAGATAGGTACCAGAACTAAGAACAGCACTGCTCACATAACTCAGTTAAGAAATTCAGTTTTATTCTTAATATGTCAACCAAGGTAGCGGGAATCTTTTTAAGGCTAAGCCTGGACAAATTGCAGTAAAATAAGCAATACATTCAGATATACATCTATACAGACACATTCTCTGAATATACGTGGATAAAATCTTGTGAAAATGTCAAGATGTATATATTTACAAAGTAAACAAATGCTGTCAACAAGTTCTGGTATAATCAGAGATTATTTGAACACAGTATACAGAAATATTTTAATATTGAGCATGGTGTTGGAGGCAGTAAGCAAGTCAAAAATATGTTATTTGCACCTGTTTACAACTGCAACAGAAAAGGATCACAGTTTAAGCAAAGGTTTGTTGGAATTAAACAGATTTAAGTTGGTCACAAGGGTAGAAGATAAGGAACAGCACTATCAGATGGCTTTCCTTGGCTAGAAGTGATGTGTTCAAATAGTTATTACATGAGGAGGAATGAATTTTTTTTTAGCCTTACATGATGAGAAATAAAAAATGCTGACTTTTTAGGCTGTGTTACAGGATGCCATGGTTTTGAATGTACTGCTTTTTTTTTTTAAGCATGGACCTGAATGAAGAGTCAGTTAATCAGTTTACTGTACTGACAGGAATTCACAACTCTGTTAGGCAATCAAAGAAATGTTGTGATCTGAGACTTATGAAAAAAGTTTTTTTTTTCCCAAAGAACAAGTGAGCTAAAGGTATAGTTTGATTTGCTCTGGATAAAATAACTGGTGAAGAAAAAGGGAGAGAGTGTATATCTTCTTCTTCTTCTTCTTCTTTCGGCCTTTTCCCGGTTAGGGGTCGCCACAGCGATGTCCACCCGCACATTAATTGGCAGTGGAGTTTTTGTTTTATGAGTTGCCAGCCCCAGCCAACCTTCCACACAGACAACACACACACACACACCCTAGGGCCAATTTAGAGTAGAGTGTCCAATCCTGCAGCATGTCTTTGTGTGGAGGAGGAAGGAGCACCCGGAGGAAACCCACGCCACCAGAGGACAGGACATGCAGACTGCAAGAAGGCAAGGCCCCCGAGGATGAACCCGAACCCGCTCTTGCTTGCTGTGAGCACCACCGGTATATATATATATATATATATATATATATATATATATATCTATATATATATATATATATATATATATATATATATAATATGTTCTCTATTGCTATGTAAATTATAGATATATATTGCACACATATATTTATGTGTGCGCGGGTCTGTGTATCAGCTCATAACACCAAGTGCAGTAGACTACATTAACTTCACCAGAAGAGTTTGCATAAAATCAAAAAGCAACTAAATTTGAAATGCAGCTGCAGCAGTTTTTGCAGCCTAGAAGAACACCAGCCCATGGAAGACCAATAAGCTTTGCTTTGAATCTTGTAAGTTACTGTATATAAATGAGCTTGGTTGCTGTAATTATGTGCTGGTATTTTCTATTGCCCATGTACTTATCAGTGCTGTTTTTGAATACTGTAATTTAGGTGCTTAATATATTATGCCCAGGAATTTATTTCAAGTTTTGAGAGTCACTGAGTAACTTATTTCCACAATTTTTTTTATTTAATTTGAAGCACTTTATTTGATCATGTGTCGGTGCTGCTTGCTGTATTTTCAAACAAAAATGGGGTCAAACAAACCTTTATATGCTTAGCACTGGTTCCACTGTAAATAGCTGATGAGATGCACATGATTAAGATGGTTTCTGTAATGTGTAGATTTAGCTCACATTTAATTAACCCCACTCGTCTTTCCTAACAATTTCAGAATATTCTCAAGTACACATTGTGTGTGTGTGTGTGTGTGTGTGTGTGTGTGTGTGTGTGTGTGTGTGTGTGTGTGCTTGTGTCTGTGGTGCAGAAAGCAACATTGTTTTATAAATGACATGATCAAAGGTGTGCATAGAGTTTCAACCCTTAAAACACTGAACTATGATTGGCTAAGGAAGCGGTGTATCAGGCTGATAATGCTGCATACTGCACAATTAAATGAGAGACAACAAAATGAATAGTCAATTTGCTATTAAGGAATTAAAAAATAATCTGCTTCAGAGATTTATTTTGCTGTTATAGTGGTTGTACACTCTCAGACATTGAGACCTTTTTCCTAAGAAACATTAACTCTGATGTTGTCAATTTTCATTAATTCCTCAATCATTGGCATCAGATCCAAACCTTGGATCCAACTCACCCATTACTCTAGCTCATGGCCAACTGAAATTCTTGAGCTTCTCCCTGCCCATAATGCACCAACCCCTAACATACCTCAGATCTCGTTTGCTGCTTTTGTGAATAGACGTGGTCAGTTTTGCTCTTGAGAGCTCTTGCTTCTCCCTTTGTACACTTGGTGTATTTTTTGAATAGCATTGCTGGTATTTTTGCTTTTTAATATCGCCATTTATTAAAATTATAAAACTTTAAAAATGTAAGAATAGTACTTTTCCTCCTCACCTTTTCTATATGAAAACAAATTCTTGCTCTTTTTTCTTTTTTCAAAATGTCAGAAAAAGGCTTCAAAAAGTGCAGAAAGTGTGGTTACAAACCACCTTGTTTGGGTGCTCATGAACTTTGCATCTATTGTTAAGGCCCAGAGCATCTTAATGTAGAATACAGTATTTGCAAAAGCTTTAATCCATGAGCAATAGCAGACTGTAAAAATAAGCGGATTCTAGAGAGATTTCTTCCTACTGCTTTTTCAGAAGCCATTTCTGTGGCTCAACTCCGTAAGATCACTTTCAAGGAGGCTACAAAAAATATTCCCCAAAAAAGTCAAGATCTTCAACTCCATCCTCAGTGGAGCCACCACAAAAAAAATTCAGGTTAGATTCAAATCCTTCTGCCTCAAAGACCTTGACAGGATACCCTAGAAAGTCCTTGGATCACAGTATGTTTGATCCTAAATCATTCCCTCAGACCAGATACTCTCCCGTAGACCCAGTTCCATCTGGGGTCCCTTCTCCCTTCCTAGAGAGATTTAATTCCAAATCACCATCATTTTCTTCATCTCATTCTTCCAGGAGTCTCACCAAAACAGATATGGATAGAATGAGGAGGAAGTTTCTCTCAGCACAGATACAGATGGGGATTCTCCTGGCTTCTACCCCCTTCAAGTCAGGAAGTCTTGGCCAGCTTTACTCCTCAAGTATCAGCTCCTTCTCCAATTTGACACTTCATTTCAGAGTCTTTGAGTCAGAGTTTGCAGAGACCATCTGGACTGGATACAAGGAGAGTTGCATCCCCGGATCTGAGGGTTTCTCTGAGCACACTGGCTCTGACAAGTTCTGATCCATAGCGCCCCAGTTAGATCCAAGGTGTTGGAGTAAACTTCAAAGTTTTCAGTCCATCTTTGCCCTTCAGAGCCTCAGCTTTGGACAGTTAAGCTCTGGACCTCTGCCTTAGGTGGATTGCCTTAAGGGCAGATGGAACTAATTGAGCAGAAGCATAGCTTCTCAGCTCCATCTGCTTCCTTCACTCTTAGATACTGTGTCTTTGAGATAGTGGAGAGACTGTTCTCTGCTTCGGCAGGATGAACAGTCTTTCCTCCCACCTTGGGTCTTCAACATCTCATGTGTCTCAGTACAAGAACAAAGCTGCTCAATACAATCATGTCAGACTGTACACACACACTACTCTTGAAAAAAATATATAACCTTTAAAATAATAAAAATAGACTATAAAATATATAACTTTAATAAACAAATCACATGAGAAAGTGCTTTCACAGTTAATTAGACTTCTTCTTCAGACCACTAAAACATCAGCAATACACTCACATATAAAATGATGGATTAATCAATCAACATGCATGAGCAACATGTGTGTACCGATCTGCTGTGTTTGTATTGAACAGCTTCATTCTTGGACTTATTACTTGTTTTGCTATACCCCATCTTCACCTGCAAACTGTTTTTCTCTGTTTTTTTTTTGTCTCTGTACCTCGAGGCTTGACATTGAACTCCACAGGGATAGCCAATCCAACCTCTCCACGCTACCCAGCAGAGTATCACCATTTCTTCCGACACTTCCCAGGAACATCCCGCCGAGGAAGTACCCCATACGAGAAAGTGCAAAAGGAGGCACTTGCATTCCCCACAGGAGTCTATCACAGAAGACACCAATTTCAATGAAGGGGAAGGATCCCCTAGATCACCACCCAAAAATGTTTCACTTGGAGATGTTCTAAAGATCCACAAACAGAATGGTTAGTCCTCCCAAAATCCTTCTCCAGTGGAATATTTGTTCCTGGAGGTATTTGGATCTGGCCCATCTACCACCTGGATAATTCCACCTACTGATGAGTTCAATGATTTGATCTCTCAGTAGGCATGGAAGGAACCTGATGTGGTTGAACCTATACCCAGGAGACCAGACCAAATTCTGGCACCACAGATGGGAAGGGAACTCTAGAGCAAGGGAGTACCAGTAGCTGCCAAGGTTGTGGTGACAGCCACAATGAATGAACTTGTGGAACAAAGTTACACTGTCCAGCCCCCTAACAGAGTCTAGAGCTTTGTACAGATTTGGGAAGAGTGTTTATGCTTCAGCAACGTTTGCTATTAGGTCGCTGAACTAATTGGCACATTTCACTAGTTGCAAAGAGATTTCATAAAAGAACTGTCAAATACTCTTTTAGGGACCACTAGAAGAGTCAATCTTTGGTAGCCTCATAAATGGCAATCCTTCAGTCTATTTCAAATTATTCCATGAGGCTCATCTCTCATGCAGCTGAGGGTACCTAAAGGGCAGCGGGTTCAGGCATCTCAATAAGAAGAAATGCCTGGATGTGCTTATGTGATTTTGTGGAGCCTTCAAGTCTTCTTTTGTCAGTGCTCCTTTTGACAGACCTTCCTCATTTGGCCCCAAGGTGAAGGGCACACTCTCCAGGTGTGAGAAAGATGGAAAGATTCTCTGCTGTAAGAGTATGTTTTTCAGCTCCTTAAAGGACCTTCTTTAGGAAGTGATAGAGATTATATAAATTAAAATGCTTTTCTCCAAGAAAAAGTTATACTGTGGGTGCAGTAAGGAAAATGTGCAAGGCTGAACAGCAGTTTTAAAGATAATATGGCTTGCTTTGCAAATAACAGTTAGGTGACAAACATGGCTTATGACCTATATTAGAGACTTAGTGCAAGTATCTAGTTTAGTTATAATACATATAGCTGTGCGCTTACTGTAAATGGCATCCTGTTATAAAAAAGGAAGTTACATCGACATTTCAGACAGGAACTTTTCATTACAGGGACTTTTTCAACTCAAGAATAATGGGGACTTTCCATATCAAAAATAACAAGGACCTTCTACTTGACATTTCAAAGGAGAAAAACAGAAACTTTCCATACTAGAAATAACAACTTGACTTTTCAAAGAAGAACAAGACAACATAAACAGAAACCGGAGGAACAAACCACAAGGACATTAAAAATAAACATTGCTTACCCTTCAAAAAGGATATATAAACTAAACAGTATTTTCTCTTCTTTAGTGATGTCTTTGACTGAGTGTGCATCAGTCTGTACTTTTGTGTTCTAGCCGTGTTATAACAGAATTGTAATAACTCTGACAGTTTAACTGTTTGGCAAGAATTTAGTATGGTGTATGTCTGGTCACTTAAAGCCATTTTTAATAGTGCTGAGCCCGCTGGCCATGACCTTTTATCCATTACCAATGGTTAATTTTTCATAGGGCCATACTATTTTCCTACAACAGTTCAACAGATTGATAGTTCCAGTGCTCTAACAGATCAACAGTTCCAGTGCTTAGTTGGTGGATACAGAATGATGCCGCAGAAGCTGTCCTGCGACGGACCACCTACAATTCGTCTGTGGAGAAACGCCATCTTTTTTTTCCAGATTGACTTCAGCTTGATCACCTGTTCATCTTCTGCAAAAAATACGGTAATTCTTCACAGTTATAACATGGATGCCATAAAAAACATTAGTTTAAAATGCTCATATTCTGTGCAATTAGATTTAAATGAAACACCTGATTAAGGTTTGGTCATATCTGCAGTCATGGTTTGAATCTTCTATGTTAGACATAAAATGTAAATCTGGCATTTTTAATGCACAAAAGATAGAAGTTATGCAAAAAGACTGTCTTTTATGTGATAGTAAATTTCCACATATTTGTCTTTTTTGCCATAAAAGTCTAGTCTGTAAGACATATTAAAAAATGTATCCTGTTGTTACAAAGGAAACATTTGATTCTGATGTTGCTAGCTCTTCTGATATAAAACAGGTACAACAACCTTCTGCAGTTATGCCTTTATCTGATGTAGTACAAACAATCACTGATTTTGTGGCATGATTGCAAGGCATGGAAAAATTTGATATAGCTAATATGTGTGAGGATTACTGTAAAGAATGGAATAGGTTACATATCACTGTTACTGATGCTGAACAATTAGCTAAAGCGTTGCAACCAATTCCACAAGAGTATAGACAGGGTCTTGCAAAGGCACAAGATGAATATCTTGACATAGTTGGCACTATTACCATACTTTTAAATAAAGTTCTAAAAGCTTTTCAAAAGTTATCGGAAGACAGTACAACAGAACAGATACGCCACTTAGAGGCAGACAATCGAGCTTTAAAGCAAGAGTTAGAAAAAGTTCAAAATGATTTAGTGAAGGAACAAACTAAGTGCCCTGGGCAGGCAAACATTCAAGTCTTACAGACTAAAAATCAGCTTTTACAAAATGAGTTGGAATATTTAAACAAACAGTTGAAACAAGTTAAACAAGGTTCATTTCAGACGCAGAAAAGACCAATTGATATTGGACAGGAAACAATGAGTATGGCAGTCATTTCCCCCACTGAAATTTATCAACAGTCATGCTTATTGCAGAAACTGCCTCAGTTGCAAGACAAAAAAGGATTTTTTTTTCAATATGTTAGCATTCGAAGAATTGTTAACATACACGGTAGGGTCTACATGGAATGATGCCCTGTATAGATTTTTTTTGCATTTATTCCAAAATGTTTAAAGTCATACATAGAAACAGAGAAATGTTCTCTAGACAGTAGAACAGCCCACATGGCAGCTATTCTTAAAGCATATACTCAGGGTCAACCCTTGACTCCTGAATTACTTGATTACTTTAAAATTAGCATTACAGATAAGTTAATGGAGCAAAGCAATCATTTTAAGCTTGCTTACCAGGTGGTATATGGTAAAACCGATGACCAAATGATAGACCCAGAGGTGCAACAATTGCTTATACATACCTTTTTAAAACAAGTGAAGGGAGTCTCAGGTGATATCAAGCATAATTATGGCCTAGGATCAAAGACCCTAGAAGAAGTGGTCCAGAAACTCATTAGAGGTAAGACAATGGGAGATGATGGAAAAATGTATACACATAACATTTTCACTATAGAGGGAGAGCAAAGTGTAGATTTCATTGGGAAAGGAAGGGGACGTAATACATGGTCTGATGAAAGAACAGGTACAGGGGGAACATGAACAGTCTCTGCTCCACCAACGTTACAGACAGACACACAGCGTAGTTCAGAAAAACAGGTAATATGCTTTACTTGTAAAAAAATAGTTCATATCAAACAGGAATGCCCATATTACAAAAGATGGAAGGAAAGCCAAATACAAAAGGGTATCTATGCAGACAATACTGCTTCTTCAAAACCCAAATATTGAGAAAGAAATCAAGAAAAGGAAAACACACCAAGGGACAACCATCCACAGGATCAAAGTCAGAGAGATTCAGAAAAAAAATAAAGTATATCCTGTAGAATACACAAAAAACCCACCATATAATCCCACACATGGTGCAAGTCAGGAATTAAAATGTGAAACAGAAAGTACAAACTGCACATGAGACGGTGAAGATACTAACAGTCAACAGGAAACAGAACATGCGGTCTGTGTGATCAGAGGTATAGCCAGGAAAGCAAATCAGAATGAATATGATTCCGATTAGGGGTGTGTCCCCCCACCCAAGTAACCTTTCTGACTAATTTTAAACATGGAAAGGATGGACGCCCCTTAGTGGACGTATGGGTGGAGAGGACATTATGCAAAGATGTCTTGCTGGATACAGGAGCAGCAGTCTCAGTCACTAATAAACAGTTACCTGTAAATCCATTTAAAAAATCTTATATTCAAGGCTTTGATGGCAGCACTTGCATGGCCATAAGCAGTAAGCCAGTTAAAATATGTTTCACAGAGAATGGATCTTCAGTGCAGGGCACATTTCTTATGACTTCCAATTGCGGAACAACAATCCTTGGGGTTGATATCCTCGGCAATCTGGGAATAGTAATTGATTTCAATAACAGGGTTTTATGGTCTGCCGCTGCAGAAGACAGTTGGGATACAGTTCAGCAATTTCCTTGTTTTGTAATTGACATAAATAATATTATAAAAAAGAAATTACCAAAAGGTATTCACAATTGCAGGATAAATGGGACCAAATTCAATCACAATTTCAGCCCTTGTGGGCTACATCAAAGACAGATTGTTGTAAGCTAGCAGTACCAGTGAGTGTAGGCAGTCCTTCTGATTACATTCCTCCTTTTCAGAAGCAATATCCAATTCCCAAAGAGACTGGAGAGGACATGAAGAGGTGTACAGAACAATGTGAACAAGCAGGCATAATAAACAAACAGGCATAATACAAAAAGGTCACAGTCCCACAAATTCACCAATGTGGCCAGTGAAAAAGAAGGATGGCAGTTACAGATTAGTTATTGATCTACGTAAGGTCAATCAATTCACAAGTCCTCGTGCACATCTGGTTCTGGGAGTGCCGGAATTGGCAGCAAGGATAAAACCTCAAAGTAAGTGATTTACAGTTATTGATTTAGCTAATGGATTTTTTTGCAGTTCCTTTACAAAAGGAAGATTGGCAATGGCATTGCTTTTACCTTTGACAATCAACAGTATGTGATGATGCGACTGCCACAGGGATTTCAAAATAGCCCTGTCATTTTTCACCAAGTAGTAGGGGAGATTTTAAAACCTTTAGAGACAGATGACACTGTCATTCATTATATTGATGACATTCTGATACAGTCAGAAACAATAGAGCAGCATGAAGAACTTTTTAAAAAAGTTCTAGGTACTTTACAGATGCAGGATAGGATTCAAGGTTAACAAGGAGAAGGTTCAAGTCTTTTCACAAGAGGTGAGATTTTTGAGAACCATTGTTCGTCCCACTGGCAGATCTCCTTGTGAGGAAAGAGTGAAAATATTTTTGGAATTGCCTCTGCCACTGACGATTTCAGATTTGCATAAATTCCTAGGTATTATGAACTATAACAGAGAGTTCATAGAAGATTACGTGGCAGCTGCCACACCCCTATATAAGATGTTAGTGGAACAAAAGGAAGAACCCTGGTTAAGTTGGGGACAGAGGGAAGAACAGGCTTTTGAACTATTAAAAAAGAAACTAACACAAGCTACTGAATTGGTAGCACTTGATGGACAGCAAGACTTCATTTTACAGGTAGCAGCAGGAAATGAGACTATCTCAGCAGTCCTCCTGCAGTTTTGGCCTCAACAAAATGGGAGCAAGCCAGAAAGGACACTTCGACCCATGACTTTCTGCATTTGAAAGTTAACCCCAGTCGAGAAAGAATATCACCCATGCATACAACAATTGTTAGCCATTTACTGGGGAATTAAACAAACAGAATACTTGACAGTTTTTTTCAAAAATAATTGTGCAGACACCACATCAGTCTATAAAGATTCTCTTAAATTCCATGGAAATGAATAAAAATCACAGAAGGAGTGAGTCAAACCATTTTTGCAAAATGGATGACCTTATTCAGCACAAAGAATGTCCAGATACAGACAGGGGATAAGTATTATCTCTCAGATTTGGTTAACTATAAGGGGGAACCCCATAATTATGTTCAGAGCTTACAACAACATCTGGAAGTTTTACCACTGAATGCACATTTTCAAGATGGCCTACCTACGGTTTACATAGATGGGGCCAGGTTTTGGAAAATACTTAACAGAATTTGAGGTAATCCCAGTTGATGGTCAAAAGCCTATCCTGAGAAAATTGCCAGGCTTATATGTCAGCCCAAAGGGCAGAGTTAGAAGCAGTCAAATATGTTCTACAACATTTTGAACCAGTCAACATTTACAGTGACAGCACCTATGTGGTAAATATATTACATTTACACATGGCGATTTGGGCCAGGAGGGGATTCGTCGACAGTGTTGGCAAACCTCTTAAACATGCTCTGGTATTATGGGAGTTATGAGCATTGATTACCCAAAATTACCTACAGGGAAAATTTAGTATTGTAAAAAGTAAGGCACATCGAAGATGTGACACAGCAGAGGCTAGAGGAAATGCTTTGGCAGACGCCAAAGTGAAACGGCAGAGATAGGCGATCGGTTAGAACTGCATAAATGGTTTGAACATATAGATCAGGTAATGTCAGTTAAAACATCTGTGCCTGTAGAAGTACAGGATTTAGCAACATTTCAGAGAGAGAGGGGGCTTCTCAAAGAATTGGACAGGTGTATTTGGGAAGGGGGTGGCAATCAGGAAATTTTTGTATATCCCATGCCGGATGGAAAGAAAATACCCTATCTCCTAGGGGACTTTGCCAAGCAATTGGTTGAGTACAATCACAAAATTCTGGGCCACATAGGCACAGAAAAGTTATGGAGTATAGCTAAACAGAAGATGTGGAATCCATGTCTAAAAAAGCTGTGTAAAACGGTTTTAGAGGGATGTTTGGTTTGTTTACAAATCAATGCCAATATAAAGAAACCTCAGTTGCATAGAGTGCCAGTGGCAGATGGGCCATGGTATGCTAGGCAGGTAGATTATGCAGGGCCCCTCCCAACTGCAAAGGGAGGATACAGATACCTATTGTTGGTAATTGATGTGTTTTCAAAATGGGTAGAAGTAATACCCACCAAGAGTATGACAGCTAAAACTACGGCAGAAGCACTATGGAAAAACATTTTTGTCCATTGGGGATGGACTCGAATCAGAGAGTCAGATAATGGACCACAGTTTACAAGCCAAATAATGTGGCATTTATGCAAACTGCTGGGGATCCAGCACAGGTTTCATGTTCCCTACCACCCACAATCCATTGGGATTGCAGAAAGAATGAATTGGACAGTCAAGGAAAGATTAAAAAAAGGCATGCCTAGAGAAAGGTAAGGACTGGGTAAGACATTTGCCAGGGATTTTACTGGACATTAGGGCTACCCCTAACAGTAAAATGGGAATTTCACCTTTTGAAGTAATGACCGGGAGGAAAATGCCCCTAACACTTCCCTGTGACCCAGAAACAGTAGAAAATCGACCGTTATTGACAGCAGTAAAACACCAGAAATGGTTAAAAGACATACAGGAGGTATGCAACACTATTGCCAGAGAACAGGCTTACCGTCTGTGGAAAGAAATGCCAGTACTTCCTACGGAAATGATTTTACAGAATGGGGATGAGATCCTTGTAAAGAACTTCTTAAAGGAAGGACCATTGGACAGTAATTGGCAGGAGCCTTATGAGGTGGTTGAGCAAATAGGACCATTAGTGTACAGAGTACAAAGAATAGAAAAAGAAAATATAAATCCCAGAAAACAGACAACAGTCAAACAACATACTATGTTAGTTCACATAGATCAGTGTAAACTGATAAAGAGTCACACAGAGATAAAAAAGTAATGTTTCTTTCAAAATGTATTTCTAGATGCAGGAGAGCCCAGTAGACCAAGAAATTCAAGTAGAACAAGACAGCCCAATAAACCGGGAAAATCCATTTAAACAGAAAAGTACAGAAAAAGGACAATTGGAAAAGACAAGAAAGACTAGTCATTATAGATTACCTAAGGGTATCTGGGCAGCCATAGTACTGATGATAGTAGTGTACATTTTTATACTTGGTATAATATAAAAATATATAAAGATTTTGAAAATCAATGGAACAAAAGCTATAATAAATCAACTGAATGGTGGAAAATACAGCCAACACATAATAGGGCAATTAGTAAAAGAAATGTATCTACGGGATAAGGTGTAACTAAAAAGAATGTAACTAGTTACATAACAAAGTATAGAATAGTTTCACAGCCATGGTTGAGGCCAGGAAAATGGGTAATGCAGGAGGTAAAAATACTACTGTGACCAGTAAAGAAAGTTAAAAAGGGAAAAACACAGAAAAATATGTGTATGCCCAGAGCTGTTACAAAAAAGGTTGTAAAGAAAAGATGGGGGCCATACTCCAATATAATACATCAAGAGAGCAAGGCCACCATGATTGGGCATTTGAGTTCAATACATTTTTGGCCATGTAAAGGTTGTTTTCAAAAATGCATAATGAATCAAATTGTTGGGTTTGTAGCCACATTCCTTATAGGAAAAAAAATGACATTACATGCAGTTCCGGTAAATATTACTGATACAGGGTTTATGTTTAAAGGATCTTTTAAAAACAAAGTTATAAACCAGTCAGTCATAAAAGAACATCTACAATTAATGGAAACAGAAAAGGGAACACTCTGTTTCCAACAGAAAGGGACAGTCAGGGTGGGTATTAGTAACTGTAACTATTCCATCACTTTACATCACTTATGGTCATGAGACAAACTTGAGTATCATGGAGGAGTTGATAAAATAAAAACAGATTGGGAATCAGTACATAATACTTCCTTTAAGGAAGACATGAAACAATTTTTTTTAAAAATGGAGCTATAAATAAGCCAAGAAAATGTTGCAATTCTGCTTAGCGTATTCTTTTTCATATGTGGGAAAAATGCATATAAATGGCTTTCAGTACGCTGGCAAGGATCAAGTTACATAGGGTTCACAGTTCCAATGATGAGAATTACTTATACATTGCCAGAAGAGAGGGTTAGAAATCACCAAAATAAAAGGGAGGTTTATGATAGTTTCTCCGGTGTTATCTCAGGGGCAGGAATTTTTCCCTGGTATGGCGCTGCCAAGGCCATATGGGAATTAAGAAAGGTTGCAAACTTAATGGAAGTCTTAGTAAATGCAACATATGGTGCTATCTCAGACATAACAGAAGAGATGGTAGCAATAAGGACAATGATCCTCCAAAACAGAATGGCTTTAGATTACTTGCTGACTAGCCGGGAGGGGGGGTATGTGCTCTAATCAAAACAGAATGCTGTACATATATTCCTAATAAATCAGAGTCTAAACATCGACATTTAGAGAGAATTGCAGAGATTTCCTTAAAAGCTAGGAAAACATGGAGTACGGAGTAGTCAGATTGGCTAAGTGGATTATTCTCAGGATGGTGGGGTACTACAATTTCCACATTAATTGCTCTTATTGTCATTATCTTTTTAATTACAATAGTCTGTATGTGTGTTAAGATTTGTGTTAACAAAAGTATTAATCAGGTAGCAGCCATTGGCAATGGAACAATGTATGAAGAAATAGCATTAAATGCAAGGGATCTGTATACTGCAATGGACCGAGGGGTTCAAAGTACTGAAGATCGTATTGTTTTACAATTTTTCTTGGCTTTAATTAAAAAAGGGGAATTGATAGATATCGTATAAATTAAAATGCTTTCCCCAAGAAAAAGTTATACTGTGTGTGCAGTAAAGAAAATGTGCAAGGCTGAACAGCAGTTTTCAAGATAATATGGCTTGCTTTGCAAAAAACAGTTAGGTGACAAAAATGGCTTGTGACCTTTATTAGAGACTTAGTGTAAATGTCTAGTTTAGTTATTAATACATGTAGCTGTGGGCTTACTGTAAATGGCATCCTGTTATAAAAAAGGAACTTACACTGACATTTCAGACAGGAACTTTACATTTCAGGGACTTTTTCATCTCAAGAATAATGGGGACTTTCCATATCAAAAATAACAAGGACCTTCTACTTGACATTTCAAAAGAAAAAAACAGAAACTTTCCATTCTAGAAATAAAAATCTTGACTTTTCAAAGAAGAACAAGATGGCATAAACAGAAACCAGAGGATCAAACCACAAGGACATTAAAAATAACATTGCTTGCCCTTTAAAAAGGATATATAAACTAAATAGTATTTTCTCTTCTTTAGTGACGTCTTTGACTGAGTGTGCATCAGTCTGTACTTTTGTATTCTAGCCGTGTTATAACAGAATTGTAATAACTCTGACAGTTTAACTGGCAATAATTTGTACTAATACAAATAAATACTAATGGATACAGTAGTATGGTGTATGTCTGGTCACTTATAGCCATTTTTAACAGGAAGCAATGAGGGGGATGGAAAATGTGGTTCAAAAAATCTCTGGGTCCTTTCTAAGATCCACATGGAGATGGCTCCCCCAGAGGCAGAGGGAGGAACATTGATGGAAGATGCCATCCATGTGGCAGAGGTGGCAGTCAAAACTAAGAGTCTAGAGACTCATTCTCTGACAGGCCCTACCACTGCTCCTGAAAGGAGACAGGATTGTCCCTGTCTGCAGGCAATTGAGGGTCATTTATCACTGGACCAGAGAGCCTGGCTAGATATCACAAAAGATACTGGGGTGCAGAGGATTATTTCCAGAGGTTATGTAATTCATTTTCCCAATGTTCCACCCAAACCAGAGGAAATCAGCAGCACTAGAAATACAAAAGCTGCTAGAAAAAACGAAAGTCATCCAAGAGGTCCCACCGGACCAAAGAGAATGCAGAACGTACTCAAGATTCTTTTTACCACCAAAGAAAACAGGGGACGGGAGACCAATTCTGGATCTCAGCAAATTGAACAAGTCAGTTCGACACTCAAAGTTTTGGATGGTTATAGTTCAGTCCATCCTGCTGTTTCTAGGCAAGAATGATTGGATGTGCTTGATAGTACTACACATCTTGAAGGTCTATCACATAAAAATGAACAGGTGATCCAGAAGGTTGTTACGCTTCTGGCTGGGAACCAGTCATTATCAGTTCAGCTCCCCGCCCTTTAGTCTCGCCACAGCCTACAGGCTGTTCACCAAATGCATGGCAGTGGTGGCAGCTCACTTGAGACTATAGGGATTCCAGGTGTTTCCATATTTAGAAAACTAGCTCATCACTGCCCCAACCAGGCATCTGCTCATAATAGCGAGAGATCAGGTACTCCAAACTTGCTCCCTTCTGGGAATACAATAAATTACAACAAATCTCAACTGCAACCATCTCAAACACTGGAGTGCAGAGGGGCAATTTTCAATACAGCATCTGCAATAACTTTGATCCCCCCTAGCCAGAGTACAGTGATTGAGATTCCAGGTCACAAAAATTGTTCACAGCACCAAACTTTCAGCCCAATTGATTCTTTAAGCTGTGGGGTCAATGTCAGCAGCTTTAATTCTCGTCCCCCTGGAAAGATTCCATATGAGAATTCTTCAGAGAATGCTAGCATCCCAATGGTCAATTCTTTATCAGCAGATGCCAGTTCAAATAAGGATCACAAAGACATACAAAAAATATATTTGGTGGCGGGTAAGGTCAGATCAGGTTCTAAAAGGCCTTCCATTATTCTCTCTCAACCCAAGGCCATATAATGACCACTGACATATCCTAAATTGGTTAGGGTGGACACTTCCTGGGCAAAACAGTCCAAGGCACTTGGTCCCCAGAAGAAGCCAGTTTGCATATAAATGTCTTAGAGAGGACAGCAGTGCTTTTAGTATTGCAAGCATTTCAAGATGCTCTATCTCTGGGGACAGTTGTGAGTCAAACAGACAACATGTCAGTACTTTGGTACATCAACAAACAAGGAGGAACCAGATCTTATCCCTTGTGTCAAGAAATGCTCAGAGTGTGGCAATGTGCAATTTTATCCACCCACTTTCTGATAGCAATGCCCATTCCAGGGTAGTCCATTGTGATAGTAGACAAACTGAGCAGGGTCCATTATATGTCTCTCAATATGAAAGTGACAGAAGTGATTTTTCCATCAGTGGGGCCAGCCTAGCTGCGATCTTTTTTGCATCTCTCCTAAACAAAAAAGTGCAGCAGTTTTTTTGCCCTAATCCCTCCCTGTGGGAAGATCACCAATGGATGCTCTGCTGCACAATTGGCCCTCCAGTCTTCTTTATGCTTATCCACCAACTAACTCCCTTGATTCTCAAGTTTTTGCAGAAAGCTGCAAGGTTGAAAAGCAAATTCATCCTCAATGCATCTTACTGGCCTCGACAGGTTTGGTTCCCCTTCCTTTGGCCTCATCTTCTTTAACTACTACATTCTTTTACATCCTGGATCCGATTCCAGACCTCCTATCTCCCACCAAACAGGCATGATTTATCCATATATCTCAAACTTCAGGCTAAAAGTGTGATTTCTCCACTTCCGTTAATAGCCAGACAACCTATGCTCTTGTCTCCTGTATGTCATATACTTTTCTCTTCCCATAAAGCTGCTACTAGGAAAATTTACAATAGTAAATGTAACATATCTGTTTGCTGAGAGCATCAAAAGCATATTGACCCCTTTTCAGCCCCTACACATAGTGCCCTACAGTTTTTGGCAGAAATTGTCAATGAAGGAGGTAGCTTCTCTACCATTAAAGTTCAATTGGCAGCAATCTCCAACTTTCATATAGGAGTTGACAAGTCTTCCCTAGCCTCTAAGCTATCCAAGGCCTTCCTAAGAGGTAATATTTTACTTAGACCACCTTAAAAGATCCTACTCCTCCATGGGATTTGAATCTTCTACTGTAGGCCTTAATCCAGTACCCCTTTGAACCAGCAGAAAAATGTGATCTTAAATTTCTGACCTGGAAAAAATATTTCTAGTGGCTATTACCTCTGCCAAAAGAATTTCATAAGTTCAAGCGTTATCCTCTAAACCTCCTTACTTGATTTTACTTAAGGATAGGGTGACATTAAGAACCAAGCCATCCTTCCTAAGGTGGTGTCAGAATTCAGTATTAGTCAGTCAATTAATTTGCCCGTTTTCTTTCCAAAATTTGAAAACAAAGGTGAAAACATGTTACCCTTGCTGGATGTTCGCAGACAATTGCATTTCTACTTACACTTAACAAATGAGATTAGAAAATCTGATCAGTTATTTATATCATTGGCAGACAACAAACTAGGCAAATTTGTTACAAATTGAGACATTGGCAAGATGGATTAATGACTGCATATCCTTTGTCTATGATAAAAATGGAGATTTCATTATCAAAACTTTTAACAACCCACTGTAATAGATCTATGGCAACCTCGTCAGTATTTTTTATCCAATCATTCCATGGTTGACATATGTGCAACTGCTACTTGGGCTAATCCCCATACCTTTATTACTCATTACAAATTGGATCTGGTCTCAACGGAAGAGCAGTCTTTGGTTCAACCATACTCAGGAATATCCTTCCTTAGAGTCCATCTGGGATTTCAGTTAGATGGTGACTCTGTCCCAGTGATTGAGGAATGAATAAAAATTAACAGCAGATAAAGAAGTTATGTCCTTACCATAACATTCCATCTGTGATGTCCATTTTCATTCTTCCCTGCCCACCATCCCCAACCTTTGTCATCATGGACTTACGGAACAATGAGATATTATAAAGAAACCACAGTGTCTCATATTGCATTTCAGCTATTGGTTTCCTTTGTCAGGAACATCATTGTAATATTTCTTTACTTATGTCATCTATCAAACAAGATCTGAGATATGTTAGGAGTTGGTGCATTATGGGTAGGGAGGAGCTCAAGAGATTCTATTGGCCAAGAGCTATAGCAACGGCAGAGTCAGATCCAAGGTTCGGATCCAAACCCAAAGGTTGAGGACGAATGAAAATGGACAGCACAGATGGAACGTTATGGTAAGTACACAACTTATTTTTTTTACCAAATTACATCTTTCTCCATCATCACAGTCTGATGAAGATGAAGAACATCAGACAGCAACTTTAACTTAAATACTGTGTGAAAATAGTAGGTTGGAGTCACTAAATGAAAAATAAAAATTTCCCTATGCAAAAACTAGGAGAAAATGGCAAGGAGGAAATATGGCTACATTTGTTTATGGAATCATTTTCTGTCATCTTTTAGACAGGAGAGGATGCATGATACAGAACATTTTCTGGCAATTTGGGTGTCACTGTATTGGAAAATATCTCAAATACTGTTAGAAATTGTTTGATTTTAATGTATTTCAAACTGATTTCCTATGTATTTAAAAATCAGTACACAATGCTCATCACAAAAATAAAGCCATTTGATTCTTTTGTAGTCCACAGAGGTGTGGCTCTGTGGTAAATTCCTAAAATGTAAAAGGTGTAGGTTTTAGCTTCTACCACTTTGTGGCTCGTGTATTTGTTAAAAGTTCAATATTGCATTTCCTGGTTGATAGTAAGATACCCTTCTTGTTTTATAGCATGTGATTTGGTTATTTTACGCTTTTAGTCCAAATCAGTATGCTGGCTGATGGCATGTTTGTGCTGTAGATTGTTTTTTTTTTTTTAGGGAGGAACAGGTCTTGCAAAGGTCTGATTTAGCAGGGTTAAGTCTTCAAATGTGACGGTTTTTGCTTGCATTATGTTATCTATTCAGGTATTGTTTGCAGCTGAAGGCATTATAACATATAAAAGGAGTTTCCTTATTTCGGCACACTATTCAGTTTTAAGCAGGCTTTCTAACTTACAATTAAGAAAATGCAACATGTGCTTTCTAGTGTTCTGACAATGAACTGTAGAGAAAGTGTCAAGTTGCTGTTGACATTCGTAAGTGTGACACACATTTCAACATCCAGTCTAGCATTCAGTTGTGCATTTTTCATTTATTGGTTGCTATGAGAAGTTTGAGACGTTTTACTGAACCAAGTACAAACAAGCATCCATTCTTATTAATTTAATTAAATGGGGTTGAGTGTTTGTGGCAGCTATATGGCAGATTGTCAGTTTAAAAGCTTGATCTCTCCTCAGAATTTAAGTCAACCTTTTCAAAAGGCCAGTAGGTCATTAGCTTAACAATCAAACCTATGATCTTAGGACCCTCATTGCATGTGGTCAGTTAATTCTGGCAAAAAACCTTAAAAATAAAGTGACACAAGCAAATAGGATTAATGGTCCATGTATGCAAAAAATAAATGTAACTGACAGAAAAATAATAAAGACCAAACAAACCCTTTAATGTAGATTTTTATTGGTGACTGATTTTTAAATCTATATTAAAGGGTTCATTTGGTCTTTATTATTAAATGGTCTGAAGAATCAGAAAGTTACCTGTGAAAGCACTTACCTCAAATAAATTAATTTCAACCTGGCCGTGTTTCGGTTCATGTATTTTTATTATTTTCTGTCCTCATTGCATGTGGTCAGTTAATTCTGGCAAAAAAACTTAAAAATAAAGTGACACAAGCAAATAGGATTAATGGTCCATGTATGCAAAAAATAAATGTAACTGACAGAAAAATAATAAAAATACATAAACAGAAACACGGCCAGGTTAAAATAGATTTATTTGATGTATGCGCTTTCACAAGTAGCTTCCTGCTTCTTCAGACCATTTAATAATAAAGACCAAACAAACCCTTTAATGTAGATTTTTATTGGTGACTGATTTTTAAATCTATATTAAAGGGTTCATTTGGTCTTTATTATTAAATGGTCTGAAGAATCAGAAAGTTACCTGTGAAAGCACTTACCTCAAATAAATTAATTTCAACCTGGCCGTGTTTCGGTTCGTGTATTTTTATTATTTTCTGTCCGTTACATTCTGATAAATTATTTTGACAGTCTGATCTAGCAGGCCCATTTGATGCTACATATATGGCCATTTCTTGATCAATGCTATTCTGATATAAACTCATCAGAACAAGAAAATGAGCCACAGATTCTACTGGAAACTCTGGGCAACTGCCTCAAGAAGCACAGAGCACATGAAAATGTTTATTTATAAAGTAATGTTCATTATATCTAGGCATAGTATGCACAGATATATGAATAAATGTGTTTAATTGTATGTTTTGAGAGCTGTATGTATGGGTGACAGTATTTGGGGGATGCATTTACATTTTATAGTGGTTGGTGGGGATAGAGCAGAACAAGTCTGTGTAGAAGGAAAAAGGAACTTTCTGACTACATCTGAGTCAAACCCTTCAGTTTAACTTGACTTTGAGGACGTTTTTATTTTCTCAATCTTGACTATTACAAAAAAAGAACTTTCAGCACATTAAAACTGATCTAAAACTATTAGAACACTTCCAAGACAGTTTTTAATAGCAGGCATTTCCTGTGGGGTGGGCATTATAGGAAGATTAATCCTGCATAGGGAAAAGGCCTTTCCTCTGCACTGTAATATTTTACCACTGGGGAAGGGGTCGGCATAGCTCTATAATGCCCACTCTGTCAAAATTATTGTTTACATGGTGACTCCCAGTGTGTTATTCTTCCAAGTTAAGGTTGCTACAATGCAAGTGTTCCTGACTTTGTAGCATATGGGCCAAAGCTTAATTTATTGTCTATAATGATCCTTTATGAAGTAACACCAATTAAATTTGCAGTCAGAGTATATACCTTTTTTCACGAATAGTGAATTTATTGGCATTAAGAAAGAAACGATTGTTATTGCACCAGCACTGATTTAGTTAAACCATCTTAAAAGTATTTTTGCACTCATAGTGAGTTAAACACATCAGTACATCTTGCAAATCTAAATCTACCACTTGTAGTTACATCCAGGAATAGACCCAAGTACAAGGAGATGCACCGCTGAGCCCTGATTGATTCCAATAGACACAGCTTGGAAAGTTAAAACAATTTTGATTTCATTTCTTCTGTTTATTTAACCATGACCTTAATAAACTTTAAGAATAACTTCAATTTATAATGCTCTTTATGTTACGCCTATTATATAGGCAAGAAAAAGGAAACTAATGCTTTATATAGACATGGTGTGTTATGTAAAAATGCACAGTTTAGATTTTGGGTTATTGAACAAGTAAAACTCTTTGAATGAGGGAGACTGGGAGACCCGGTTAGAGCTTCGGGTATGACAACTCCAACTTGACGCCTGCACCAGTCCAGGGTTAAATGATCACCTCTCTTTTGTTCCTGCTTTAAAATGAGAGCACTGGTGTAGGTGAAGGAACGTAAATAAAATATGTTAGAACTATTAGATGCATTTTTTCTTGTTTACATCAGAACACAAAATAACAAAATATTTAAATCTGCATTCGTGAGTATACACCTTTTCAAAGTGTATATTTTTAAAGTGGTTGTTTTATGTAATATAAAAAACATGGACTTTAACTTTTAAAATTCTGTGATTTTCTATGGTTACTCAAGTTAATTGTTTGGAAATAGCATCCAATGAGAGGGTTGATTTTAAATTTGTACCAACCCACTATGGGTATTTAAGAATGAAAATGAGTAGATTATTTATTCTGAAGAACTTTCATGTGCTGAAACAAAAAGTGCTTCGATCCAATAAAGTTTTATTCAATTTGTATTGTTGGGAGCTGTGTGTTTCCTGTTATCCTGGTATACTGCTGAGAGATAGACCTTCACTGGACTACTGATGTTGCTGCCTGGCTGTTTTTTGGTTACTAGTGCATTTATAAGAAATACTTCAAATTCTTTTGAAAGATATACATATGAGCATATGTAGTCTGTCCCTCATCCATTGCCAATGCTGCTTCATTAGAAATGTCACCAGATTATACAGGGAGGATTTTCTGTTTACAAAACTAGATTGTTTTAAATCTTTTAATGTACAGTCACCAATCTCTTCAAAGTATACAAAACATATATCTGATTGATCTGTAACTGTTTCGATCTGACATAGTATTCCATTCAATTTTTATGTGGGCCATTATAACCTCTCCAATTATAATGAATTTATTATTTTTTTTACTAGTGACATGCAGGAGATTTAGTAGATTCTCCTTTATTTTAATGGAAATGCAAAGATTATTAAACTCCGTGGAGATGTTCTTTTAAATTTTTAATGCTGTGACTTTCATTTCATCTGTACACTGCTGGAAGTAGGCAAGGATGTAAAAAAAAAAAAATATATATATATATATATATATATATATATATATATTTCGCTTAGTGCTCTTTTTTGGTTTTAAAGTGGTTCATTTGAGCACTATTGCAGCACTTATTTTGGTTTTGTTGCATTTCATTACTGTTTAACTGTACTCTCTCATACTATGAGTTCTGTTTTTGTCTGTAAGTGGTTACTCTATGCCTTTTTGTAAATTTTACTGTGTTCTTAATCGTCAAATTGAGTAGCATATTCTGGATACAGATTTGCTGCATCCAGAGATGTTTGTTTTTGCCTTCTGTGTTTCTGGCAGCCATCTTGTGTTTGCCTTCTGTGTTTCTGGCAGTCATCTTCTGTTGGTAGGGGCCTAACTTCCTGCTAGTGAAAGTAGCAGGGCTGCCTGGACCTTGTCTGGCACAAGCTGATTGGTAAAGAAAGCAGGTACTAGCAGGATTGGCTAGATTTATTTATTTATTTATTTATTTCAGTTTGATTACCGGGGAAGTCCACTGGGCCAGTGGTGTGCCCATTTTCAGTGGAGGCCCGGGGAGAAAAGCTCCAATAAGCAATATGGTTACTAAGGTTACATAATGCAATGGTAAGTACATACATATATGGATACAAAGGTTACATAATGCAATGGTAAATACATATATGCAATCAGGTACAGGTGGATAAATTGACATTGAAATACAATTTTGACATAGGTAGCAGAGTTTGTAGGTATTTACATTCAGGGCAGTAAGTTTAGACTGACTGGACAATAAGCATTAGTGAATTACTTGATATTTACAATATATACAATACTTGGAGTCAAGAGAGAGAAGATGCTTAGTCTGAGTATGTTAGCTTAGGTTTAATTAGGAGAATAGAAAAAGAGGTAATAGTGCAGAGAAGAGCAGGAGTATGGAGAGCTCAAAGGGGAAATTCTTAAGATTGTTATGTAGGGTGAAAGCAGGAGCATTTACGTTTAGTGGATAGGTAAGAGAAAAGTAGGGTTTTGAAGGATTCAGAGCTAGGTGTAGTCCTGGGTGAAGGAGGGAGAAAGTTCCATTTTTTTGCCTACAGTGAAAGAGAGAAGGAGTTGGCCTGCAAGGTGTTTGGGTTTGTGGACAGAGATTAAATTTTGGTGTTCAGATCTCAGAGATCTGGTTGGGATGTAAGGGGGAAGGATGTTTGTTAAGGCTGGGCATTTATCTGGACAGAATATTAATTTGTGCGAGGTGGTTAGTTAGAAATAGTCTAGGAGGTTTGAGAGTACCAGCCAGTTCAGAGATTGTAGGGTTAGGCAGTGGTGAGTAGAGGTTTTGGATTTAGTTGCGAATTTGGAGATTTTATTATAGCAAGTTTCGAGTTTAGAGGTGTTGGAAGAAGATAGGTTAGTTAGTAGAGGGGCTCCATATAATAGAGAGGGTAGGAGGTAGGTATTAGCAATAGTTGCCTTGCGGAGTTGGAGAGAAAGCAGTTATTTCTATAGAGCATGCCTAGCTTTTGATGGGTTTTCTTTATGTTTTGTTGGATGTGGATATCAAATTTAAGGTGTTCGTCTATGGTAATGCCGAGGAGTTTTGCAGAAGGGACCACTTCAATGGCAGAGTTGCTTTGGCTGAGGACTTTGAAAGCATTCTTGTCAAAGGAGAAATTTCTGGAGGGAGAAAAGAGAAGTATTTTGGATTTATTAGAGTTGAGAGAGAGATGGTTTTGGTGCATCCAGTTTTCAGTAGTGGAAAAAGCTGTTTGAGTTTTAGTCAGGAGTTCAGGTAGGTTGGAGGTGGCACAGACTAAGGTAGAGTTGTCTGCATACTGGATAACTGTTGTATCAGGGATGATTGAGTGAAGGTTGTTAATGAAAATGTTGAAAAGCATGGGTCTGAGGATGGACCCCTAGGGAACAACAGGTGGGTGTTGGCAAGAAGGAGGAGGTACAGTTCTTCCATCTGACAGCTAAAGATCTGTCAGATAGGTAGCTGGAGAACCAGGAAAGGGTATCAGGGGAGAGATGAAGGTTGGAGAGATGAAAGAGAAGGTGCTTGTGGGAGATGGTATCAAAGGCTTTGGCAAGGTCTAGCAGTACTGTGGATACTAGTAATCCAGAATCACGTGCTCGATTTACTGTGTCTAAGAAGGATAGTAAGGCGGTAGTGGTGCTGTGGCCAGGGCGGAAGCCATGCTGGGCAGGAGTTATGAGGAGATTCTGAGTTAAAAAAGGCATAAGTTGGTGATGGACACATTTTTCAAGTATTTTTGATAATGGTGAGAGTAGGGCAATTGGGTGGAAATTAGAGATATTGTAGTTTTTTCCTCCTTTGTGAAGGGGTAGAATGAAGGCAGATTGCCAAAGTTTGGGTACATAAGACTCCTTTAAAGATCTGTTAATTAGGATGCTTATAGGGAGAGCAATACCATCAGCAGCGGATTTGAGGAAGGAGGAGGGTAAGTTGTCTGGGGAATTTGAGCAAGGCTTTAGTTTTGATAGGAGTCTTTTTATGAAAGTAGTTGGTACAGGTTTGAGTTGGAAATTAAGCGTACAGTTATTAGGGGTGCTGGGAGTAGAGGAAAGAGAGTTGGATGGATTATTGTTGGGAAAAGATTTGGTTAGATTAGCTATGGATTCTGTAAAGAATGTGTTGAAGTGTGAGCTTAGTTCTGAGTCAGTTAAGCTATGGTCAGGGCAGGGATTATTCCTGGATCCTGGGTGGAGTAGGGAATTAATAGATTCCCAGAATTGTTTTGGGATCTTGTTATTGTTGGATTGAAGTTTATTGTAGTTGTTTTTTTTTGTCTGAGGTGATTAGTTTCTTTACTTGGTTGCAGAGTTGAGTGTATTGAAGCAAGGTAGAAGGCATCTTATTTTTTTGGTAGAGCTTCCAGGATTTGTCCCTGCAGTGCATGATTTGTTTAGTTTCTTTGGATAGCCAAGGAGCAGAATTAGTCTTGATTTGTTTGTTTCTTGGTGGGGCTTGGGAGTTGAGGGTTTTCAGGAAGATAGAGTTAAAATATTCTACTGCATTGTCGAGGGGAAGAGTATATAGGATTTGCCAGTTTATATATTTAAAAGTGTTTGAGAAATTTGAGGGGTTGAAGTTGCTGAGATTGCGAGTGTGGATATAGTGGTGTTGGTGTTTAGTATTGTTGGTTGAGCGATGTATGAAAGCAGGGAGATGGTCACTGAATGTGTCTGGGATAGTACCAGAGAGAGTTATTTTATTAGGATGGGAGACTAGGACCCAGTCGATGATGGATCCTGGGGGGTGGTGTTTGTTAGGGTGAGTAGTTGTATGAATTACTTGGGAGAAATTGTAGAGGTTGATGAAAAAGGAGGGGGAAGGTGAGTTGATTTTATTCCAATCAATATTAACATCGCCTAGAATGTAGGTTTCAAATTTTATTTTAGTTGAGGCCCAGCGAAGAATATTTTCAAGGGTAGAGATGTTGTCGCCTGGGGAAATATATAAGGAGATAATGCAGATATTTTTATTTTTATTTAATTGTAGGAGACAAGCGGTTAGTTCAGTATTTTTGAATTCTGGAATTGGAGTTTGTAGAGGGATTAGTGAGAGAAGGTTGGAGAAGATTAGAGCAGAACCTCCACATTTTCTGTTTAAATGGTCACTTCTATGGATTTGGAATCCAGGTGGTAGGATTTCAGAGTCAGCAATATGGGGTTTTAGCCAGGTTTCTGAGATGGCTAGTATGTCAGGTTGGTTGTGGGAAATCCAAGCTTGTATTTGGTGTATTTTGTTATTAAGGCTTTGGGCATTTGTGGTAAAGAACTTAAGGGTGTTAGGAGAGGAAGTAGAAGAAGAAGAGGGAGGAGGGAGAACGGATGTGTGTAATGGATGAAGTGGGGGTGGGGAGGAGTTTGTTGTGAGGCAAGGGCCAGGGTTAGGATGGATATCTCCAGATAAGGCTAGGTCATTATTGGGAATAACTTTTAGCTTTTTGGGTTTATTGAGAAGGAAGCTGTTTGGGGCTAGTAGTGATTTAAGAGTGAAGGTATTTGTTGTGGTGGAGAAGAGTTTGGGGTGGAATAGGTGCAGTAGGTTAGGAGAAATAAGAGAGGATGTTATTGTATGGAAGTGGGTTGCTAGAAATGGTTTTGGGAGAGTGCATGGGATGGTTTGAGTAGGAGGTAGGCATAGGGGTGTTTTGGAAGAGTAAGAAGTAGCAAAATAAAGAGGAATTAGTAGCACAAGAAGGGAGCATGGGACAAGGATAGTATAAATGGTATGGGAGGACATACTTGGAGAATGTGAGGAAAATGAAGAGAGAGATGTTTGAGGAAGTTTACAGGTTAATTGAGGAGAAGAGGTAGAGGAAGTAGAAGGGGATGTAAGTATTTACAGGGAGAGAGAGATTCTGAGTAAGGAGGACAGGGTGGGTCAAGTGGGGTTGGGAGGAGTAGGAAAGGGAGGGGTGGTAAGGAGAAGATAGTGATTAGTTAATTGGTTTGGGTGGGAGGGGTTAGTTAGGAATAAATGTAGAGGTACTGGGGGTGGGTGGGAATTGGGGGCAGGGTAGGGGAGTGGAGTGAGCCCGTAGGGCGAATGGAGCGGGAAGAGCCAAAGGAAGGAGAAAATGGGAGGAAAACAATCAGTAGAGTGTGAGAGCCAGAAGGTAAGTTTGCACAGTTATGCTAAGTAAAAAGACTGACAGCAAGTTAGAGTTGTGGTTGGAAATAAAAGAGAAATAACAGTAGAAGAAGGTCAGAGGCTATGAGGGATAGGGATGGGTAAATGTAGAGTGGAGAAGTGGAATGGGTATTACAAGGAGAATAGTGAAAATGAGATCAGTAAAAGAGTTATCTAAGAAGTAAATGGGTGAGATAAGGAGAGGAGTAGGAAAGAAGCTAGAGACAGCGGTATGGTGGAAGAGCACCACCTAGTGGGCAGTCAGTTTAATACAACAGAGAGCCCTGTAGGGGAAAATCCTGTTAGGTGAAAGGAGGGAGCCTATGTACAACAAGAGAGGGGGTAATGAAATATAGAGGGGGAGTAAGGTTATTTTAAAAGACAGGAAGAAGCAGAAATATGTAAAATAGGGAGAGTAGGGTAATTCAGTGGGCAAGAAGAGGGAGAGCTTTGGCTGCTGGCTGACCTGGCAGGGAAGCGTACAGCGACCTACAAGAAAGTATGTACTACCTTCAAACTGGCAAAAATAGATATAGCACTACACATACTTTCACTGACAATGCCTTGCAGGGAGCCGGATGGGTTTTAGTTTTAGAGATAAAATGTCCTTGTTTGTGGGTTCCTTAGTATGGACTTCCAAAAGGGTACATTCGGGAGATTAGAGCAGGAGAAAACAGGAACACAGGCTGAAATATGCAAGGAGAGAAAAAAAGGGGTAATGAAGCATACAGTACAAGAGTCAGGAGTTTATAATCAGGCAGTTAAGGCATACTCAGTAAGTTTGCAAGTTGAAAATTGGCTAAAGCAACTCTAAGTTTAAGTTAAATATATTCATATACCATTATAACACAAATTAATAAAACACAGAAAGAGTAAAATGTGATTAGTAGCAGGCACAGCACATAGATTAGCTAAGCAACGGAGTCTGAATATCTAGGTTACAGTCCTGGAATGTGTGAAATGCTTAATGTTTCAGGCAGGTTGGAGTTTTAAACTTCAGCTAGAGCTTAGCAAAAAAGACAATATTAGGTTTACTCCAAGTACATATAAATACATTGGGTTACAGATAGAGTGGCATTTTAAAATGCAATTAGCATATTTCCAGTTAATTTGGATTAATGCAGGTCTCAAACTGCATATTTCTTAACTGAATTACATATTTCTAGGAGGTATCTTGTAAACAAGAGTTTTACAAAAAATTGAGAAAAAAAATAGAAGAAAAGCTGTTTGTTAACCAGGCATAATCCGTGTGCAGAACGCCGAGTTAATTGAGCAATTGCACAGTATTCATATTTCTGTGTTACTAGAATCTATTTTTTGTGGCATTTAAACTCCACGTTTGAGCTAGTTTGGGCTTGTTTGCACATCATGCACCACATGTTTTTAACCTATTGGGAGGTATTCCACCTACAAATTTCCCTTGTTAGCATTTGTGTGATCACCTAGTAGTATTCCTCTTAAACCTTCCACCCTTTACCCCTTTAGCTCTCTGTGGCCTCTCTCCCTCAGATTATGACAAATATGGGTGGACAATTTCCTACGCTTTCTCCTGCCAGTCTGGTTGATATGGGCATCCTAAGACAATGTAGCAACAGCCTCATGTACATGGACAACCTTCTACTACTACCACCTAGAAACACAATTTGTGAGAGATGCAATTACATTAAGAACCTAGAGTCTATGCTCTCACCCTCACAAGCCAGTATATCTGGCACTGAGAAGGTTGTCAACACAAACAACACACCTCAAACACCACCCACACCTACACAACACAGACCCACATAGGGGGAGGTCCTCAAAAAAAAACATACTCAAACAAAAGAGACCTCCAAAGCAAAAAACACACACAAACTCCACTGCCCACCACACCACACACAGTCCACACACCTGTATCTCACAGCCACCAAGGCCTAAACATAAACCCAACACATTAGTCATAGGAGACTCCATTATGAGACAGAGATGTGCCCCTCACCAAGCTGGATAAGGAGAAAGTCATGGTTAGCTGTTTGTCAGGTGCCAGAACCCACCATATCACCCATGCACTCGAGTCTCTCAACAGGTATTGTTATGACTGTCATAGTCCATGTTGCTGTGAATGACTTGAGATGTGCCTCCCTGGACTATATGAAGAGAGACATGATCGGGCTCACTGAATGTGTGTCCCAGGCAGGTATGTTCCTAGCCTTAAGCAGTATTGTACTGTCACCCAGAATGATGCCTCAATATAAACAGAAAAGGGTCGACTTTAACAATTGGCTTAGTTTCTGGTGTCATTCCAAGGGGATTCAGTACCTGACAGCCTGGAAAAACATGATTGACAGACCATGATACTTTGCCAGAGATGGCTTAAATCTGTCTCCCTTGTACTTCAGGCTTCTGGCAGAGACTCGTGCCTCCCTCATAGTCCCTTTTTTAGGCAATGTCATGAGGTCAAAACTGTCAACATGAAAATTTCATCGAAACACAAATTTAAGGTCATGATGCTAAACACTAGGAGTCTAAGCATGAAACTGCACTCATTACAAGCATTCTTAACCCTGGAAAATGCTGACATTTGTGCAGTCACAGAAAGCTGGTTCAAAGCTGTGGAGAGTACCCCAGCCATACCAGATTATTCATCCTGTCATACATTCAGACCCCAAACAATGGGAAGCAAAGCAAAAGGAAGTGGAGTTGCAATATATATAAAAGACATACACACCCCCAGGCTGGTCAAACAGTATGATGCACAGGAAACATTCCAGGTGCAGTTAACCATTGACAAGACTCCTATTCAAATCATAGCTAACTATAGGCCCCCAACTTTGACTCAATATACCCACTCCACCTATCTGAATTTCTTTGAATCTAGCAAGATGCAACCCTTTACCCTGATCCTGGGTGACTAACAATACAACCATACCAAAACACAAATGGCAGGGGATTCCTAGAGTTTGTCAATGAAAATGCCTTAAACCAGCTGGTTGACACGCCCACAAGAGGTGATAATATCTTAATATCTTGTAGCTGGTATTAACCAACATAAGTAAGCACTGTAGCATCCCTACAGTGTCATCCTCCCTGGTAAGATCAGACCACAAAGTAGTAACTTTTGAAGATCCAATCTCCCCTGACCCCATCCCCACCCCCACCATCAGGGTCAAACAAAAAAAACTTCTCCAAAGCTGATTACAGTGTCCTGAGGGAAGGTATAAACAGCTTCACAGCACCCACCTCCTCCACAGGAACTGTCAGGTATGTCCAAACCTACACCAAAGTACTATATGAGCATTTATATAGCTGCATGGAATCAGGAATACTCTATAGGACAAAATCCTACTCCTCCTCAAGGGAGACTAAACCTGTCTGGTGGACATCTGCAATAAATAAACTCTATATTAAAAGGGAAAAAATTGCTGTTCAGGACCTAGAAGGAGCAAATGCCTAATTGGAAGCAATCTCTCCTTAGCCTGAACAAGCAAATAAGAGCACTAGTGAAATCCTCCAAAGCAAACTTGGAGCCCAAACTGGCCACATCTACTAAAGACAATCATAAGGCCTTCTTCACATATGTCCACAATCTCAAAGGAAGCACTCAGATCTGCTCAGAGCTGGTGGTCAAGGATATCACATACACAAACACTGTAGATATAGCCAACCTACTGGCAGAAGGGTTCAGGGAAAACTTCACCCCTCTGTCCCCACATCAGTAAATCAAGACATCCCCAGCACCTGCCCCCCCTCCTTATCTCTAGATAACAAGTTATCACTGCCCTCTCAAAGGCAAAAAAATACAGCCTCCATGGGACCTGATAACATCCCAGACTGCATCCTACATCATCTCAGGCAGGAAATTCCAGCACCATTAGGCACCCTATTCAGTCAAACCTGAGTACTGGCTTCATCCCAGCTGAGTGGAGGACAGCCACTGTCATCCCTTTGCACATATGTGGAGCATCCACTGATCCAGGAAATTATAGACCCATCAGCCTAACTAGCCTAATCTGCAAGGCCATGGAATGGATTATCATGGACATCATTAACAAGGACACTGGCAACCTCCAAACACTCGATCCCACACAGTTTGGTTTCATCAGCTGAAGGTCATGCTGTAAAATTTGGTCGACTTCTTTGAGACAGTCACCAAAGCCATGGACAAGGGGAAGACTGTGCACACCACCTACCTTGACCTGGCCAACGCCTTCAATACCATTCCCCACTCAGATATAATGGATAAACTCTTGCATCTAGGTATCAATCCATATGTTACCAGATGGGTAGAAAACTGGCTCACTGATAGAACCCACCTAGTAAAAATAGGGGAAGCTACCTCAAGCAGTAGACCTGTGATGAGCAGTGTACCCCAGGGATCGATCTTGGGACCTCTGTTGTTTGGGATATACTTTTCTGAGGTGCAAGCCAAAACCAGTGGGCTATGGCTGCCCAAGTTTGCAGATGACTGCAAGCTGGGTGCTGTCATCAATTCCCCTAGTGATGTGGACATCCTCCAAGAGGTTCACCCAAACAAATGGCTGGTGCCAGAAACATGACCTCAAACTGAATGCCAAAAAATGCATCATCATCTACTTTGGGAAGAGTGACGTCCCAACAAATTATCACATTAATAACAAAGTTCTAAGCACACAATGAGTCGTGAGGGATTTGGGCACCCAGGTTGATAGCAAACTGACTTTTGACCACCATATTGCCTCTATTGTACATAAAGCTTTCGACGTGGCCCACCTGATTAGTAAGATTATCTTATCCAGGGACTAGGAGGTCATAACATCCCTGTATTCTTCCCTTATAAGACCCATTATTGAGTACAATGCCTCTTTTGGCATGTACCTCACAAAGCATATGCAGCTGGAAAGACCAAAGAGGTTCCTGACCAGGAAAATTCAGGGCCTCAACCATCTACCCTACACAGATAGGCTAAAAGCCCTGTCCCTCTAATCAGTCTCATACAGACTCCTCAGTGGTGACCTCTGTCTGGCATACAAAGCAATCTCTGACCCCACCTTGATGGGACTGCTACATATCCGCAAGTCAAGCACCACTTGAGGAACCCGCATGCGCGACCTCAACCTGGTCTGTGACATCAATAGAACTTGTTGGCAGGACAGATATGTGTCCCAGAGACTCCCCATTTTTGTGGACTAGACTCCCTCTCCACCTCAAACATAGTACCTCATTAACCCTTTTTAAGTGCAAGCTGGATAACTGGATGGGGAACAGAAAATACACCCCTGGGATTCCACCTGTTTCCCTGCTAGACAGGGGCATTGGGTGCTGTCTTGTTGGAACTTGGGCTAAATTCTTGGCTAGGCTTGTAAGGGCCTCGGGGCCAGTAGCCTAGTAAGTTCCTATCATCCTGACACTACAGGCAGACAAAAATGTTACATTTAATTTGTTAAAGTTGCTGAATGTAATACATTTCCACAGTCTTCTGGTGAGATCTAGTACTTCTACAAATAACTTTTTCCCCTAATATCCTGGTAATCATTTGAAGTACTTAGATCATGTTTTGTCTGAGTGTGAATAAAAGTGCAGAAAATAAAAGTTAATGTCCGATGTAGTGTACTTGGCGAAATTCCTTTGCCCAAGATGTACGGAAGGTACTGGGTATGAAAAAGAATAACTTTCTAATTTATGCAAGAAGTAGCATGGATATTTCTAAATGCAAACTTAATTTCCTGACACTGCTTAGGATGAGAGAAAGAAAAGCAACTAGAAAGACAGGAATGTCCTTCAGGGCCACCATACAAAGTCATGACATATGTGGGAGCAGCATGAAAAGCAACAACAGGGTACATTTCTCCGAGTGAACCGCTAGATTCTCACATGCAAGTTTCATGTCCTCATTTTATAAGAAATGGATTAACAGGAACACAGTTTGGACTCTTCTGAGGATTACAGCTTGGAGCACAAATACGTTTGTAGATATTTTGCAAAATTATCAAGACATATTTGCTGGTTTAAGTTGTCAAATGTATCACTTGATTTCATTTGAGCCAATACCAGTTATTCATTCATTAAGAAGAGTTCAAATAGCTCTTAGAAGCAGAGCTGTAAAGTACCTGAAAAGATTTGCCTTACAGTTGCAAAAGAATGTCCTTTTCCTGTTGTATTTATCATACTTTAGTAGCAGAAATTGCAGTTTCTGTTATCAAAAGCTTTCTTTACTACTTGGTGATGTGAATAAGGCATTACAGTGAATGAGTATGTTTGGGAGTATGTTTATGGTCAGGACAAGTTTGTTAGCTCTGTTTTGTAAATTTGGGGATTATGCACATTTTCCTAAAGTTCACTTTTTGCTTTTCTACACATATACAAACATATATATATATATATATATATATATATATATATATATATATATATATAATTTATTTATTTATTTATTTTACATTTGTTGACCGGGATAGTCCAACTGGATACATGTCCATTTTCAGCAGAGGCCCAGGGAGAAAAGTTCCAAGATAATAATACACATTGAACATTTAGTAAATGCTAGTTTCAAGCAGATTACAGTCATAAGCAATACCAGCATTTAGCACATATAGTACTTATTATAAAACAAATTACAAAACATAACATTATTTTCAAAGTTAAACATACATAACATTACATTCAGGTTTAAGATATATATAAATATATATATATATATATATATGGGTCCCCTTCAAAACATCTGAAACCCATAACATCTAATTTCATAACACTGAGACCAAAACATCTAAAACCCATAACACTGAATTTCATAACATCTAACAGTACAAATCACATGAAAATAACATCCCCTCCACATATAATGACATAGAATGACACCAAACTATCAAACACACTTTTTACTACATTTCTGCAGGGGGGCTTGATACAGTGGGGTTAGGAAATTAACATTTTCCCACTGTAGTATGAATTTGGAGTTGGTATATTTAATTTACGGGGTGTGGGAGGGTGCAGGGGTGGCTTGCCCCCCTGCAGAAGCGTAGTAAAAAGTGTGTTTGGTAGTTTGGTGTCGTTATATGTGGAGGAGATGTTATTTTCTTGTGATTTGTAGTGTTAGATGTTATGAAATTCGATGTTATGAGTTTTAGATGTTTTGGGTTTTAGATGTTCTGGTCTCAATGTTATGAAATTAGATGTTATGGGTTTTAGATGTTTCAAAGTAGACCCATAAAAAAAAATGTATAGATATATATATATATCTATATATATATATATATATATATATATGTAGAATATATTATATATTTTGACTATGCCTAATGCCAAGGTCTTCTCTGTGTTATATATTAATCAGTGATGTTGTAAAATTAGATTATGTGAACCTACCTCATGACTTTGCATACCCAGCACTCATGTAGGTACATATATATATATATATATATATATATATATATATATATATATATATATATATATATATCATCAGCATTAAAAACATTTCAAAGAGAATTAGTTGAAAAAATTCAAGGACTAGAAGGACATAACTGAATGTCTTCTAGTGCCTGGACCTACCACACAGGAGCATGATTTGCAATCCACCAAGCTGCAGGACAGACTGAGGTAAAGGGGCTTGAAATACAGATATAAGTTACAGAATTTGATTCTGACCTCCGATAATTAGCTAGGCTTGTAATAGTCTGCAACTGATAAGTCTAGTATATACATATGAAAGTGTCCAATGTGTATGTATTTTGTCAGTTACGAGACATGGGTAAAAAAAAAAATATATATATACAGATTACACTTGGCTATTATCAAATGGGATGTTAATGCTAGCACTATATTGGTGTGCACTACATAACTGTGCATTTGCTCCTTTCTTTTCCACAACTAGGGTGAAGCCAAGATAATTCTGTTTTCTGTTGCATTTAGTTTGTGCCCCGACTAGGAAGGAATTTTGTAGTCTTCCTTCAGTATTTTAAAGTTTTTTAACTGGCAGGGAAATTCAGGAATTTGCAACAATGTACAGGGAAAAGTACGGTATATCTCATTTTCAATGTAACCAATCAGTTTATTATAGCAATAACCCATGCCTGGGTGTAGGTAATGCTAAATTTACCCACGGTTGGCGTGGTTTGGTCCCAAGGGCGAAGCCCGAGGGACCAAACAAAGCCAACCGTGGGTAAATTTAGCATTACCCACACCCAGAAGTGGGTTATTGTTATTATACCATGACATTATTTAAGAAAAGAAACTATTACTTTTCTTAAATAATGGCATAGTATAATGCCTGTTTACTGCCCTTCCGCAGATGTCTGGCATCCGGCAGTTCTGATGTACTGCACGCCTGCGCAGTACATCAGAGCTGTGGGCAAAAGCAACAGAGAAAGCAACATCTCCGTTGCTTTTTTTTAAGTGTCTCGCTATGTTAAATGAGTTTAACATAGCGAGACAGTTTTAAAATAAGCACTGGACATCTCCATTGCTTATTTTAAAACTGTCTCGCTATTTTAAACTCATTTAACATAGCGAGACACTAAAAAAAGCAACGGAGATCTTGCTTTTTTTTTAAACACTGTCTTGTTATGTTAAATGGGTTTAACATAGCGAGACAGCTTTAAAATAAGCAACAGAGATCTCCGTTGCTTATTTTAAAGCTGTCTCGCTATGTTAAACCCATTTAACATAGCGAGACAGTGTTTTAAAAGCAGTTATACTAATGGAAAAAGTCCGTGACCGGACCTTTTCCATTAGTATAACTCGATGACAACGCTGGCCAATCAGCGTGCACGTTTTGGGGGGATCATGGTATAATAAGGCTTAAACTGTGTTGGTGTGCACAGCCTATGACTGTGAACATGCCCCTGCCTGTTCTATGATTAACCTAGACCAAAAATGTTTTTTATTTTATTTTGTTGCATTTAGTTTCTACCTTCATTAGCAAGGAGCTGTAGAGTTTTCTTTTAGTGTTTAAAGATATTTTGAGTAGCAGGGAGATACAGGCATTTCCACTATCACATAGGAGATGCCAAGACACAAATCTCATTCATTGTATGAGTGGTCACATTATTAAGGAATACACTGTGCTTATGTACACAGAGTGCCTCTCTGAACTTGCTTCTAGCTGTTCTGCTATTAGTGCAAGGCTGGGAGTACTATATTTTGGTCTACTTTTCAACTTCTTTTAGATTTTGGGGACTGATCAATTTTATTTTAGGATTTTTTAAGGCATTTTTACTGGTAAGGATTAGCAGGTTTCACACCTCACTGTAGACTTGAGGATATAAAATTTAATTCCCTCTACATTCTCTGCATTTCTCTGTTTTATGTTGCTCTTAAAATAGGGTATTTGATTTATCATTGTTGTGCCAACAAAACCTGACTCAATTATAAAATGATGGTATACATTTGAATTGTCATGCATACACTATTCCCAATATGGTATAAACATAACAGAATGCACTGTGTATAACTGCCTTGACCAAGTACTTGTATGTGCACATAAGATCATTCCATGAAGGAATTAGTTCAAAAAGCACAACTTCAGTTTTGTAAGTTTCAAGATGCATTCTTCATATGATTTAAAGGGGTCTCCCTCGGATAGTTTGTATTTCCATAAAGAATCATATGTTTTTATTTAAATTTTGCCCTGTAATAATTTCCTAAAAAATCTCACCATGCCAATTTTAAACCAGAGAGTGATAAAACAGTAATTGTAGTTGTCTTAAAAATGAATTCCCTAAAAACAAGTTCCTCATTTTTTCCACACTTACTTGTGAACTGTTCTCTCTCTTGGTTCCCCCTTTAAATTTCTCCAAGTCTTTTGGGTTTCTAATACCATGAAGGAAACGGACCCCATTCCTAAGTTAAAGTATGATTAAAGTTCATGAAATTAGTATTGCTACAATCTTTGATGTTAGCCAGAAGTGCTTTTCATAGCACAGAACCCACAATGATGTGCCCAGTAATGACTCCTTCTTCAATTCATATGGCGTTACATGTGTTGGTAAAATATCTAAATACAACTGTAGATTTTTTTTTATAAGACCCATTGTTCCTACTACTACTGGAACTTTCTGGGCATCTATTGGAACTGCCTGGGTATCTTCCCCATTGCTCTCATTTCTGCCTGCAAATACTGATATTTTATGACTTTGTGTCTCTCTGTACACAAGACACTGTAGTCACTGGGTGTAGCGATTTCAATGATCAGTGCTACTTTTGTATTCTTTTCACTGCCTACTATATCTGATTTTCTTGCATCTATTTTTTGAACTGTTGGTAATAAGTGATCCCATGTAATGTAGAGTTCATCATTTTCTATAATGCTTTGTGGCTCATGTTTCCAGTGTTTTTCAGCTACTTTAATATTATAGTGTTTGTACAATCCCCAGTGCAACAGTCTTGCCACATTATTATGCCTTTCAGTATACAGTAATTTTGCCATTAGTATGTCACAACCAGCAACAAGGTGTGCAACTGTTTCCAATTCTGTTTTATAAAACCTGCATTTGTCTCTTTCTTCCACATGTTCAATGGACTTTGTGAACCTATGTGTACATAGTCCACTATCCTGGGCCACCAATATTAACTTTTAATTCATCTTTTGGTTTGAATTTCCCTCTCTTTAACCATTCCTGCATTTGATCCTGATCAATATGAGGTTGTTCCAGGAATTTTCTATACTCGCAACTATATTTATGCATTTTCCACATTTCTTGCCTTCTCATCTGATCCTTCACCTTATATTCTTTTTGGTTTTTTGGCACATTCAGTTGCTGTCTGATTTTTTTATCTACCTCTGGTTCTATTTCCATTCCCGCTTGACACCAATATGGTTCTGCTAAATTAAGCAGGGAAGCCATTCTAGACTTGTTCTCCTCATGTTTCAAAACTTTCACTACATTTGGGTCTTGTGAGGTCAGTAGATATGTATGCAGTCCCACTATCACAGATGTCTATATGTAATCAATTTTGAGGAGACCCATACCTCCTTTAGAATGGGGAATATATAGTCTTGGTATGCATTGATTCTTCTTCTTCCTTCTTGTTTTCCTGTCCAAACTATCCAACACCTTTTGGGGCCAGTCAATCACTCCAAAACTAAGTTAAGACAGGAAGAGTAAATTGGTTTATAGCTTGGACTTTGTTCCTAGATGTCAATGCTGTTTTTAGTATTAATTTAAGTCTTCTAAAATATTCCTTACTGAGTTTTATTCACATTTCTTCATGTTTTATTGTTGATCCTTCATCAATTCCCAAATACTTATACACTCTCTCTCTTGCTCAAGTTCTTTTATATCACATTCCTTGTCCCAAACTGATGTTTTCATGGTGCTGCAGTTTTCCTGCTTTAAAGGTTGCTTTTGCACATTTACCAAGACCAAGTGACATTTTTATATCATCTGAAAAAGTTTTGACCACTTGCAGTTGTGTTTTCAGTTCTTCATCTGATGAGGTATACAGTTTTAAATCATTTACAAAAAGATGATGAGAAGTCTTTACAATATGTTGTTTTCTGGGAGTCAAATTATAGCCATGACCTAATCTGTTAAGTAGACAGCTTAATGGGTTAAGGGCAAGATAAAATAGCAGCGGTGAAAGAGTCACCATGGAATATCCCACTTTGAACTTTTATCCCTGGAATAACAACTTGTCCTTTATCATGGCTTAATTGCAGAGTGGTCTGCCACTGTTTCATGGTCAATGTAATGTAGTCAATCAGTGTAGGGTATATCTTATACATTTTAAGCACTGTTATCCATGAATGTGGGATACTGTCAAATGCTTTTTTGTAGTCTATCCATGGCATACTTTAGATTCTTCCCCTTTTTACAGTTCTCCATGACTTCATTTAATGTGAAATGACCCTTTGTTCCATATGACTTTCTTTTATTACCTTTGTGTTCTACTGCCATGATTGAGTTTTCTTCTAAATAACTATAAACTCTGTTGGCATCAATTCCAGTGTATAGTTTATACATCGTTGGAAGGCAAGTTATTGGTCTATAGTTTTTAGGTTAGCTTGCAGGTTCACTCTTAAGTAGGAGTATTGTTTTTCCTATTGTTAGCCAGGGTTGGTGTCTGTTCGGGGTGTGCATACAAATAAGTTCTTACTCCTCGCTAAATCTTCATGTAAAGATATTAATACATCTAATCAGAAGTTAGATACTGTATCTGGGCCTAGGGTTTTCTAGCTAGGAGCCTTTCTTAACTTTGTTTCAATCTCTCTGGCTGTTACATCATATCATTGCATATCCTGTACATTTGAACTTCTTATTCTTTCTTTTACTTCTATCCATTTAGCATATTTGTTATGTTCACAGGGTTATCATAAATATTTTTCCAAAATGTATCAATTTCTCCTTTTTTGGTGGTGTTTCGATTCCCTTTAACCTTGTTTCCCAATTCTCTATAAAACTTTTTTGGGTAATCAATAAATTGCTTATGTTTTACTTTTCCTTTATATTTATCTACATATCTTCTAAGTTTTTCTCCCTGTGCTGATATTTTTAGTTATTTGTGATAGTGCACGATAGATCCTGATCTGTTCTAATACTGTGCATTGCTTTTATCATATCTATCTTTTTGAGTATTTTTGTTGATCTGTTCCCTCTTCTATACTCTAACAGTGACACTTCTTGTCTTAATTGCTTCAGTTTACTCTGTTAGATGCTTCCATGATGGCATTCAGTTTCTTCCCTTATTTTCCCTTACTACCCTGTGTTTTTGTGGTAAGGACTAGCTGTTATTAAATTTAGCTGCACAGTAATGTATCCTATTTACTTCTGTTATATCACATGAATTTCTATGGACAGTCCTAATTACTATGTTCATTTGTTTTATCAAACGCCTAACTTTTTGAGTTTTACTGACTTTCTGTAATCTGTTTCTTTCACTGATGTTAATATGTTTGTCCATTTCAATTAAAATCAAGCAACTCTTCTCTTAGGTCATTTTCCTCTAAAGTGAGGGCATATTCCTTTGTTCTCAATTTCCTGAGGGCATTCTATAGGTAGTTCCATATAATTTTCCTGTGCCACATTCTGTTTGGTTTCATCCTGTATCATCCATTGCTCTTTCACATGGGAACTCACTGGTCTATCACTCCACATTGGCTGCGTCAGAGTTGCCCAGTTTCCTGTTCCACCCCTTGCTGTGCAACTCCAACTGGACGTTCATATTAATTTACTATGTAATCTTCCAAAATATCTTTATCTAGAAACTGATCGTATGTTTCCCACTCCACTGATTTTGCCTTAATTTGGGGATCCATTGCTCTATCCTGCTGTGATGTTTTCTGAATTAGATTTTCAGCACCAAATTGTTCACTTTGCAGGTAATCCATAACCTCAGCTTCTGTTTCTTTAAATTCCCCATTACTAATCCTCTCTTCTACTTTTCCTCTTTGTTTTCTTATTTTTTGTATTGTAAAGTTGTCTATGTCCGGATGCCTTTGCCTATATTTCTCTTCAAATATCTTTGGTGCTGCTCTTTTTGTTTTGATTAGTTTTGCTTTCTCCTTTGAAGAAATATTGCACCACATTAAATCTCTTTCTTTCCCATGTCCATATTTCTTCTTCAGATGTCTTCTGATCCTCCTATTTCTCCATACTTTGGAGACTCATTGTTTCATCATGCTATGATGTAGCTTGTGTTAATCCTTCTACACTAAATCCTTCACTTCGCAAGTGTTCCATAACTTCAACTTCTATTTTCTTAATTTCTACTTTACTAAATGTCTGTTCTACGTTCCCTCTGTGATTTTTTTTTTATTGCAAAATTTTCCATATCTGGATGCCTTTGCCTATATTCCTCTTCAAATATCTTTGGGGCTGCCTTTTTTGTATTGATTAGTTTGGCTTTCTCCTTTGCATAAATGTTGCACCAAATCAGATCTCTTTCTTTCTCATGTCCATATTTCTTTTTTATACCTTTCAAAAGTCTCTAGATTTTGTTCTTTATATTTTTGCACTTCCTCAGTTCCTTCTTTTGTAAAACGGTCCAAAGTTTCTTGGTGTATATAATTCTTCTTCTTTCGGCTTTTTCCCGGTTAGGGGTCGCCACAGTGGATCACCTGTCCGCTCATGATTGGCAGTGAGGTTTTACAGTGTTGAGTTGCCAGCCTGGTGCCCAACCTACCACAGAAGGCACACACACATGCACTCACACCTAGGGCCAATTTAGAGTGTCCAATCCACCTACTGCATGTCTTTGGGATGTGGGAGGAAAACGGAGCACCCGGAGGAAACCCACGCGACCACAGGGAGGACATGCAGACTCCACACAGAAGGCACCCCAGCCGAGGATCGAACCAGAGAACCTCTTGCTGTGAGGCGACAATGCTAACCACTGCATTCTTGGTCTATATAATGTTTTTCATAAATCTGTTGTACTAATGAACTAGAATTTTTACTTGAAGCCTCTGACAGTTTTTCTTGTGGAAGTATTTTTCTTTCCTCTAATTTCTCTCTCAATCTTTTTGTATATCTTCTGTCTGGAAATTCTGGGCTTCTTGCATAGTAGTAGCAATATATAATTTCTTTCTTATCCTCAATAGTCCACTCTATCATCTTTATGCTCTTCTTTGGCCTATCAGTTTTTGTAATTTTTGTAGAAAGTTGCATCCTTCTACAACAAGGAGCCATCCTCAGGTCTATATCATATGTTCAACGTTTGAAAACATCAAACATTAATTTATCAACATTAAATGTTTGAAGTTTCAAACATCGAACATATGAAAAAAAGAAAGGAAACTTACCTGACTGGTGTAAGCAGGGGGGCAAGCCCCCCCTACACCATCCATGTGGGGGGCTGTGCCCCACACATCCCCCGCTCTTTAAATATGGCAACTCCGAGATCACACTATAATGCGGTAAAGGGAAGATTTTCCTTTACTGCACTGTAGTACAGTCTCGGAGTTGGTATATTTAAACAGCGGGGGGTGTGGGGGGTGCAGGGGGGCTTGCCCCCTGCCTACAACAATTTGTTTTGGGTTTGGGGTTTTTTTTTAGTACATATGTTCGAAGTTTTATAACTTCGAACATTTAAATTTGATTTTATGATGTTCGAAGTTATAAACCTTCAAACATATAATATAGACCTGCCATCCTCCCCCTGGGCCCAGCCTAGCCCCTTTATAAGAATGTTTTCATGTCTTGAGGATTCTACACGGTCATTTTTTTTCCAGTCCTGGCACCGCTGCACCTACCAGGATTGGGCACTTTTTAAACCTGGGTCTTGTGCACCCAGCTATCTTTTTTTTAACCCACTTCTGTCCATATATGCTATATGAATACAGTCTATATATCAGTGTCATGCTGGTGAGATTTTTATAAAAAATAGGGTCCACCTCATGAAGGTGCTCACCAAGACTTGAGGAAGAATTACATTTCATCAATACGTATCTCTTTTGCTTGCTGACTTCTCTCTCCATTCCTATATAACACTTCTCATGACATCAGAAATTGATACCATTATATCTTTTTCATTGTTTTGATTTGTAAAAATTAAGTTCTCACTTGTGCCTGTATCCTTGTTTAGGTCTAGTATTTTACCTGACCTTTACTATCAGCATCTATATTGCTCTGCTGTTCTGTTTCAGTATTATTCTGCCTAGTATGATTTTTGGTACCAGTAAATACAATAATGATCTTGGGATAAAGTACAAATATCACAATGTCAGCATTTGTTTATAAATCATCTGGTTCATGTTCTGTTTGATGATGGAACATTTAAGATGAATACTCACTGATCTTTTCCTAAAGATATACACTTGCATTCATAACATGTTCTTCTTTTAGTGACCCTTCACCTGTACTTATCACACTGATAGTTCATTCAACTGATGTTTTACTTTTCTTTTTTTTATGTAGATACTCATGTTTTGTTTTACATTTCTATGAGCTATCTTACAAGTGTGTGTTATTTAAGTGTTTATATACCTGTGTCAGTGTGCACATATCTTCCTTCTATTATTTTTAACTTTATCATTATCAATGCCTATATTTTTGTCATCACTTGCCTTCTGAACCAACATTTTTATTTTAGTGTCTTCTTTCAATTATGCAATAAATTCCTAAATAATTTTAATGGCATGTCTATTTCTGTCAGAACACGCTACAAAATTATTTTTCCCATCCAGGGCACACATTAGCTATGCTGAATTTCGAGAGTTAGCACACAATATTGCTTGTAACTTTTCATTGTACTTTATATACATACATACCAAAAGAACAAAACTGAGATAATAAATTACATTTTAACAGATAATCTAGTTCATAACTATTTTAAGGTATCCGTTTCAGTTGTTAAATAGCCTAACTACACTTGTGTTACCAAAATATGAAAACATTTACTTAACTGTCAAGTTGAAGAGGTAAGTATGCAATTCCTGAAAAAGCAGAGGATTTGCATTCAGAACTCACTATTATAACTCTGTTAATAGTGGATTTTATATCTTTTCAGAATCAATAATCCATATTTTACATTATATGTGTGTGTGTGTGTGTGTGTGTGTGTGTGTGTGTGTGTGTGTGTGTGTGTGTGTGTGTAGAGAGAGAGTGAGAGAGAGAGCATGCAGCAGAAAATCACTCATATGATCTAAATACGCAACACTTAGGCCAGTGTTCATAGTCCATGGTTTCAGATTTTCATAGCGGTAATCTACAAAGAGCGTTGCTATGTGATTATGCAAATCATGGTCTTTCTATGAAAGCGTGGAGACATTTTGTTAAATATGTCTCCCTATCGTAAAAGCCTAATATGCTTAAGGCTTAAATGATAGGGGGGACAACTAATATGCCGATAAGGGGCATTATACATTTGTGTATCAGTACGATTCCTAGAGATGAATCTAAAATGAGCTCATTTGCATACTAAACATATAAATGGCCATAAACTTACACCAGTAAGCAGTAATTTACCATGAGAACACAGAGTTCTGAAGGGAAGGGAAAAAGGAATATGTACTGCCACACATTTTAAAAGGAGGCACAATTACTGAATTTACTTAAAGAAAATGTTTTACTGAACTTTAGTGCTTGTGCATACATAATCAAACTACTGAAGGGGTCATTGGGGATAGGTTTCATTTTGGTGCTTATGCATACTTGAACATACTAAAGTGATCACTAGGCAAAATGATTCATTTTGTCTCATTTTAGTAACTGTGCATACTTTGGCAAACTACTGAAGCCTGGGGGCAAGTTTGTGGATTACAACTCAGATACCAAAGGTGAAGCTTCGCTTTCAACAGATGTTCGTTCCCTGCAGATATTGGACTATGAACTGTAACATCACCTGATTAGCATAAACAGCTTTACAGAATTCCTTATATGCATCTCATTATGCTCAAGACATTTCACATTAGCATAAATGGGCTCTATGAATATCACCTTTGGTACATTCATTTGTAAATGTCAGGGATACCCCCATCGCATTTGCATGAATGACTATACAAACTGTCATTAATATTATTGGTTACACTGGCATATTTTATACAAAAAAAGGCTCAAAAGTACTGATAAAGTAAGGGTTAAACACTTTTACATAAATGTTAATTATGCACACTTATGGTTAAGTATCTCTCAGTTATTAATGACACCAGTGTGAACTGTAGTATTTGGTAAACCTTCCAACCATCTAGAATGTATCAGATAAAAGTAAAAGAAAATACCTTACTTGTAAGCTCTTAAATTTTAGTTACACTGAATTATAATTTAGAACTGTTGATTCTGATGTAAAATGAAATAATGTCTCACTAATGTGGCATGTCCCACACTGAGTGGTTACAAAATGTCACCACTAAGAGTAAAAAACAGAAATCAAATTTTAAAACTACAAACTGGCATAAAAAATCCACTTACTTCAATGTGGCAGACATACTTAGTAGCATAAACCACACATATTTGACAACTGCAAATTGGGAGCAATCATTTAGTTCTACAATGATGTTAATAAACTGCAGACAGGGTTAACACAAACAAATGATTGGTGACAGGACTTCCAAGATGGCTGCACACTGAGTAATAGCTTGTTTCTAGCTCTCCCAGTGTGAAAAACTCAGCAGAGAAGGCCAGTAGACTTGTGTTTATGAGTAAATTTCAATAACTGTCTAGTAAGTGCATTACCTGGATGCCAAGAATAAAGAAATACAGAAGAACTGGAAAAAAATCAGCTACAAAAAATGAGGAAGAAACACTGACTGGGAAAAGTTCTGCAGCTGTTTAGCAAAAAGCAAAGCAACCTTCAGGCATGACTTCCAATAACCTACAAGAAGATACAAGAAAACTGCATACAGACCTGGTTAAACAAAACATTGAGTATAAACACAAACAACAAAAGGCTGGAAAAAATGGAAGAAGCTTTAAACAATTATTCAGATGAGATTATAAAGCTGCAAATATCAGAGGTCGAAATGAAGAATAAGCTTGCTGAATATGAGACTGCTCAGGAAGAGACATTTCAAAAAATAATAGAATTACAGGATAGAGCATGTAGGGAAAACCCAAGGTTTTCAGCTATATCAGAGAAGCTGGAAGGAAAAGATTGCATTAATTTTATGAATGCACAAATAAGCAATTGGACTGGTATTCCACAGCAGGAGCTGTCAGTTGAAAGGGCACATAGTGTGTATGCTCTAAACCTAGCTATAAGAAAGCAACCTAGACCTTTAATATTAAAGATGCAATCCTACCAGCAGAAGGGGTTGATTCTGACAAAACTGTGGCAGAAGGACAAAATACTAAAAGTGGGAGACAGCAAAGTGTTTGTGGAAAATTATTACTCATTGTACACCAGGCAGAAGAGAAGAGGAGTAAATTATTCCACTATTCAGGGAAAGTTGAGATGCAGGTGTGAGATTCAAACTGCTGTATCCAGCTGTCTTTAAGGTATTCTTCCCTGGAGGAATAAAATCATTTGTTGATGAAGTGCATGCTAAGGAGGAAATACAAAAGTTTGTCCAACAAAAAGTGAGCTGTGAAACAGGAGATTCTGCTTCTTCTCCTTCTGGTAATAAAGACCACAGAGAGATGGTACCTGTGAAACCTTTTCCAGTGTTTCAACGGAAATGTTGGGGAGAATGAAGGGAGCACAAGAGTTGACTAGAAGACTTGAGAGTATGTTAGAAATGAAGCAGAGACAGGTTTTGGGCAATGGAGAACAGTAATAAAAGCAGTAACGTAATGTGGGATTACAATACAATAATTACATTTGTGAAGAAAATAGTGCCATGGTGGTATGGCGGTAACGTTGTTACTATACAGCAAGAGGTTCTCCCGTTCGATTCTCTGCGTGGCTTGGGAGTGCCTTCTGTGTGGAGTCTGCATGTCCTCCCCGCGGTTGGGTAGCATTCGAAAGACATGCGTGCGTAAATGGGCGTGCCTTCTTTGAAGGTTGGGCGTCGAGCTGGCACCTTGGTGTTTCATAAAAATCTACTGCCAATCATTAGCGGACCGGAGTTCCACTGTGGCAACCCCTTACCGGGAAAAAGCCGAAAGACAAATATGACAAAACAAGAAAATCTGGAAATATTGGACTTTTTCAAAATTTGTTGGATTATTGGGGGACTCTAAAGTATATGCCCTACTTCATGTCATTAATGTTTGGAAAATGCTTTGGGGAGGGGAAGAGAGGGGAGAAAGCTAAGTGTAAGTAAAGAAAACATTTTCTTTTCTTAATAGTACTGTATTTGTGGTGTATGGTTTTCTTTGCATGCTATTTTAAGTGTAATGTGGAGTATAAACAGGTGCTTTTTTTCTTCCTCTCTCCCCTCTTTCTTCTTGGATAGTTTTGAGAAATATGGGCAATGTATTTATAAAAAAAAAAAGATCCTGGTTAAAAAGGCATGACAAAGTTTATGTACTTTTTCTCATTCTTGCATGGGGAATTGACCAGATTAAGGACCTTAGATTGATTAGTTTTAAAAGAGAGTATGTGAATGAAAAAGGGTATTGTATATTATGAAGCTTTTTCCTTGCAAATGCATGTATACTTAGCAATTCTGCAACTGGTCTTCATGTTTCCATGGAAACAACTGATAAAGAGAAACTGGCCATCTGTTTCTCATGTCTCCATGGAGACAATCTGATAAAGAGAAACTGGAGACAGTCTGGTGGAAGGGAATTGGCTGAGGGAAAGAAAAAAAAGGAGAGAGAGAAATTGGCTGGGACATAATGTTCTCTGAAAGCAATCAGGGATTTTCCCAGCTGCGAGAGCTTTAAAGGCAACATAAAACCAATTAGACTTGAAGTAAAGTTTTCTTAAGTTTGTTTTTGAAATGCAATGGGGATACTAATATAACCAGGTGCTTTTTTTTCTTTCTTTTTCTCCCTTATTTTTCTTTTTTCAGTTTTAAGAAATATAGGCACTGCAATGTAAAATAGGGAGTCTGGTTAAGAGAGTATAACAAAACAAATATAAGTCTGTTTTCTCACATGATTGTATAGGGAAATTACTGAGTTAAGACCCTAGGTATTGTCCAGAAACAAGTTTATTACAAAGCATGGAAATGAAAAAGAATATTAAATATTATAAAGCTTTTTTCTGGTAAACAATGTATAGTTTTGTGTCTGGTTTGCATGTCACTAGAATGACAATTTGTTAAAGAGAAATGGCTTTTAAAAAGTGTTTACTGAAAGCATTCAAGTGTTTTCTCAGCTGGGAGAGCTATAATGATAGACAAATTCAAATGGCACTTAATAATAGCATGGGCTGTTTCATGCATCTTAGCATGACTAACCTTTCTTTTTGGTTAACTCTAGTCTGTCTGTGTGGCTATCAACTTAGAACTTTTGTTCTTATTAGAAAGCAAAAACTTTGCAATATTTGAAGATGTACATAGTTGTGTGTGTTAAGTTAGGAGGCTTTGGGGGGTTTGGGAGGTTTGTTTGAGACCTTCAAAAAAGTTATGCAAGATGTGGCTTAGGCTCAAATGGATATGACTAATGTATAAAATACCAACCTGTTGAACAATATATGCATGTAACATAAAAGTCGGAACTAGACATTTAACAAAAAAGCAGTTATACATAACAGGTGGTAATAACTATATAAGAAAATGAGGCTTTCTGTAATGTCTTTCAATCTGAGTGGTCTTACAAATAAATATAAAAAAGAAAGAGTAGTGAATTGTATTAAAAAATGTAGAGTGCAAATAACCATGCTATAGGAGACACACCTGGAAAGAAACGAACATGTGAATTTGATAAAGAAAACTTTTCAGGATGGTTATTCTGCAGCATATCTGGGGCAAAGAAAGATAGCAGTACTTATATTAATTGCAAGAGGAGCTCCAATAGTGATAGAAGAGGAAAAAAATACTATTGAAAGATGTATAGTACTAAGGGGGCTACTGAGAAGGGAGAAGGATTACACTGGCATGCATTTACATTCCACCTAAAACTGCTATAATGGAGTTTAAGAAAATTATGGGAGAAATAATCAGCTTTCAGCAAGGAATATTACTTGTAGGTGGAAACTGGAATTTGGTTTGCAACAGTGAAGATGTGTCTGGGGGCCTAGAAGGGGACAATATAACAAAGGAGGGTAGATTTTTGAAGAAATTAATGAAAATGTCTGGCATGGAAGATGTGAATTTAGTACTAGGAGTTCAGAGTGAATTTACATATTATTCTCCAAGAAACAAAAACTGGGTTAGGCTAGACAGAATTTATATCTCACAGGAACATGTGCATTTAATTGAAGGTCTTGAAATGCACCCAAGTAACTATTTCAGATCATGCGCCAATAATAACCAAAATAAAAACACAAGGTAATGAAATAAAAATGAGACACTGGTGCTTTCCCACCCATCAGCTGAAAAGAGAGGAATTTAAGGAATGGGTTTTGGAATTAATTCAGGAGCTAATAGAGAAGATAAAAAGTTCTGAAAACATAGCTAAGGAGCTGGATAAAATTAGAGTGGAGTTTAAAACTAAGGTGGAAATAAAGGAAAGGGAGATGTGTTTAAGAAGTAACAAGAATTATTTAGATGGACTGGCAAATGTTAAAAGTATTGCAAAACAGGGGGAATATCTCAGAACAAGAAAAGGAGCAAATGCAGAATGCTAAACAGAAAATAAGGGATTACCATGAGAATATGCACGAGTTTTGAAAGGTTGTTGTTAAGCAACTGTTTTTTGATAATAATTCTAGAGCACAAAAATGTTTAGGACAACAACTCAGGCAACAGAAAGTATAAATGGCTATTACCAAACTTACGGAGCCTATAACAAGGAGATAACAAGAGATCCTGTATAAGTATCAGACATATTATTAATTATATGAACGTTTATATAAAGCAGAGAAATATAGAAATCAAGAAAAGGTACAAATGGAAATGTTTATGTAAGAATTAAATATGCCAATATTAGAGGTAGATGAGGCTCAATTACTAACAGTTAGGATAGGAACAGATGAGATAAAAATGGCTATGTATAACCAATATACAGGAAAGCCACCAAGAATAGATGGCATTCCTGTGGAAGTTTGGAAGCTAGGAGGGGAAAAAACTGATAAAGATCTGGAAAGTTTAACTATTTTAAGAGGAGAAGTACCAGCATCCTGGAAGAAAGAGGAGGTAATGGTAATACCTAAAGAGGGTAAATATCCATCGGATCCTGTTTCATACAGGCCCGTTTCAATAATAAACCATAATTATAAAGTGCTTATGTCTATAATGGCTAAAAGAATGGCAAAAGTGATACCAAAACTGATAGATATGGATCAGTGTGGTTTTGTGGAGGGGTGGCAAACATTTGACAATATTAATAGAACATTGATGATCCAGAGGGAAGCGGAATGCAAGACAATACCTCTGTTATTGGTGGGCCTTGATGCAGAGAAAGCATTTGACAGAGTGGACTGGGACTACATGAGCAGGGCAATGGAAGCATTTCCTTTCCCTGATACAATTATAAGTTTGATTAGGAGTCTATATGAAGGAACAGAGGCAAAAATTAAAGTGGGTTGGGTCCTCTCTGATAAACTTCTGTTTGAGTAGAGGGATAAGGCAGGGTTGTCTACTTCCCCCTTTGCTGTTTGCATTATATTTAGAACCATTGGCAAAAAAAAAATAAGGAATTCAAAAATGCAAGGATGTAATTGCTATGATAGTCAGGAAAAGCTGAATATTTGCAGATGATACTTTATACATGACAAAACCAGAAAGGAATATTACATTGTTATGGAACATTTTAAGACAGTTTCAAATCTTCTCAGGATACAAAATTAATGAAGCTAAAACTAAGGCAATAGCTGTAAATTATGTACCCACACACAAATTGGTCCAACAATATCCATATTTATGGGGACATGATAAAATGAAGTATTTAAGAGTATGGATTAAAATTACTCTATTGTGGTAGCCAAGGATATATGGGAAGAGACTAAACAGGGGATAATACAAAAACTGAGAAACTGGAAGCTTTGTTATGTGGATATGGATACTAAGATACAAGCAATTAAAATGTTTTTAGTCCCTTTATTCTTATACACAGGTCAGGTATATTTTTATCAACCAGAGGGGGTAGCTGTCAATAGCAATTAAAAAAAAGAGTTGAAGGATTTTATCTGGAAAGGAAAGACAGTAATGGTCAAGTGGGATAAACTGATTCTTCCAATAGAACAAGGCAGACTAGGATTACCCAATTTGAGGGAGTACCTTAGAGCAACAGAGTTAAGACTCTTATACATAGCACAAGTAGAAAACTATAATCCAAAGTGGAAAGAAATGATGATGATTGTGACAAAGGGAGATACTGCCAGTACATCTATGTGGAATTTTGTAAATAATTGTATGTCATTTGTGAATATCAACATGATCTATATAAGATGCTTGTGTTACAACTGTATTACAACAGCATGCCATGTATAAACAAAACTGGTCTGTACAGACATGTGTTAAAAAGGTATTTTATAAAGTGTTTGTGCTTAACATGTAACCACAGTGTGGCCTACTGGAATAGAACAAAAATGAACATGCGCTATTGTAACTGTTTAAATGTATATATTTTAACAGTGGAAACTGGAATACAGTAGGTCAACTTCAGAAAAATAGCTGAAATTAAATTACTTTATAGGCCAGGCTAGAGACAATGTCTGTGTTGAGAAGCTTTCTGTATTGTCTTTGGAGTGAACTAATTACTAACTCTAAAAGTATGAAGGAATGCAATTGTTTTATGACTTTTAGCATCTGCCAAAGATCTGAGGTCTATGTATTTTCACAGGTAGGTGCTAAATACTGCCAGATGGCAGCAGTGGGGGTTTCACCTAGGATAGAGTTAGATTACAAGAAATGTCATTCAGCAAGCTATCCCAGCAGTAATATTTGAGATATTAATTTAAAAAGTCTCTTAGTGAGACAGGGCATTCTGTATTCTGTCTTGGACCTGACAACAACTAAAGAAGACCTATTTAACACATCTGCTTTGCTCTAATAAAATAAGTTACTAGGGAATACTATAATTATCTTAGATATAGTCAGGAATAAAGCAAAGCTTAGTTTAGATATTTTTCTTTATTTGAGACTGTCCTGCAATGTTGTTTTAAATATTTCCTATGATTATGAACCCTGTCACTGTGAATACATACAGAGTATTTTCTTGTTCTTTTATTATTAAATATATTTAAACATTTCATTGGGGCTGGTCTGTGTAGAGATACTTAAGTTTTGAGAGTACTTGCATATTTATTTGGTGACACTGTGTGGGCCACTCCTAACAGCCTTGCCCTTGGTCAAACTACTATTTGTATTAATATTAATATTACACAGTAAGAGTGGACACCCTTTGTTAAGGGCCTTAAAGTAGCTGATAAGGAGTTGGCTGGTAGCAATGATAACTACCTTACAGTCTGAGCAAAAGGGGGCATAGCTAGAAAACCTGTGCCAGCCTTTCCCAGGTGTGTGTGTCTGTGTGTAAATCAAACCTCAAAGAGTGTGTGTATCAGATACTTTGGTGGGGACATGAACCACTGGTTGAACAGAGAGGGTGCTGGAGGTCTTGGTTAGGCCACTCAGCTGAGATCTCAACTCTATAGCTGTGCTGGGGGAGTCTTATAGGGGATCTGCAGAAAGAGGAAGAAACCAGCCCCAGACTGGCCGTGGTCTCTGTGCACTCTTAAAGGAAACTGCACTTGATGCAGAGAGCTGCATCTGAAAATACTGTGTGTGTACTTGTCATTCTCCTAGTGTATGTCCCTCACTTTTGCCAGTGGTGAGGATCAAGGCTTCTTGACTACTGGTCCAGTGGTAGGTCGGCACAATGATACAGGGGGAGAAGCTCAAGAAATAAGGATAGATTGGGATTTTGGATGCAGACTGTTAAGGAGAACAACAGAAATGATACAGAGTATTATATTCATAAAACAGCAGGGAGTATTCTAAGAACTAAACTAGCACGAGAATGGAGAAAAGACATTCTGCCAATAGGGATGACTGTGGTTAGGCATACAGATACTAGGCAAGAGGGGGCTGGAATTTATTGGAGAAAACTGGCAAAGGAACCAAGGTATTGGAAGCAAATAACTAAAAAGGAAAAAGTAACAGAATGGGAAGAGACAAAAAATTTATTTGGACTGCAAGTTAGAGATTGCCTTCCCTCTCAAGAACTGATATCAGAGTATAGGCAAAGAGAAAGAAATAGAGGGGACCTAAATTAAATACCAGCGCTGGTAGAGTTTTTAATATAATCTAGAATAGAAGCTGCCATTAAGAAAGGAATAATTAGTAGAGCATAAAAAATATTGCATGATTATTATAAGAAGAAGTTTAGAAAGGACTGGGAAGACAGACTGGATAAGCAATTCACAGACAATGGGGGGATATATGCATATTTCCCAAATATGCAACAAAGTCTAGAATATTTAGGATCATTGCCTGGAAGTGTTTACATAGGTATTTTTATACCCCAAGTAGACTCCAAAGAATTTTTCCTCAGGTGGATAGCAAATGTTAGAGGTGTGGCAGGCAGGAAAGAGGTGGCTAGGAACATATTTTTGGGGAGTGTAATGAGCTGGCAGACTTTAGGGATTCCCTGCCAACTGCTCTGTTAGAGATGCTGGGTGAGTGGATTTGATTGACTGGGGAGATGATTTCTTGAGCTATGATGCAGAAGCAGAATTGCCTAGACATATTAAAGCCTTGCCAAGTCTAATTATGGTGGCTGACAAAAGTCTATACCAGCTTTACTAGGAGTAGTGAAGATAGTAACCGAGATAAAACAACTGGAATTGGGATTTTTAAAAAAGGGAAGGAGCAAACTACATAGGAAATAATGGGAATTGTGGAAACAATATATGCAGAGCAGGAACAAGGTTTAAGAGGCAGGATTTGAATGAGTCATACAACACTTAACTGACAATGACTGGATAGATTATAAATGATGTATAATGTTTGCAACAACAGTTGTTTATGTCTGTGGTACATAATGTTTGCAAGTAAAGTGGTGCCAATGTTGTTTTTCATTTATATAAATGTAAGATTGCCCATGTCATATGTGAGAATACCACATGTGATCATTTAATAAAGATGTTTTTTGGAAAAAAAAAAGATTGGTGCCAAAGGCATGGATGAAAGCTAAATGCAAAAAAAGGCATCATTTTTCCCTTTGGGAAAGCTGACCTCCCTGCTAATTTGCTAATTACATTATAAACAGCAGTCCTTTAAGTACAGATCCAATGGTAAGTAATCTTGGTACTCAGGTTGATAGCAATCTGAACCTTAACCACCACATATCCACAGTAGTAAGAAAATCCTTCAGTGTGGCACATCTTGCAAGTAAAGTCATCGCATCTATAATCAGCCCTCGTCAAACCAATAATAGAGTACAATGCTCACTTTTTGCATTTACCTCACCAGACACCTACAACAATTGGAGAGACCACAGAAGTCTCCAAGAAATTACAAGTTACACAAAACAAGTCTTGTGTGGAAAGACTGAAAGCCCTGTCACAGTATTCTGTCTCCTACAGGTTGCTAAGGGGTGACCTGTGCCTGGCTTACAGGGCAGTCTCTGACCCAGCCCTAAACGAAATGCTATACATCTGTACATCAAACTGTAGGAGGGTCACTCGCTCCAGGGATCTTAACCTTGCCTCTGATATGAACAGGTCATGCTGGAGAGACAGATACATCTCCCAGAGACTGACAACTCTCTGGAATAAGTTTCTAATTTCATGTGGAACAGAGCGCCTCCCTGACCCTCTTCAAAATGCAACCTAGATCAATGGATGGGTGATTCCAAATTCACTCCTGAGGTGGTGCCCATGTCTCTCCTGGACAGAGGAAGTCAGTATTAACCCCCAGACGAACCCACAGACATTGCCAACATCCTAGCTGACAGGTTCAGCGCAAACTTCTCTCCCCCTCCCCACCAAAAGGGCAAATATCTATCCCAGCAGAGTGCTGCCCCCCTGACATCTCAGATGCTCAGGTAAGAGCCGCCCTCTCCAAAGCAAAAAACACAGCATCAATGGGACCAGACAGTGTCCTGGGCTGCATCCTACATGAACTCCAAGAAGAGCTAAACCCAAACATAAAACTACTGTTCAATCTCAGCCCTACTACAGGATATGTACCCAAAGAGTGGCGTACAGCAACAGTGGTCCCTCTCCACAAAGGTGGTGCCTCAACAGATCCTGGAAACTATCACCCCATAAGCCTGACTAGCTTGGTCTGCAAAGCTATGGAAAGGATCATCATGGACCTCATAAATAAAGATATTGGGGACCTACAGACACTGGATCCTACCCAGTTCGGCTTTGTTAAGGGCAGGTCCTGCCTCTTAAACCTGGTTGATTTCTTTGAAACAGTCACCAAGGCCATTGACGAGAGGAAGGTGGTCCACACAGCCTACCTGGACCTCGCAAAAGCATTCGATACAATACCCCACTCGGGCATTATAGATAAGCTCACCAGCTTAAATATAAACCCCTATGTCACTAGATGGGTTGCAAACTGGCTCAAGGACAGAACACACATGGTTAGAATTGCTGGAGCCATGTCAGACTTCAAACCAGTTACAAGTGGCATCCCACAAGGCTCAGTCCTGGGACCTCTCTTGTTCGGTATATATTTCTCGGAGGTACAGGCCAACACGGAAGGATTGTAAACTGGGCGCCATAATCGACTCTCCAGCTGACACAAGCATCCTCCAAAAGGGCCTCATAGAAACAGACAACTGGTGCCAGAGCCATGGCCTCAAGCTAAATGCCAAAAGTGTATAGTCATCTCCTTTGGCAAAAACAAAGTGCCCACAAATTACCACATAGGTGGTAATCCATTAAGTACAGAAGAAGTAATTAGGGACCTGGGGACCCAAGTTGATAGCAATCTCTCATTTGACAACCACGTGGCCAAAGTGGTTAGAAGAACATTTTATATAGCCCACCTAATCATGAAGGGATTCACATCTAGATCAGGGGAGGTCATCATGCCTCTTTACTCATCCCTCATCAGGCCCATAATTGAGTACAATGCCCCTTTTGGGATGTACCTTACCAGACACCTGCAGCAACTGGAAAGACCCCAAAAGACCCCATGTCAAACCCAGATTTGATGAATGCTTCTCACCAAAAAAAAAAGATCCCTCAGAACCACACAAGGGCTGGAGAGACTTAAAACTGACACGGTTATTATAAATAGTGCTGAGGGACAGATTCATCACCACCACCCATGCTGTGGAACAAAAAACAAAACATGTGAGGCAGAGCAGGCAGAGCAGGCCTCTTGTTCTTTGTTCAAGAGGACCAATGGATGGGAGATTGCAGATATACCAGGGGATTACTTCAGTGCACTGTCACTGCTTGAGAGGTACAGCAAAATGATAGGGCATAGTTTTTATTCTAAAAAAAGGCTGAAGCCACATAACCATGGGCTAGGGCTAATTGCTGCCCTGGCAGATAGCCTAGTATGAATAGCCTGAACCAAAGTACCGCACCAAGAGGATCAAAGGGCTCAAACAGATGCCATATGCTGCTCGATTAAAGAAACTCCAGCTCTACTCAGTGGCATACCACCTGCTCAGAGGCAATCTGTGCCTGACGTATAAAGCTATGTCCAACCTGGAATTAATGGACATGCTGCACCTCAGAAAATCCAAATCCCAGCGAGATACGCGCTCGAGAGACTTGAACCTCAGCACTGAAATAAATAGGACATACTGGAGGGACAGATTCATAACCCAGAGGCTCCCTTCACTCTGGAATAAAATCCCAGTCCAGGTTAGGCAGAGTCCCTCATTGACTCTCTTCAAGAGGAATCTTGATGAGTGGATGGGAGATCATAGGTTTACCCCGGGTATCACTTCTGTGTCACTGTTAGACAGAGGCACAGTATACTAACCTCGAAAAAGGGCATAGCAAAATTAATTTAAAATGGGTGGCAAAAGCCAAACACACTCTGGCTAGGCTTATAAATGCCCTAGGGCAGATAGCCTAGTATGAACCTATGAACCTATGAACTACCATAGACCCTTACCTCTGTGAACTTCAATCACCTAACCACGGGCAGTTGGGGCAGCTCGAGATAAATACATCTAGGCTTGCAAGGCCTCTAGGGCCATTAGCCTGGTAACCTCCTTTGAACAAGGCATGTCACTTAACAAGTAACATATTACAAACGTAAGTAAGACCTGCCTCCAATTGATCTAAATAACCAACTTCCAAGCTAGCATCATGAAAATTTCAAAACAGTGTTTTTAAATGCTGTAGACAACATAAGACAGGTTAAATAGACAAAGGTATACATTGTTGTTTTAAACAAAGTAAAACTGACATATACCTTGTTACTCTAAGTAACTCAAATATATACTGTGTTGCTTTAAGCAACTGTTGTAAATCATCACTTTAAACATATTGTTTATTCAGCTTCTGACAAATAAGCAGTAATGAATTATAAAGTCTTAATACTTCCATAGATTATTTAGCTTCAGGGAAGTAAATATTGTGGGAAGAAATAGCCAGAGAATTGTTATGGCTAGGCTTGTATAGGCCCTAGGGCCAATAGCCTAGTACCAACCTATGAACCTATAAAATGGCATGGCAAGCATAGCCTGTGTGTTATAATGTAATATGCATGCAACAAACATTTTGTTGCAGACCACCTTTTTATAATATATAAGAATATTGAGTCTGCACTATTACGCATATAGGAAATAAAAAGCATGATCATTTTAAAAAGTAAATAGTTCACTCAATACATATGAATATTTGTTAAAGTAATGGGAATTTCCCAACACCGAAAAATTAAAGCCAGAAATTGTGTTTGATGTACCTTGCTGCTGAAAAAAAAATTTGGAATAATGAACTATTTGCTAGAATACTTCTAAATGCCAACTTAAAATGAAAGCCATATATCTAAAAATATAATAAATTAAATGCTTCAAGTATGTAGGAGTACAATTTAAAAACAAGAAAGCATACAATAGCTGTTTCCTGATTATCTGTCTAGCTTTTCAAGCCATGAATGATCCAACCCTATTTAACCTTCTAGTCTTTCAGAGAACAAATGGCTCCTCAAATACCAGGTTAAAGGAAGTAAATCTTCAATCAATCAAATAAATGAATAGACAGTCATATCTTAACATATACCCCACCCTGACCCTGAACAAACTTCCACTACATGTTAAGCAAAGTAGCACCCTTGCCACTTTCTAGGTAATCCTAGATAATTGAATGGGCAGCCTTAAATTCTCTCCAGGTCTGTCTTGTACTGCTTTCCTGGAAGCTGGAAGGAACTTCTGAGTATAGACTATTGCCTAGGCTTGTAGTGACTGCCTAGTACTTACCTGCAGTGTGTCTGGAAAAGAAAAAAAAAATGAATTTTCTGTCATTGAACTTAATCTGGAGTTACCCAAATTGTTCAAGATAGATAAAGATGTTGCCTCAAGCTGGAGGTGGAGACAGAAGTGAAGGGTCTGAAAATGAGCAAACACAGAAAGGACTATGTTTTCAGCAGACAGCCCAACTGAAAGACAAAGGAAAATGTATCATTCAGACAATTCCGCTAGAAATACCAAGAGATACCCTCATTATAGTAACAATAATGACACAAAGCACTCCTATTGGGCATGTAGATACACAGCTGCAGCACAAGTCCCTATAAACAACAACAACAAAAATAATACAATGCCATCAGGAACACAATGTAAAATAAAGTACAAAACCAGTCCGAAAACTTTCAAACAAAGCATGACCCTTCTGGCTTTAGGCTTATGTATGAAACACTCTTTGTGGGTAAATTTTATTCTTATACCCTTCACGTGCTGATTCCATTTTATTAGCAATAGGAGTAGTAATACATGCAGTGGTAGTATTCATAGTAGCCGTAACAGCAGTAGCAATAGTAGTAATAATACTATCAATAGTTGTACTGGTGGTGGTACCACTAGTAGCAGTAACAGTGGTAGCAATAGGAGTAATAATACTACCAGCCGTAGGACTGGTCCCAGAACCAGTAATAGTAGTACTAGTGATAAACAGCAGTAAGTACATTTTATGATTTCATTGCCATATCTGACAAAGCTATCCTATTAAAACAATTTAAATACAGAGTTTTAAAAATGCAATCAAGGGAAATTTAAATAACTATCTGTACTTTAAATGTTCTTAACAGTGTGAAAATGTTGGTACTTGAAGTAAAGAATAAAATAAAAAGTGCAAAATTATAACTAAAAGTCTGAGTTAAAAAAAAATCTTATCCATCACTGCTGCAACTCATATAAAGTTGAATAATGCTGGGAATAAAGTTATGGGCCCTAAAAAAGTTTATATTTGTTTACCAGGGCAGTAAACCGATCTCACTGAACTATTTGCAGGCACATCCTTCGTGAACAGGATCACATAAGAAGTGTACAAAACATATTTACAGATAGAAGGATATGCTAAAAAACTTATACCCTTACATACACCTTTACAGATGCAATAATATGCTACAGTATTTAATTCAAGAAAACTTTAGCTTCTTCAGATCGCAGAAGAAGCTAAAGTTAGTGAAAGCGCTTATCGTTTTAACAAATAAATTTCATGTTGAACATTACGTGTTTTGGATTTATCGGAAGTTTGTTTCGTTGAATGAATGAACAACACATCTCACTCTATCACCGCTTGTCTAAATATATTACTTTGTGTATCAGTCATTTAATTCAACAAGCGTGCCGCAGGCTGGTAACCAGGAACCATATTTATGCTTTGATTTTTAAGAAATTTACAATGTCAATTCATGGATGGAAAAATGAAATTATACTTGGCAGAGCTATATGGATAAGATGTAACCATAATGACAGAGATGGCTTAGGTTACAGGGCCAGTAGCATATCGTTATATAGAAAGGTATGAAGACATTAGAAGATGTAAATGAGAATAGCTGCAAGAAAGGATATCATGCAGAGAAGACAGAGAAAAGGTGAAAGAGGCAAGATGAGTAGAAAAAACGTGAGAGCGCAACGTAAAGAGAAGAGGGAATTAGGATGAATGAGAGGCAGTAAGGGGATAACAAGATGAAAAAAGGAAGAATGAAACAGGGATAAAGGGGTATGTGAGAGAGCTGTAGGGTTTATGCAACGTGACCTGAGTGAATGCAGTTGCACTTTGGCTGAGTGAAGTGATGTTCCTTGAGCTATTGTCTGAAATCCAAGTACGTCTGGGATGCTGATGTTGAAAATATTCTATGTTTAATTAACAGATACTGTCCATGTACTATGAAAAGATTAGTAATCAAAGATGATGCTGACCAGTCTGAGTTAAATGTTAAAGTTCTAGACTGTCAAAATTGTTCTAAGGCTTTTGGATTAATAAGCAAGTAATAATGCCTGACCGGGTATGTGTTAATGTGTAATTAACATCCGCCCAGGGGTGTTAAGAGGCCCGATGCCACAGGTGAAAGACTTCTACACTCCTGGAAGGGTGTTAATTACATACTACACACACCCTGGAGGGCATTATTGCTCTTAGAGAATGGGCTCTCTGTAAAATTATTGTTTTACTTTCTTATTTATTTTTTAAGTACTATATTCATTTTTTTATATATTTTTAATGTAATATAGTGGAGCTACCCCATAACACCAACAAGAGAAAACACAGACAACAAGATCACTGACACCACAACACCGACAGTTCAAAAACACGAAAGTTCACATACCCCACAAACCACAATCCCGACAGTCAACAAAACAAAATAAATCCTTTTCCGAAAAACACACACACAACACAAGCACACCAAAAACCTTACAAACCTACACTAAACCTTACATACACAACTATCTATGCACTAACATTAACCCAAGCCCTAAACCTAAGGTCCATCACTATCACACACTTACCTTACCCGCACCCTAACTCTAAAGTCCATCACTATCACACACTTACCTTACCCGTACCCTAACCCTAAAGTCCATCACTATCACACACTTACCTTACCCGCACCCTAACCCTAAAGTCCATCACTAACACACACTTACCTTACCCGCACCCTAACCCTAAAGTCCATCACTATCGCATACTTACACAGTCGTGCTTGTTTCGCATATCGGTGTTTTCAGCTTCGGGATTCCGAACTGTCGATTATTTCCGTTGTCGGTCTTCCAGTGTCAGTCTTCTCGTTGACGGCATTTTCAGCTTTCGTTGCTCTCAGGTAGATTCAATATAGTTCCTCCGCCTATTTTTTTTTGCTGTAGTATAAGTTAATGATGTTGGGAGGATGCATTTTACATCAAACATATATAAAAAATAATATAGTGCTTAAAAGTAATAACAAAGTAAAACACAAAAATTTTACATAGAGCCCATTCCATTTCCCATACACACATACACAGTTTTTCTGCTTTCACACATACATACATACACACACACACACACACACACACACACACACACACACACACACACACACACACACACACAGTCTCTTCTGCTTTCATACATACACACACACACACACACACACACACACACACACACACACACACACACACACGATTGCTCTCACTCTCAATCTCTCACACACACAGGCTCTTTTGTTTTCATACAAGCATTCACTCACACAAGACCGTTCTCATTCTATCTCAGACTCTCTCACACACACACAGTGTCCTCTACTTTCATACACGCAGTCAGTCACACAAGATCACTTTCTCTTTCACTCTCTCGATCTCTTTCTCTCTATCTCACACACACACACACACACACACACACACACACACACACACACACACACACACACACACACACACACACACACATACACACAGACACCCACAGTCTTTTTTGTCTTTTTTCTTTACATTTTACACTCGCTGAACAGCAGAACCACTGCTTAGTGAGCATAAAACAATGGCAGCCATTAGTGTCTCTTTTTGCAGTCCAAGCTTTGGTTAGAAGGCATTAGTTGTACTTTAATACCCTGCTGGAGAACATTCATTCTCCATGCAGGTTGTTGATGTACACTTTGCCCATTCTCTAATGACACATAACATCCAAACTAAGGCAACTGTCTGTTGCCAGCACACTTTATTTCCCCAGAAATGGGGGTGTACTGGCAGAATCCAGCAAATTACAGCTGAGTTGACCTGTCCCTATGATACGAATAGCTGAAGAAAGTAAAAAGAGGAGAAAATGTTCTGTTTTTAACAGAGAAATGTGCCACAAACTCCTGTCACACAATGCTTAGGTCGCAAAGCAACACATCCACACACCTTCCATCTCAGGTAAAACAATACAATGATAGCTTTTCTGTGTAAGATGGAAACATTAAGGCATGAATGTGTGTGTTATGAACTGCATGCCTAACTGATGGATAAAGCATGAGGTCAAAGTGTCCTACACTTGCACACTGCACAACATTCAGCACTCGAAGTACAGAATTTAAAACAAATATAGAGTCACTGTTGAAGCTGTGCATTACGATGAGAAAATCTGCTATAGGACCATAAAAATTACATGATTCACTGTGATAAAACAGTTTTTACCAATAGTACAATGCATGAACTGCAAACAGTTTAGAAATGGAAAGTAATGCATGCTTCTCCTTAAGTGGCTTACATCTCTTCAATCTATGTTGATTTTACCTCTCCTCCAGACATACTTTCCCCTCACCCTTTCTCTCATTCTCCCATGACCAGCTGGAGTCCCTTGTCCACCCATTTTGGTAAAACATTTAGAGATTCCACATGCCTTTCTGTGAAGAAGTCCTATCCAAGGACTAAACGGTCTCAATCTGCTGCCTGTGTCTTCTCCTTCCCCTAGTCTTTCTGTTCAGGAAAGGAGTGGTGATTTTAATTATTTTGATACACACCAAGGAAGGACATTGTCTGAAAGCTTTGTGAAGTTATTAAAAGTTTATTTTTATATCTTTGATTTGATTGAATGTTTCCTTCACTGTTATCTTTTGTCGACATTATTGTTGGTTGTTACACACTGAAATTTAACCTTAAAGTTGGTCCCCATTTAATTTTGTTGTGCTTTTCTTGTTTGGGAACAACCTTGGGGATTTGACCGATAAGCATGACACAGCCTGCATCGGCTATGAACTTCAATATGATTAATTGCAGTACTGCTCATTCGATATACGGATGATTAAAAACACAGAATAATCCTTTGCTTAGCCAACTGAGGATTTTAAACGGATCTGGTGAAGTGTTTGTGGTGGAAATAACTGATAATTTCAGGAGAATGTCTGAAACACTGGAAAAGAAGATACATACCTATAAGAACTTACAATAGCAACATTTCAGCTTCACTGCATACTTAAAACTTGGAATTGTTCCCTGTGGGTTAAGGGTATTAAAGATGCCCTCATATGGGAACATTTACCCTGATTTACTGCAAAAATGGCAAGCACTTCATTTGAAATTAAGTGCTGAATACATGATTTTAATGTACCAATTTTTTTATTAAGGTAGAGGATGATCGACAAAATTAAATAATGCACTTTGAAAACAATTTAACCAGTTCACCAAATTTCAGTTAAGTGGTGCTGCGGGTAGCGTTACGCCTCTAGACAGTTAGCGTCCGTTCATTCTTCAGTCTCACTGTACTGTGTGTGTGTGTATGAGTTCCGCTGTATGCACTCTAACCGAAAAAAAAGCCGACACACACACACACCAAATTTCAGTTAAAAAGCAACTGAATATGAACAGTTAATTGATCCCACACCTACACTACTCAGTACTACTAGCATTACTAATCACCCACTCCTACCTTACACAACTCCCATAACCCTCACACAACCTGCCTTCACACTACACATACATCATCCAGCAGTCACCCTTTCTCCTCTATACCTCCAGAACTCTATCCCACCTACACCACCTTACTCTATAGGCCCAAAATCCTTCCAATCTTACCCTCACCCAATCATCCTCACCACTTACACCCTAATAAATCCACCCTCTACCCCTACCTTAAACCTCATACTACTATAGATCATATAAAACACCTACTATTCCTTGTCTCCCTATCTCTGTCTGGTGATATCCATCCCAACCCCCAGCCCCAGCAACTCCCCATCCAACCATGCCTCCCCACATATTAGCAACCCAAATTTCATTTGCTTCATCACAATTAACGCACAAAGCCTACATAACAAAATCCCCACCCTGGCTCTCACATAATCACCCCAATATTGTTGCCATCTCAGAAACTTGGCTTAAGTCTAACATAAAAGATAATGAAATATTGCCTCCTGGCTAATAAATAATCCATAATGATAGACCCAGTAAGAAAGGAGGTGGCGTAGCCATCATCTACTCCTCCTCCTACACAGTAACACCTTTTACCAACCCCATTCCAAAATTTTCCATGTCAGAATTAACCATAGCCCACCTAAAAATCAACAATCATAAATCCACATACATAGCAGCCATATATATTCCCCCAAGCAACAACATTCCAATACTGGAAGACATACTCTCCTGGTTCTCATCTAATATAAAAAAATGAAACCCTTATCCTCAACAACGTAAATATTAACTGGGCCACTATCAACTATCAACCTCCTTCTCAAGCAATCAATCTCTTCAATTTCAGCCAGATCATTCACTCTCCTACTAGGCGTAACAAAAATAGTGACTTAGGAACCATCCATGACTGGATGTTAGTGTCCCACGCTAACCACATCTCAACTTCAGGTATCCTCCCCGACCCTATCAGTGACCACCTGCCAGCCTTCGCTGACCGGCACCCTTCTCCACTCCATAAGTAGCATCACTGCATTCAAACCCATAACCTCTCTAATTTCAACCCACAAATATTCACTGACTGTCTAAACCAAAATGACTGGTCCCCCCTAAAAACCCTACCCCTCAACAATGCTATCAGCCACTTTAATGAAACTTTTCTAAATCTATTAAATAGCCTTGCCCCGCTCAGAACCAAAAGGGCCAAATCCATCATCTGTCCCTGGCTATCAAAAGAAACCAAACAAACCATGCTCCAAAGAGCCAAAAAAATGGAAACAATACTGTAATAATAAACTGCCCAATACCCTGTTAGAATTCAAACAACTCTGGAATACCGTAAAAAAACTAATAACTAGAGATCGCAAATCATGCTACACCAAGCTCCAATCTGAGCACTCCACCAACCCAAAAAGGTTCTGGAACACCATCTCCCCACTCCTCAACCCTTGCCCTAACCCCAATATCACTAACCTAGAAACAGCCACTTCTTTTAACAACCTCTTCATGGACTGCATAGCCAAATTAACTACCTCCTTCCCACATTCCCCTCCTAACTCTCCCCCCCACCCCCCTCCCTTCTGCCAACACACAACAATCACCCATCTTCAACCTCAACCCCATCCCCACACGTACAATAAAAAGACTACTCCTCCAGCTAAAATCTTGATGTACTGCCCCAGACAATCTACTCCCACTCTACCTCAAACTATCTGCCAACAGCATAACCCTGCCAGTCGCCATTCTAATCAACAGGTGTATCCAAGAATCCCATGTCCCTTCTATTTGGAAATGCGCATTCATCATTCCACTCCACAAAGGAGGTAAAAACTATGACACCACCAATTTCATACCCATCGCTATCCTCTCCCCACTATCAAAAATCCTGGAGAAATGCATACATACACAATTGATGTCATATCTAACACACAATAACCTCCTTACCCCCCACACAACATGGTTTCCATCCTGGCCACAGCACAATCACTGCCCTTCTGTCCATTCTGGAATGCATCAACCACACTCATGACTCTGGCAAATTAGTATCTAGCCTATTCCTTGACCTATCCAAAGCTTTTGACACCGTCTCCCACCCCATACTCCTATCTCAACTCTCCTCTCCTCTCTCAACCTATCTCCCTCTATCTTAGCCTGGTTCTCCAGCTACCTCTCCAAAAGACATCAAGCTGTAAAATGGAAATCTTCTATCTCTGCCTTCCTACCCACCCCCACCGGCATCTCCTAAGGATATGTTCTTGGCCCCCTACTCTCTAACATATTCATCAACAACTACCACCACTCCATCCCAAACACTCCTCTAATTCAGTATGCAGATAATTCTACAATCATCTGCACTGCTGACTCCCCCTCTGACCTAATGTTAAAAACACAGTCGACAGAAACCTGGATGCACAACCACCACCTTGCCCTAAATGCAACCAAAACTAAACTAATGATCTTCACCCCCTCCAGAGCCACCACCATTGACAATGCCTCCTTCACTATACTGAGTCAGGATAACACCCCCATTAAAACTGTATCACATACAAAGCTGTTTGTTCTCATCATTGATGAGCACACAAAATTTGACATCCATATTCAAACTGTCATAAAAAAAAAACATCAGAAACTAGGTCTCCTATACCAACACAATCGCTTCCTCACCCCCTCCAACAGAAAAGCCCTAGCCTCCTCCTACCTTCTCCCCTCTCTCTTATACGGTGCTCCCGTGCTCACCAACCTTCAACTTGGATTACAGTGCAATCTAGAATCCTGCTACAAAAAAAAATAAGCAAATTCACCACATACTCCAAAACTTCTTCCCATCACTGCCTCTCCCTCCAATCCTCACAATGGCTAGAACTACCTAACTACCTTAACTTCCTAAAACTCACCACAGCCCACAAACTTATCTTCAGGCCATCCAGCTGTCCTGCTCTCTCCAGCACCTTAACCCCCTATATTCCAAACTGCCCACTACGCTCTGAAAACCAAAACTTTGTATAAGTCCACAAACCTTCCCAGCCCCAGACCACTTTCTGCTTTCATACTCCCTAGCCAAACTTTGGAACTCACTCCTTCCCTTTAAACTACTCCAAACCTCTCCAACTTTAAATCCTTCCTACACTTCTACTTGTCCTCTAAATGGACTTGCCCCTGCTCTTTCCCTACTTGAACCCATTAGCCTGTCCCTATTGACACTCCCTTTCTACTCCTGAAATCTGCTTATTAGCACCATCCGACCTTTCTCCTAGCTTACATAACATTACAATCACTGCTAAACTGCATTTCTACCCTCATGTTATTACCTGCGGGACTGCATTTCTACCCTCATCTTATTATCTGCTATTTTACATCCATGTAAATACTCTTACTGTTGTCTAGAAATGACTCTCCTTTGGAATTCCCTGTGTGCTTTTAGTATTTCCTTACAAAGCTATTTGCTTACCATCTCTACTACCAACCTATACCAAAAGCATTCTCTTCTTATGTAATTTACTTGCCCTCAGCATGAGAAGCATTCTCTTCTTATGTATTAACTTACCCCAGCATTGGACAACATCCTATGCCTGAATGTCATCTCTAATATTTCATTCTGAACTGCCATAATTTCATTGGCACACAAATCCTGCAACTGTACATTCTTACCAAGTTTTGCTCTGCTTACAGAATGTATATCTGTGTACTGAATATATATCTGCTATTGCTACAGATACTCTACATACGCATGTTTGTGTATTTCTTCATACATTGTTAATTGTACTATCATCATGTCTTACATGTTCTGTTTGATATGCATGTTTTTTATTATTACTGTTAAATATTTGTTACTGATATTATCATTGTTACTGGGGCTTTCCTCCCCGGGCCTCCACTGAAAATTGGATCTTCTTGACCCAGTAGACTTCCCCAGTCATCAAACTGAAATAAATAAATAAATAAATAAATGAAACTGAAATAAATAAATAAATTTGATGAGAAACTACAAACCTTGAAAAAACATATTAATGAGAGATATGAAAGATTTCATCTCAGGCAATATCTTTTCCTGGCAGAAGGAACAATCTAAGAATGGAAAGTCAGCAGGGGGAGATGGGCTGACAATAACTGAGAAACATAAAATTGCCTGTAATGAATCAATGTATTGCCTTATAGCTTTTCTGTTTTGGAGATCCCCTGCAATACTAATGAATGCTAGTGAACATAGTGGGTCTATATTAGAACACTGAAAATAGCGAAGCTGTGGAACACCAAATTTCCTCATCGGGAAGGAATTTACTTGGCCGTTCTTGTGGCTTCACTATGTTCAGCACTGTGGTGGAAAGTTACGGGTCGGGATCAGGTAAGTGTGTGATTGTGTGGATGTGAGGGTTAGGGCACGGGGTAGGTGAGTTAGGGCACGGGTCAGGTAAGTGTGCTATTGTGTGGATGTGAGGGTTAGGGCGGGGTAGGTGAGTTAGGGTTAGGGCACGGGTGAGGTGAGTGTGCGATAGTGACGGACCTTAGGGTTAGGGTTTGGGTTAAGGTAAGTGGATAGCTAGTGGTGTGTATACAATTTAGTGTAGGGTTAGATGTAGGATTTTAGGTGTATGTGTGTGGATTGCTGTTTGGTGTGTTTGTGTTGTGTGTATGTGTGTCGGAACCATATATTTAAAGGTGCAGCGAAAAGTCAAATGTTACATGCTAGTAGACTGAATAATAGTGATGACAAATGTATGTAACAGTTGAATGACATGGCTAATGAATTTCACCAGAGGGGCTATAATGTCAATTTATTACAAACCTTGAAGACAGAAGTTCTAACCAATAGAAATAATGAGACCAGACCATTTTTCTGTAATGGGAGTTTAAGTATACAACAAAATGTAGGAAATAATAAACAAGAAAGGTTATGGTATGCAACTACTTATAACAGAAGGACAAATGATGGAAAAGATATTATTATGAAAAACTGGTGCCTCTTGTTGTCGATGCCCGAGATACTAAATATTATTGGGGATAAACCTAGTTTAACATGTAGGAACAGTATTAATCAAAAAAGAAAATTATATTACCAGGATCTGGTGACAGAAAATAGTAATAAAAACAACAAAAACACATGATGGCCAAAGTGTGGATGTTCCCGTGTTATAACTGTGTATGTTGTCAAGATATTACCAATGTTGAATTTACACAGCCTGTAACAAAGAAAAATATAGTTTCAATGCATCTGTTACTTGTACAACATGCAATATTGTTTATCATGCTAGTAGTACAAAATGCTTAGCATTTTATGTGCAGAAATCTACTCATAAGCTTAAAGATCGAATTATAAAGCACAAGTCACACATCAGGTGGGGTATGGAATCTAATGCCCTAGCAAAACATAGTAAAGAGAAAGGTATGGCACATACATTTAAGTTTCATGTAATCAGAGTTGCTTATCCAAATAGGAGGGGTGGTGATGTGAATAAGCTACTAGAACTTAAATAATATGAGTGGGTAGTAATGCTTCAGGCAGATATTAAGCCAGGGTCCAATACTGCAGTTAGCATTAAACCAGTGCTTAGAAAGGAACAAATGAAGTTGAAGAGATGATTTTAGAAATATATTATTTTTTATAATATTTGTATATGTATGTTATTTATGTATAGCATTTATTTTATGTATAAGTTACTTATTAATTATTTGAGATAAAATTCCTTTTAAATAATTGTGCTGAAGCTGTGTCATGTGATGTTAATTGATTAATTATATCTATAAAAAGGAGTGGTAATTTTATTTTGATACACACTGAGGAAGGACATAGTCTGAAAGCTTTGTTAAGTTATTAAAAGTTTGCTATTTTTAATATCTTTGACTTGATCGAGTGTTTACTTCACTGTTATTTTTCAGGACATGGCTGTTATGTTATGGCCTAGTACTTTGCATTTGTTTGCCATGAATACCAACTGTCACTTTTCTGCAAACTTGGGTGAGACTTCCCTCCTCCAACACTGCTGTATCTGTGGAAACACCTACCTAGTTCAGTGTGCTTGCTTTAGACATAACTGAGGGAAGAATGAAGAGTAACGGACCCACACCTGACACATTCACTACTCTAGTAGCTACCTTATGTATTTCTGACATAATCCCTCTCTTCACAGACCCTAGTTCCTGCCCTTCAGCCATGCATAGTGCTGGTTCCTCAGTCTTGCTCTTACCCACCCTAAGCCCCCTAACTTTCCTAGCAGCCATTGTACGGGATAGTGTTGGGGACCTTGTTAAGTTAAGACAAACTATGTTTTTCAGTACTCCCTTGTCAAGTTTTGTCTGTATCAGGTCTGGCTGACAGCTGTTTCTGCCCACAAGCCCTTGTTGGCAGTCACCTTATAAACTGTTATCTTCAAGGAAAGCAATTAACCTTTCCATCAGGATTCTCTCAATGACTTTCTCTGTCTTGATATAATCGTATTATGAAATAGCCTATGTGTGGCCCAAACTTTCAAATCTCTGTCATCTCATTAGAAAATTCCAAATTCCTCTATGTCCAAAGCAGATCTTCACAAACTAAAATGGCTTGTATGACCAACTATAAACATAAGAGTACTCCTACAGTAAGTTTCCTAAAACAAAGTAGTTTTAATTGTCACTTGCAGACATATAATCATACATTAAAATAATTAACACTCTGTTGCAATATGTATGGAAATGTTAACTCCATTATATTCCTCATGATACACTGAGGAGAAAAAACTATGCTAACCAGACAAAAAAACATGTAATTATCACCAGTGTGATGTTAAAGATATGCTTTAACAGAAGTAAATCCATAAAATACTGGCATAGCTTAGGACAAAAGTCTTTGCATAACTGTACCTTTTTCCTGGAGGTATTATTTTTCCATCAAAAAAAAAAAAAATTGTAGGTCAAAAAATATTTCAGTGAGGTACTGTGTAAAAGCTGACTGTTCAAAAAATACTCAACTACCTATAGACAAAACTTGTACTGAAAAGATGTACCTAAATTCATTTCTACTGTAACAAAAATATATAAATAAAAATAATCAATCTTCAACCCAGACAGAATCCATTAGGTTCTGGATCAAGAGTCCATTTGCTTGTGGTGGTAAACAACAACAGTAGTTGTATATAGCATTTCCAATGGGTCACTAACTCCAGACACTGGGAATAGGCCAGGTAAAGTCTTAATATCTTTATGCACAATTATTCAACAGTGAAGTATTCTGGTCAGTTTTTTTTAATTGTTTGATAAAAACTCTATTGGCAATGCAGATCAAGCTGTTGGAGCTGATGACATATTGTGGAGATTCTTATACTGTTAAGATTATTTTTTCTAAACTGGCTAGATATAAGCCAGCTAGTTCCAAAGCTGGTTAGATATAAGCCTATTAGTTTTATGGAGGCTAATTTCAAGCTGGATAAATTTAAAATAATTAGTTTTAAATTAGTTAAATTTAAATAGTTTTTTAAGATGATATGTGTATTAACAGAGTTAAGATTTAAGACAATTAACTTTTAATGTGGTTAATTAAGCACATTAGTTTTAAGATGGCTAGATTTTTCTAAGCAAGTTAGTTTTGAACTGACTAGATTTAAGCTTTGTCCACTCTCCATCAGCAGACTTCCAAATCATATAATTTTATTCAATTGAAACTTTGTGAAAGACAACATTTATCTTTGTTGGAATAAAACTATAAAATAAACATTTCATGGCATCTAACAAAACAGATTTATTGACCAAAAACTAAAATCCATAACATTTTTTTTCTGGCACAGTTCCATTCTTTTAGTTAAGATATAAACATTTCTTATTTATTTAATGTAAGCAAGTTGTTTGACTACATAAACAAAGCAGTAAGTTAGGATTGGATTGCAGAAATACAATACTCTTTCCAGATTCTAAAATGTCATTTGACATGGAGCCACAAAGAAAACCTAGTGCAGAAGATGAGTTAGTCACAAGAAGGATGCCTGATTAACAGGTTAGTTGTGTGATACGGCCAGAAGTTGAACATAAATAGCACCTGCTGCAGAGAAAGGATATGCAGAATAGGCCTTACTCCATCTTCTGAGCCTCAGAGGCTGGTTGAGATGAATATATGAAGCATTTTAACAAAAAGCTGAAAGAAATCTTAAAGTAATTTCAAATTACCTAAATGTGGGATGAACATCAGTCTACAAAGGCAGTAAAAAAGTGATGCACATTAATATGAATCACTAGATTGCAGACAGCAGACAATGCCAGTTTGAGTGTAATTAACCTAACACACAATTTACTCACATCTCCAAAATTTTAAAACAAGCACACTAAAATCTAACTTCATAAGTCAATAGAAAATTGCAACGCATTTGCAATTTGCATCTAAAGCAAGTGTTAAATGAAATTATCGGTTAACTGCAGCAGCACAGCAGACTTTTCATCAAACAATTAATAATAATAATAATAATAATAATAATAATAATAATAATAGTAAACATACCAGAATACCAAGTTCTACTTCACCATTTTATACATTTAAACACATTTCACTGAAAACCAGCCATATCAGATAAAACCAAACATGCATAACCAGTTCAACAAAAGTAAAAACACAAATCACATCCAGTCTAAGTCATGACAAAAACTACCTCCTCAAAATATTTCAACAATGTGAAAAAAGCACAGAAAGGAAGTATTGTGGGAGCCATACCCCACCTTTAATTGAATATCAACTCTAAGAAATGATTACCACATACTGTTCCCACAAAACATTTATCATGTTGTTTTCTTCTGACATTTTCTCATGAAATTCCATATAGCAAAACAATGTAAGAAGTGATACTTATTCACCCCAGATTTTCTAACTCGCATTCAATAGCAGTTAACTAAGTGAATGCCATTTTGATGAAGTATGCTTAGTTACATGGGATTCAATGAACTGTGCTTCAGTCAGCTGTACCAGTCCTAGAAAGATGCCATCCCAAGTAAAACAATGGGTCTTAAAGACTATCTGTGCAAATAGACAAGGAGGTGGCTAACCAGCATTATTCAGGCTCTGTACCAGTAACCATAGCAACCGTTCTGAAAGAGGTTAAAGTAATGTAGCATGTAGACGTATAAGGAGAGAAAAGATACAAAAGAAATGTTTAATTTTCTTAAAACTAGTCAATGTATGCTCATGTTTTCCTTTTTATGCATTTTGCTTGCACTATTATAATTATAAATAATAAATTTATAAATGAGTATTTTAAATAGAATTCATGCCTCAGAGTAAAAAAATTCATGCAGGACAAGCAGTAGCTACCTAAAAAAAGGAGACAGATGACTCAAAATGATGTGTGAAGTTTTTATGGAACTGTCTTCCATAAAATGTATTAAAATTAAAAACTAAAGAAATTCAAGATGGTACAGTTCAAGTAGACATGCTGTGAGGATGGATGGGTCTATATTAGAAGAGCAAAGCAACAAAAGAGTGAACACTCTTTCGTTGACATGTAAAACCCGAAGTCTGAAAACAGCAAAGTTATGGAAAAGCGATTTTTTTTCCCCAGGGAAAAAAAAATCGCTGGACCGTTCTTGGGACTTTGCTGTATTTTCCACTGTGGAGTAATCTTGGAGTTGGTATATTTAATTAGGAGGGTATGGGAGGCGAAGGCCCTCAATTTATTTTGTCTTTATAATTTTTTTTTTTTTTTTGGAACAGTGATTTTTTTCCCTGTTGTTGTCACAGTTTTCAGACTTCAGGTTTTACATGTTGACAAAAGAGTGTTTGCTCTTTCATCATTTCATTCTTCTAATATAGACTCGGATGGACTGTGAAAGTAAAATATAATTTAGTTTGTAAGTCCAGCTTATCCAGTAGTCTTGGTATGAGACAGACATGGAGAACTAGGTTGTCCTTATCTGTAATCATATTGTATGTTGCTTAAAAATGTTTTGTAAAAACAAATCTGTGGAATTTATTTCACCAGCTTTCATTATATTATACTAAAACATTTTTTTTTAAACTACCAATGTCAGTATATTGCTTCAGTAGTCAGTTATTCTATTTTGTATGAGAATAAGACAATGATACAATGATTTACTGGGCCATTGCCTGCATAGGTCTGGTATATAAGCAAAAGGAATACAAAACAGATTACAAACAAGTAAATTAATGGTCATCACAAAAAGCAAATTACAGAACAATACAAATGCACTGTACAGAACAGGGCACTTTTGAGTTTTCATTACAAAGAAAATACTGACAGCATTAAAGATGATTTCCTTTGACTCCACCACCCCACCAGGTTTTATACTTGACAATACTTCCTCATATATAGATTAAATAATCTATTCATAAAAATGTTGTAAATGTAGTCATTCAGTCAAGAAAACACATACAAAAAACACACTAACATGGAAAAATCATGCAAAACTGCACAGACAGTAGCCAAAAGGTCAGAAATGAACCACAGACACAGAAGCTGGGAAGCAGAGATTTTATCACCAAGCCTCAGTGACGTCAAATTTTAAATGATGAAAAATGTTTTGCTCATGGAAAAAAAATAGACTACATTGAGTGCTGTTCTGTTATACTGGGGTATTTCTGTTGAAAAAATATATTTTCTTCTGCTAGAGTATATATACACAAAAAGTGTAATGACTTTAAATATGAAAGTGTATCTGGTTTGGGAAAAAATATGGAACGTTAACTTCCAGTTTAAAATGACAGTTCACAACTGCTGCTTAATTCTTAAAAGCTGTTGCAGTCTAACTGCAAAACTATAAAACATTGTTCACATTTAAAAAAAAATCAGTCCTACAAACAGATTAAAGTAATGTGACATTACTGAAAGCAAGCTGCTAATGTATTTGTGGTATGACCCTACTGTTCTCATTAATTCTTACTGTACACAAACCTGCTATTTTGTGTAGAACTGATAACAAGTTTAATAAATTCTGAAAGGTCTCTGTGAACCCTTTAATAGTTTAAATATATGCTATCTATGTGAATTAAGACCCTTGATTAGGAAGAATTTACACTGAAATACTATTTAATGAGAGCAAACAAAGTAAATTAAGATGGATAATTTCTATTTTGGTGTACATGTGGGAGAGTTTCCTAAGTAACTTAATAATGATTAAGATGCATCTTTCATTCTAAGCTAAAGCTGCCTAATATTATTTGCTGCCTGTAAATACAAAACATGTCTAATAAGAAATCATGATTTCAATGAGGGCAATGGAATTACAGAGTCTTCATACATGCTCACAATGACACATCCCAAACATGCATGCCAGCATATCATGGAACGATGCCTTACAAAGGCAGACAATGGTGTAGGTAGAAAAAAATAAAATAAAAGATAAGCACAAAAAAGATGAAGGCTGAAAAGGAAGTAGAGAAACACAGCAAAGAATCAGCACTGCCAAGGTAAAAGTCAACAGGATGAAGAATCCATTGTATTAAAGGACTAAACCCGTAAGGAAATTCTATAGTTGGAAACTAAAAAAAATGTGATATTCTAATTTTCTGTGCTGTACTAATATCCATATATCAGTCTAACCAGTTAGTATTTGCTAATTTGTTGTGCACCAAAAATTGCCTGACAGTGACAATTGGTATGAAATGATTGTATTTTCAAGCTGAAAGTTATTCCCCCCACATTGCACTCTTATCTCCACCAATATTTTTCTTCAGATGCATTTGATTAACTGCATTTGTCATACGTTATATAACCCAAATTATTATAGACCTATTTTAGGTTCAGACTGTGAAAGAAAATAAAGTACAAACCTGAACACATGCATGACATATACATACATATTTTGTGCAAAGGGTACTTACCGTATAAGCCGAGAAAGAAACCACGATGAAAACTCTTTCTTTTGAATTCAATATGATAAAACATTATACAATTAAATAAAAATGGAATGCACCCCAATATTTACAAGGCAAAGAAGTGATATCACATCTATGTGGAAGATTATTAGTAAGACAATTATTAATTTTTTGTGTAACAGTAGCTCACATTGAAGCTGCTCATTAAGGATGGCAAAGCAAGTGGTAATATTAGAGAAACGTATAGGAGAAAGAGTGTGTGCAAGACAATGAGACGGAGGCAAACAAAGGGATAATCAAGGAATGGCTCCATAATCACACCGACTTACACAAGGAGATGTACTTTGGATAGGCTAGGCTATTGTTCACAGGATTCTTCAGTATGTAAAATTATATATTATGATGCCCAGCATTTTTTGTAGCTGCATTAAGTTTTGTCTAGAATTTGGGAGCAGTTCTTGTTTCTAATGCTGTAATTGATGGACTTCCATGCTTTGAGGCATAGTTTTACAAAGGACTGGTTGCTACAGTGACTTTAGGTATAACTGGCAAAAGCAGAGGAGCAGTGTTGGAGTCTAAGTGGAGGTTGTAGGCTCTCTCCTGCTCACTTTATTATTTAGAGCCTACCAGTGATGCAAGAAAAAAATAGGAGAGAGCCTACAAGGATTGCGAATCTTTGCTGGACTGGCATTCTTTACTTTACATAGTCCTGAGCAATGATATTCAGAACAGTGGATCATGGTAATGAAATTCATATTAAAAAATTGAGGTGGCCTGAAGAAAACGTATCCTTTTTTGAGACCAAATTAACAATAAGTAGTGCATATTCTAACTGTCAACAGCAAACAGGTAATCCACTGTGGAAAAGGTCTGTGAGATAACAAAAAACAAGATTCCAAAAAGTAAAATCCACAGAACCAATTACAACAGCAGCAAGTAGTGAAAAAGCAGCTTTAATTAAAAATAAAATAAAAAGGTGAGCGCTTTCATGCCCAACTGAGCACTTCTTCAGAACAATAAAAATAATTAAAAACAGCTATCTTAAATACCTAGTACATCAAATAATCTCAGTCACATGATCAATTATTCTTAATGCTATTTAAATAAACCATGAGCCCTGAGAACAGGCTTTAAAGGTATATATCCATTTAACCCTGGATGTGCATATAGGAACAAAACTGCTTGGCTTCTTGTACATACATTGAGTAGTCTGATTACTACACAACGACTTCAGCATAACATTCCTAGCAAACAATTTAATGTCAAAATATCAGTCAAAAGCATCTCAGTTGCAGGGATAAAAGTCAACCCTTTTTGCAAAAGTAAAAGTTCACGTTTTGTTAAAACTCTAGAAGATAAATTGTGGACATATTCTAACTGTACCTGTAGAATGTCTTTGCTTATATACCCTTTGGTTGAGACAGAAAGAACATTGGATATTTTCTTTTCATTTGGAGAACAATAAATAGTATTTGCAATTTTTTTATTCATCCTTTTGTTGATTAGGATAGTCTCACTAAGCTAGTGGCCTCTTTTCAGGGCAGACATGATGTGGTATTTATACTACTGGGGAAATTTGGTGAGGGAATCAGGAAACTTCCCCTACTCATAACGAACGGGGCACTTCCTGCTTTATTCCAGGTACGTAGGTGGTCAGAGAAATCAGGAAGGAATATGGAAACAATAAGCAGCTGAGAAGTGAGCAATAATCAAGAAAGGAGAGAGGATTTGCAGAAGGTAGCTGAGTTTGAAAGTAATTCACTACTAGAGGAAAATTCAGTCTGAGGTTTAGAGAAGTTGGCAAGAGTGGAGCAGAAGGGTGAGGTGAAGAAAAATAATGAAGTGAAGGCAGTCAAACCTTCTCAGGACTCTGAATATTTATTTCAAAAGGATTTGTTCAAAGGAGGCAATAGATCTAAATCAGAGTGTATAATAACGACCATCTAATTGGGAGGGCTGCAGGATGTCCACTTGGAAGAAATGTTAAGCCACCCTGAACCTGAAAGTGAGATAGCAGCACTGTGGGGCAAAATTATGGATAAAATACAGGAGAGGAGGTGAGAGGGAGCACAAAATAATCATATGCACAAATGGTAAAAGAAGGAGAGAGGCAAGTGGAAAGAGGAAGAGAGATGGCAAGAAAGAAATGTGTGGTAAGGCTTAGCAGCACAGAAGAGAAAGAACTTGAAAGGTATAAGGTATGGGACACCGTGATTGCAGCTTTAAGTACTTCACCTAAAGAGGTAAGAGCTTTCATACATTGTGACATTTTGTTCAAGACAGGACAGTAAATGGAAAAATTCTTAGAGAAGTTCAAGAGTAAACAAAAGACTGAAATTCTCAGAACTCATGTAATAGTACACAAAAAAGCTTTTTTGTAAAATTTCAAACTGAAGTTTATAAAGAAGCATTAAAGGACTATTTAAAGACTGTATGTAAAAATGTTATGGACACTACAAAAATATATGATGGACTGAGGGACAGGATTATGGAGTGATTTTGAATATGGAAAATGAAAAAATTATACATATTCCAAGTGTAACAAATGTAGAAGGTAACCGAGGTTTTATTTGATATAGGGGACAACCAAAAACATTTTTATTTTGTGGAAAAGATGATCATTAATAAGTAATTGTGATAAAAGAAAATGTTTTATTTGTGGAAATATGGGGCATGAAGCTAAGAAATGTGATACAATGTGTAAAAAATGTGGGCAAACAGGACATGTTTTGGAGATTGTGATGAACATATAAAAGTTAAAGAACAAGAACAGATACAGGAATGTGTATACAATATATAAAAGAGTGTAGAACATGAACAGTTTGCTACACAAGAGAAAAACAAAGAAACAATAGTAAAATAAATAAAAATAATGGAGGGGTGTAATTGGTACAGGAAACAAGTGAAAATGAATATGTAAATTTGAAAGTGGAGAGAGGAAAAAATAATTCAATATGGAAAAGGGTGAAAGGCAGAAAAATGAAGTTTAAATGTGTAATTGTGAAGTGAAATAAAATAAAGGATAAAATGTGGAAGGAGACACACTTACAGGAAGCTGAAAATTCTATCTATAAATGTTAATAGTATAAAGAATATTAAAGAAGGTTAGGTGTTTTAGAATGGTGTATGTTACTCTGAAATGCATGTAATTAGATTAGAAGATATGATAATATTAACAGAAGAAAAAAGGCTACAAATGGAAGAGTTATGGGGTGGAAACATTATTTGGATTATGGGAAAAGATACTAGTCCAGGGATTGGTGTGTTATGTAATAAAACAGTAAAAGTTCAAGATTATACTACAGTTAAATTAGGTAAAACAATAGTGAGACATAAGGTGGAAAAATATGTCTATAGAATTTTTGCAATTTATGCATATGTTACTAAGAGAGAGAGGCCGTGTTTAAAAAAACTCTGTCATTGTCCATGTTGGTGTGAATGACCTGAGACATACCTCCCTGGACTACATGAAAAGAGACATGGAGGAGCTGTCCGATCTTGTAACCCAGGCAGGTATGACCCTAGCCCTGAGTAGCATCCTGCCATCACCCAGAATGATACCACAGTACAAGGACAAAATGATTGACTTCAACAATTGACTGAGCTTCTGGTGTCATTCTAAGGGAATCCAGTATCTGTCTGCCTGGGATGACATGATCGACAAACTACGATGCTTTGCCAGAGATGGCCTGCACCTGTTGGCCTTGGGATTCTGGATACTGGCTAAGGCTCTTGTCACCCCTATAGTGCCTTTTTTAGGCAAGATTCAAATGACAAACTCACCACCAGAACAGGTACAAGCAAGCAAAATCTGAGGGTAATGCTACTTAATGCTAGAAGTCTAAACATTAAAATGCACTCACTCGAGGCACTCCTTAAAATGGAGAACATCGACGTCTGTGCAGTGACAGAGACCTGGTTCAAGGCTCCAGAAAGCACCCCTGCATTACCAGGCTATAATTCATACCACACCTTTCAGCCACCTAACCTGGATCAAAGCACTAAAGGCAGAGGCGTGTCCATATTCATTAAGGATATCCACACCTCCAGGCTAGTTTCTCAGCATAATGCATCCGAGATTATCCAAGTGCAACTAACTCTGGGCAAGACCGCAATCCAAATTGTAGCTTGCTACAGATCCCCCACCATGCCCCAGGATTCCCACTCCTCATTTCTTGATACACTGAAAAATATTAGGGTACAACCTAACACGCTAATAATGGGCAATTTCAACTACCCCACCATTAACTGGGAAAATTACTCATGTACCAACTCTTATGCTCAATGTTTTCTGGAATTCATAAATTCCAACGCCTTGGATCAACTTATCCACACTCCCACCAGGGGCAGCAATATCCTAGACCTGGTCATTACCAACATGGGCAACCTGTGTTCCACACCAGAGGTCAATTCCTCATTGGTCAGATCTGACCACAAGCAAATCACCCTAGACATCCACCCCCCCATCCCCAACTCCCATTAGGGAAACCACTGTAAAAAATGTCTTCAAAGCCAACTTCACACTTCTTAAGACAGAAGTGGCAAACTTCACGACACCCATGCTGATGGACAACAGAGGTACGACTGCTGAATCCTATACAATTGCACTTTATAAGCACTTACATGCAATACCTAACAGAACCAAGATGCTATCCTCCAAAAAAAGGAAGCCAGTCTGGAGGTCCCCTGCCATAAACAAACTCTAGAACAGAAGAAAGAAACTATTGCAAAAAAGAGTAAAATCCCATGATTGGAAGAACTCCATGGTCAGCCACAGTAAGAAGCTGAGAATCCTCATAAAATCCTCCAAAGCTAGTTACGAAAACAAAATCGCCACTGATTCTAAAGACAACCACAAAGCATTCTATAACTATGTCAAGAATCTCAATGGCAACACTCAGATCTGCTCTGAGTTACAGCACAATGGCACTAAATATACAGAACCAACTGATATTGCCAACATCCTGGCAGACAGGTTCAGTGCTAACTTTACCCCTCTCTCATCCCCTAAAGGGCCCATCTCTATACAGAAAGAATGCAAGTTCTTGTAATCACGGCTGCACAGGTAAAAAATACACTCTCCAAAGCCAAGAACACAGCATCCGTGGGACCTGACTACATCCCAGACTGCATTCTATATGAACTACAGAACAAACTGGCACCCCACCTAAGTACCATGTTCAATCATAGCCTCACCTCTGGCTTTGTGCCCACTGAATGGCACACAGCAACGGTTATCCCACTCCACAAAGGGGGAGCCACCATGGGCCCCGGGAGCTACCGCCCCATTAGCCTGACAAGCCTGGTCTGCAAGGCTATGGAATGTATCATCATGGAACTTATAAACAATTACATTGGTAATCTCCAAACTCTGGACCCTACCTCAACCCCAAAAAGACCAAACTCTTACTCTAAATCCCCCACTCTCTTACTCACCATAAATCTACCTTTGCTATTAAATCTTCTAACAACACAATTATCCTGCCTGATACCCACACAAAACTTCTTGGAGTCATAATTGATGATGAACTGAAATTTAACCTGCACTTACTCCAATGTATTAAAAAAAACACCAGAAATCGGGCCTACTGTATCGTAATAAAAATTTCTAATCCACAATGCTAGACTCACACTGGCACAAGCATTCCTCCTTCCCTCCTATATGCCGTCCCAGTACTCACCAACATTCAAACTGCAACCCTGAACAAACTCCAGCAAACATACCACAAAACAGCTACATTTATCACAAACTCTCCTTACAATGCTCATTGCTGTATTGCTTTAAACTTCTTCTAATGGCTTGAGCTCCCCCAATAATTCCTACTATCTCAATTTCAAATGCTGCACAACATCCCTTTACAAACTTTCATCCTGTCCATCTCTTTCATCCTTTATCTCTACCTATACTCCACTTTGGACCCTCCGTACCTCTAACCAGCAACTACTTGACATCTACAAACCTAAGAAAACAGTTGGCAAACTACTATATGAATATTCTGTTGCCCTTGCTTGGAACAAACTTCCATTAAACATATGTTCCATCACCCAATCACTACACTTTAAAAATGAACTAAAGCACCATATGCTCAACTCCAAGACTTGTCCCTGCCATTACCCAACATAATCACTTCTCACTCTCCTTAAATCACTAATTATGTTTTTTCTCACCCATCTCATTTCCCACAACTCCATCTATGATAGCCAATGCCAACTGCTTTTTACCTAATTAAGATACATAATTTTCTCTTGTAAATACATGATTGCTTTTGTATAAATATTGTGTTTTGTCTTATCATGTAAGCTCTCTATTTTGTTTTTACCCATGCTGTATAAACAGATTTATTTTGATCTTTGTACTATCTCTCATATATGTATGTGCTTAAAAATTTTTTAACTGCAATATTGTTTTCATGTAACTATTTTTTTAACTGCAATATTGTTTTCATGTAACTATTTTTCTTTGTTGGAGCTTTTTTCCTTGTGTTTCCATTGAAAATGTGCCCCAAGCCCAGTTGGACCAACCCGGTTAACAAAGTCAATCAATCAATCAATCAATCAATCGATCAATCAATTAATAAATACATAAATAAATAAAACTGAGCTAGAAGACAATTAATTACTTTTTTCCCTAAACTTATGTTAGGATGTGCATGATATTAAAGTTGAGAATGACAGCAAAGTTTGGTCTAGGGATGGGATGTTTATGTAACTTTAAAAACAAAAAAATAGGTTGCAGCATGTGGCTAACATGACAGTAATAAATGGGGGAAATGTTAAGTAGTGGAAGCAGCCAAAAGCATTATTTTTGTGGGGATGAACAACATTAAATTCATGACTGTACAAAAAGTAGGTGTGGGGCGTTTGGGCAGTCTAGAAAAAATGTAAACTATATTGTAGGCAATGTGGAAGTGAGGAACATTTTGGTTTTATTGCCCACACATTTATGAAGACAAAGTGAGGAAAATGATGTGGAAGAACAAGTTTTTACATAAGAAAAGGTGGAAGTGAATGATGAAAGGATGGGAGTGCGAATGAGAAAAAGATAAAAATATAGAACAATGATTTCAAACAAATGGTAGAATTAGAGGACAGAGCAAGTAGGGAAAGCCTGAAATTTTCTGCTGTACCAGAGTAATTGGAAGGAACATACCATTAATTTTATGATAGCACAAACAAGCAACTGGACGATTATTCAACAGCAGTTGTTAATTGAAAGGGCACTTTGTATGCATGCTTCAAATCTGGGCCATGAGAAAGTAGCCTAGACCTTTAATAGTAAAGGTGCAATCCTACCGGCAGGAGAAGTCAATTCCCTTCTGCTACAGTTTTGTCAGAAAGTACTAAAAGTTGGAGACAGTATACAGTGTTTGTGGAAAACCATTACTCACTGTACACCATGCAGAAAAGGTGTAAATTTATTCCAGCAATCAGAGAATGTTGAGAATCAGGTACAAGATTCAAGCCGTTATATCCAGCTATCTTCAGAATATTTTTTTTCCTGAAGGGTCAAATCATTTTTTGATGCAGAACATGTTAAAGGAGGAAATGTAAAATTTGTCTAACAAAAAGTGAGCTATCAAATGGAAGGGGATTCTACTTCTTATTCTTCTGGTAATAAAGCTCATAGAGAAACTATGCAGATGAAACCTTTTCCAATGTTCCAAAAAAAAGCGTGAGACAGAAAAATGACAAGAGAAGAACCAAGAATACATTTGAAGTAAACCAGAGACTGGATTTTGGAAATTGAGATCAAAATAAAACCATTATCTTGAAAATTAATGAATGAATATGGGATTATAAAGCATCAATTATATTTGTGAAATATGATGGAACCTATTTGACTTTGTTAAACTTGTAGGGGACTCCAAAGCATGTACTTGTCTTCATGTCATTACTGTCTTCGTGTCATTATTTGGAAGAATTAAGGAAAGGGAAAGAGAAAGGAAAGAGTTGGCTGTAAGTAAAAAGAAATTTTGTTCTTAACACTTTTATTTTACAAAGCATGAAATATACTGCATGTTATGAAGTAAAGCTTTTTCAGTTATTTGTGTGTGTAATAGGGATACTAAAGTGCACCTATTTTTTCCTTTTTTCTTGTTCAGTTTTAAGAAATGTAGACATTAACACAACTGTGTATATGGTTATTATGTTTTTATAGAGACAATCTGATAAGAAGCAATAAAACAAAATACATCTTTCATTCAATGGCTAGGAGATGATGTTTTCTGAAAGCATTCAAGTTGTTTTCTACAACTGGAAGAGGAATAAGGATAAGAAAACCAGACAACACTTAGTGGATGTAGAAGAACAGGCTGTACCATATGTCTTAGCAGAGATAACCTTCATTAAGTTAATTCAAGCTTGTGAGTATGGCTGTCAATCTGGAACAAGTGTTCCTATTAGGAAAGTTAAACTTCATTATTTGAAAATGTACACAATGTGTATGTTAGCATTAAGGTGTTAGGTTCTGAGCTTTTTTTTGAGAGTTTTCATTAACCCATTCACTCCAATGGAGGTCAGGAAGTTTGCACTGGAACTTTTAATGGGCAGAGCCTAATCCTTTTGACAGAATCAAATTATGTCCTCATATTTCAAACAAATGTTCATATCTCTGGAACTATAGGGTTATGAAAGAAGTGAAAATGGCAAAATCTTCAGGGCAAACTATTTTTATAGTGGTAGCATTCTTTAGATTCTAGATCTCAAACTGAATTTTATAAGTCACAGTAAACACAGTAACTATTACGTTTGTAATATTTTGTAAACAACTTGCAATATCTAAGCAACCACTCAAGTTACACACATGCTGTCAGCAGCATTTTATTCATCTAGCTGAGAGCTGTCATATGAAGCAAAAGAGTTCTGTCTGTGTTACTTGGTTGTTGAGATATAATTTTCATATTTTTCTGAATATCTATATATAAATTAATATCATAAAAACAACAGTTAATATCTATTTACCTACATTAGATAGAGATCAAATATTAATGCAGTTTGCCATTGTGTAAGCTTTAAGATGAAATCTTTTAAAACCAAGTACATTGCATAGTTTTGGAATTATTGATGCAAATAAGAAGAAGCAATATTTGACGCCTAGAGGCGTCAGTCGGAGTTAACTGCAGATGCACCTGGAGGCGTCACTTGGATGTTATGAGTTAAAACAGAGTCTTGTAAGATATGATATCGGTTAAAATGGGTAGGACAAGAAACAACTGTATAAAAGATCAACCTGCCAAACATTAGTGTATGCATGTAAAAAAGTCGAAGCTGGACACTTTAAAAAGCTGTTAACATAACAGGTTGAATGATAACTTCTTATCATAATGACAACTCTTTCCACATTATCTTTAAATGTTAATGGTCTCAGAGATAAATACAAAAAATAGTGAACTATACTTTAAAATGCAGAGTGCAAATAGCTATGCTAAAGGAGACATATTTGGAAAAAAATGAGCATGTGAATTGATAAAGGATTTCAGGATGGATATTCAGTAGAATATCTGGGACAAAGGAATAGGGGAGTACTTATATTAATTGCAAGAGGAGCTTCAATAGTGATAGAAGAGGGGAAAAAGATGATAAAGGCAGATTTGTAGCACTAAGGGAAGAGGATTATGCTGATATGTATTTATATTCCACCAAAAACTGCTACACTAGAGCTTAAGGACATTCTTGGAGAAGTAATCAGCTTTCAGCAGTGAATATTATTTATAGGTGAGGACTGGTATTTAAGTTGCAATAGTGAGGATGTATCTGGGCAGCCTGAAAGGGAAAATATAACAAAAGGATAGATTTTTTTTGAAGAAATTTATGAAAATATTTAGTATGGAAGATTGGAAGTAGGAATTCAGAGAAAAAAAATATTCCCAAGGTACAAAAACTGGGCTAAACAGAAATTATATTTCAAATGTACAATTAATTAAAAGTTTTTATATGTATCAGATAACTATTTCAGATAACACACCTATAACTAAAATAAAAATGAGACACTGGCATTTCCCCACCTATCTATGAAAAAGGTATACATTTAAGGAATGGGTGCTGGAAATTATTTGGGGGTTATCAAGGAAGATAGAGCTCTCTTCCAAGAACATAGCTAGGGAATATGATAAAATTAAAGTGAAGTTTAAAATTAGGATGGAAATAAAACAAAAATAGGTATGCTTAAGTAGTAAAATGATTATTTAGAGGGACTGACAAAGGTTAAAATATTGCCAAAATAGGGGGAATCTGTATTTGAACCTCATTCTGTTCTGTGAGAGTGCTAAAGAGAAAATAAGGAACCACCTTGATAATATGCATGAGTGTATTCTGATTTTAACTCCAAAGCCCAAAACTTTTACCACAACAGCGCAGGTGGCAGAAAGTAGAAAGGGCTGTTGCCAAGCTTAGTGAGCCTATAACAAGGAAATTAATCAGAGAACCTGTAGAGATATTAGAAATGTTTCAGAAATTTTATGAAAATCTGTATAAGAGAAATGTGGAAATTGTGAAAAAGAACAATAGAAAATGCTTTTTGAAGAATTAAATATTCCAAGGTAAGAGATGGATGAGGCTCAATTACTAACAGTTAGGTTCATAGGGTTATGAATCTGTCCCTCCCCAATATCCGAAAAACCCAGGGTGACAGGCAAGCCGCCTCATCTAGCAAAGTTCGGTGATAGGAGGAAACAAGATAAAATAGTGATGTATAACCAATCTACAGGAAAGTCCCCAGAAATTGATGTTATTCCTGTGGACATTTGGAAGCGAGGAGAGAAGAGAGTTGTAAAGATCTGCAAGGTTTTATTTATCAGTATTTTAAAAGGAGGAGAAGCACCAATATCCTAGAAGAAAGTGGTGGTGGTTGTAATGGTTTACTATCATTATTTTGAATGGCAAAACATTTGCTGTTCGAAATAACAAAAAGTTAAACCAAAACCAAACATTTTGAGCGTACACAATGTCACCCCAAATGATTGAAACATTTGAGTTGACATTGTCGCCGAAAATGTGAAGTAATAGCCGTATAGTAGCTGAAGTAAATCAAACTCCTATACGACATATCCCATTTTTGCTGCTACTAATATATTCAAACTCTGAGATTGCACTACAGTGGGGATATGGATGAATTTCCAGTCCCCACTGTACCACAATCTCATAGATATAATCGAACACACTTATGCAAACGCACTACTGCATTCATATAAGTGTGTTCGAATATCCAACTCACTTTTGATTTTGCAAACGACATTCTATTTTCGGCAGCATAACTGCTGACAGCATGTCATTCACACAAATGATAGTAAACCGGTTGTAATACCTAAAGATGGCAACAGCCCATCAGATCCAGCTTTATATAGGCACATTTTGATTCTAAACCATGGATTATAAAGTGTTTATGTATAAAATGGCTAAAAGAATGTTAAATGTGATGCCAAAATTGACAGATATGGATTGATGTGGTTTTCTAGAGGGGAGACAAACATTTGGCAACATTAATGGAATAATGATGATTCAGAGGGAAGCATGATGTAAGAAAATACTACTGTTGGTGGGTCTTGATGCAGAGAAAGCATTCAACAGATTAAGCTGGAATTTTATGAGTACGAAATGGAGGCATTTGCAATGTTGTTGTTTCTTTCGGCTTATCCCGGTTAGGGGTCGCCACAGCGGAACTCCGGTCTGCTAATGTTTGGTAGTGGATTTTTACGTGCCAGGTTACCAGCCCTGATGCACAACCTTCAATGAAGGCATGCCCATTCATGCATGCCTCCACACAGAAGACGCTCTAGCTGAGAATTGAACACGACAACGTCTTGCTGTGAGGCGACAATGCTACCGCAGCACCACTACCGTGGATCATTGCAATCCCTGATAAAATTATCAGGTTGATTAGGAGGATATATGAGGGACTGGGGCCAAAAATTAAAGTTGTGGGGGTTACCCTCTGATATGCTCTGTCTGAGCAGAGGAAGCAGTCAAGAATGTCCTCTTTCCCCTTTGTTATGTGCATTATATTTAGAACCACTAAGAAAGAAAATAAGGGACTCAGAAATTCAAGGATATAATTGGTATGGTAGTCAAGAAAAGTCAGCTGTATTTGCAGATGATATTTTACACCTGATAAAAACAGAAAAGGACATTCCAGTGTTGTACACATTCTGATAAAATTTCAAGACTTTTCAGGATACAAAATTAATAAAGATAGTTTACAGCTATTGCCTTTGTTTTAAGTACCCACACACAAATTGGTTCTGCAATACCCATATTTATGGGAACATGATACAAAATACTTAGGAGTATGGATTAAAAAGGATTCTGTTATAGTAGCTAAGGATATGTGGGAAGAAACTAAAGATAATCCAAAAATGGAGAAATTAGAAGCTCTGTTTTATGGATATGGATAGCAACATACAAGTAGCGAAAATGTTTTAGTCTCTTTAGTTTTGTACACAGGTCAGGCATATTTTTATCAACCTGAAGAGAAGCTGTGGATAACAATAAAGAGTCAAAGGATTTTATCTGAGCGGGAAAAAGAGCAAAAGTCAAGTGGGATAAGTTGATCCTTCCAATAGAACAAGGTAGTTTGGAATTACCTAATTTGAAGCAGTATTTCAGAGTTACAAAATAAAGGCTGCTATATATTGACTTATAATTTTCTGCTTATGCTAAGTGGAAAGGGAGGAGGATGATGATGATGATGAAACAGGGGAAGGCCAAGAAACAAGAAGATACTGGGATTTTGGATGCAGATACTTAAGGAGGGTAACCACCACCATACACCCCAGGGATCACTCCGGTGGCTTTACTCGACAGAGGCACTGGGAACTAAGGTTGGGTGGCACAATGTCAGGGTAATCCTATAGGCTAGGCTTGTAAAGGCCCCAGGGCTATTAGCCTAGTACACACCTATGAACCATACAGAATAGTATATTCATAAAGGAGCAGAAAGTATTCCAAGAACTAAGCCAACAAGTGGCTGGAGAAAGAAGATACTGCTGATAGGGATGACTGCAATCTGGGGTACAGAGAACGGGCAAGAGGGAGCTGGAATTTACTGGAGAAAACTGGCAAAGCAACCAAGGTATTGGGATCAAATAATTTCACAGGAAAAAGTAATAGAATGGGAAGAGGTCAAGAATTTATATGGGCTACAGGCTAGAGATTGCCTTCCTTATCAAGGATTGATATTAGGGTACAGGCAATCAGAGGAGGTTAGAAAGGATTGGAAGAGAGATCAGATAAGCATTTCATAAAGAAACAATGGAGGATATATGTATGGCTCCCAAATATGCAACACAGTGTAGAAGATTTAGGATCTTTGCTTGGAAGTGTTTGCATTGGTATTTCTATACCCCAAACAGACACCAAAGAATTTTCCTCAGGTACATTGCAGATGTTAGATGTATGAAGTGGAAGAAAGAGATAATTGAGAACCTATTTTGGGGAGTCTAATGAGATGGCAGACTTTAAAAATGTCCTGCTGACTACTCTGTCAAAAATACTGGGTGAGCAAATTGATGTATCTAAGGAAAACATTTCTTTGAGCTGTGATACAGAATCAGAATTGCCTAGACATAGTAAAGCCTTGCTGAGTTTAATTCTGATGGCTGCCAAAAAAGCAATTATAGAAAATAAAACTACTTCTAGTACAGCTGGTTTCATCTCTGTTACTATATTCACTAAGTGAGATCTTTAGAAAAGGGTAGGAGAAAATTGCATAGAAAAAATGGGAATTGTGGGAATATATGCAGAATAATATTTTGGAGTAGGAATGAGGTTTAAGGAAAGGCAGAAACTGAATGAGCTATGTAATGTTCCACAATGACGGGATAGATAAATGTATAATGTTTGCAACTGAAAATGTGTCAATATGGTTTGTTTTCATTTATTATGACTGCCTATGTCATAAGTAATAGTTTAATAAAGATGATACTTGTTTTAAAAAAAAGAATGAGATGCATTAGATGAAGTCCACACACTATACATGAAAAAGAAACACAAAGATGGAATACAGGTCTGGGATATTAGAAACAGAGGATGAAGAATAGGGAGATATGAGCTCCGAGTTTGAAAAAAAGTAAAAAGGTTCTATGGGGAGGGGAAAAAGATGAAAAAATGCACACACAAAAAAGGGAAAAGGTTAATATATGTGCAGAAGCACAACTATGAATAGCATGAAAAGTGATGTCAGGAGGATAATGATGTTTGAATGGTATGAAAAACAGATACAGATTTAATTTGTTTACTTGACATAAGATGTAAAGATAAAAGGATGGTATTTGAAATGATGTGAAAAGAAAAGTGGTGTGGACTACAGGGAACAATACACGTTCGTGTACTGCAGTATAACTAAAAAAAAATAAAATATTAAAATATTAGATACAATGGTAGTGGGAGTAGAGAGGGTTTTAATGTGTGATGTAAGAAAAATGCTAAGAGGCAGTAAATAATGATAGGTTAAGAATAGGTGAAAGGGAAAAATTATACTTAAGAGGGTAGATTGATTGTATTTTGTTTACTGATGACATGAGAGAAACAGCATAAGAGAGCAAAGTTTTCAGATCATAGGTCTGTATGTGCAATAGGAGTGAATAAACATATAATAAGAGGAGGAAAAGGGTTAAAAAGACTGACAGAAAAAATTACAGGAACTGAATGTCTTAAAAAAGAAAGAGGGCAACTGTGGGAAGATCATATGACAATGAAGCCATTTTATGGCAGTTTGGTAAAGTGGTGGATGATGTATAAAGAAAATCTTAAAAAATAAAATTAAAGAGGGTATGATGGAAGAGGGAAATATTTATAATAAGCAAAAAGAAATCTGTGAAAGCACAGTAGAGAAAGGGAGAGGGGAAAATTTTAAAAAAGAAAAATAATATGAACAGAATAAAGAAAGAAAAGAAGTTTCCCCATTTTGGGTAAATAATTAACATGTAATGAGAGAAAAATTAATGTTAATATTCTAATTTCCCATTTTCATCCATCATTACATGAGGAAATTATAGATATAATTGAAAGATATTTACAGAATGTGTATACAAAAAATATGACAAGAACATATGGAAAGTAAAAGATAAAAAAGGAAGTAGTGTAAGAAAGAGAGGGATGGATTTAGTGTAATAGTTAAGGTCTTTGCCTTATAGACACAAAGTATTGGGTTTGATTCTAACCTTAAATGATTGGCTAGACTAAAATAGCCCTTCAGGACAGTTGGTATAGTCTTCACCTATGAACCTAAATGAAAAAGGATTAGAGAGGAAAGAGCTAGGAGGATGCTATAAAGGAAGGCAAAGAAAAATCCACACCAGGTCAAAATGGATTATGGTATAGCTTTTACAAAGAAATGTCAGATGATGAAAAGGATGCTCTGGAAATGGTGAAGGAATGGATGGAGGAAGGTATAAAGGAGGAGATTTGAAAGGGGGTTATAAAATTTATATGTAAAAGGGAGGGGGACTGTAGACCAATTAAGCTGGGAAATACTGACTATAACATTTATAAAGATTATTCAGAAAAGAATGTGGGGTGTCACAAAAGAAGACTTGGATGAATAGGTGTATGGGGTTAAAGGTAATGGAGTAAATGACATGCTAATACTGGTTAAAGAAGTGGTTGAACATATACATAAGGGGGAGAAGGAAAAGTAACAGTATATGATGTGGCTAAGGCATATGATAGTAATGATCATGAGCAAATGTTGAATATTTTAAAAGAATATGAGATAGGAGAAAAAAATAAGGTTAGTTAGGACAATTTATGAAAATTCTTATTTGTCTGTGATGGTGAATGGATAGGTAGGAAAAAAGTTAAAAACAAGTAGGAGGGGTAAAGCAAGTTGGCTGCTTGCGATCATAATGAATGAAGTTATACAAACATGTAGATCAGGGTTAAAGGTTGGTAGGTGTGAAATAAGAGATAAGGGTACCATGAATGTTAACCTTTGCAAATGATTTGGTCTTAGTAGCCAAGACCAACATTGGGTGAAAGAGATAATTTAAAAATATAAAGCTTTTAAGTACAGTAAGATTACAGTTAATTCAAAAAAGAGGTTTGGAAATTATGTAAAAATGGTAAGAATTTATTTTACCAGAACTAAAACTGATGTTCTATTGGGTTAAGTTTGGAAGGGAACAAGTAGTAACAGAACAATGCAGAGAAATTCTAAAAACAATATGAAAGTTGACAGATTGGGCAGAGTTTCAGTTGTCCCCAAGAAAAGGTTATAGATGTTAAACACATTTTAGGAAATCTAACATATTTAGATAGTGTGTACATGTTTACAAGCTGTATGGAAACTGAATTATCCTTTTTGTTTTTTTGTGGGGAACAATGGTGAATCATGTCAAGAGAGAGAGTTTAATCATGTAAAAGAAAAAGGGGGCTGAATTTAAATCAAGTTTTCTTTGCATCAGTACATTTATTTTGGGGGCTAACGTGTCTGAAAGGATTCACTTCATAACACTGAAAGCTCAAAACACTGAAACTCAAAACACTGAAACCAAAACACTGAAATTTCAAAATCTTGAAAACTCAAAACACTGAAACTCAAAACACTGAAAACACATATAATACATATACTGAGTTTAAACAACATAAATTATAGCACCTTCCACCAAGTGTAAGCAGGGGGGCAAGCACCCCTGCACCCCCCCACACCCCCTGCTAGTTATATATATATATATATATATATATATATATATATATATATATATATCAACTCCAAGATTGCACTTCACTACACTAAGGGCAATCTTGGAGTTGATATATTTAAGTAGCAGGGTGTGTGTGGGGCACAGCCCCCCCACATGGGTGGTGCAGGGTGGCTTGCCCCCTGCTTACACTTGGTGGAAAGTGCTATGATTTATGTTGTTTAAACTCAGTATATGTATGATATGTGTTTTCAGTGTTTTGAGTTTCAGTGTTTTGAGTTTTCAGTGTTTTGGTCTTCTATATTATGAAGTTTTCTCATTTTCAGCGTTTTGAGTTTTCAGTGTTATGAAGTGAATCCGTCTGAAAAAAGGACAATACTAGGACATTTTTTATTTCAAAAAATATAAAAGTATGTGAACGGTGATGTTAAGAAAAGGAAAAGAAAAAATATTTTGAAGAGAAGGACTATGAAAGTAATATAAAGACATGAAGAACTGATATAAATGAAGTAGATATGGAAAGGAAAGAATTTTATGAAAATAATGAAAGTTAACTATTATACTGATCCTTGGGGAAAAAAACAGGGATGGGGGTCTTGAACACAAGCAAGCAATTAGGAAAAGCCAGGAAAGATTTGAATTTTTTTTGATGCAGGTGATTTCCTGTGGCACTTATTATGAGACAAATTGCTTGTGAAAAGTAACATGACATATAAAACGATAGAACAAAGAGCATGTAACAGCTGTAACACTAAACAAATATTGCAACATTGTTTTTGGATTATAAGAAAACTGAAGATTTTTGGACATTATTCTAAGATGTTTATGACTGGAAATTTTTATAACCTTGATAGGAACATGCTGTTGTATTGGAAATATAAGGTTAGGAATGAAAAATTTAGAAAAATGGGATAAAATGTATTCATTGCTATTTGGTGTTTATAGAAAAAAGATGTGAAGAACTGCTGTATAACAAAAAAAGATGAGGAGGAAGTAATATATGATTTTATAAACCGTCATGGTGTAAAGGATGAGGGAATGAAATGGATTTTACATTTATTTAGCAAGATAAACATGTAAAGTACTTTATATTTTACTTTATACATCACAAAGTGTAAATGTAATGAATACGAAAATTATTAAAGAAAATGGAAAAAGTAGTTATATAAGAAAGCAGCCCCTAGTCTTTATGATAAAGGACATGGAATCGTTTTCATCCACCTAAGCTACCACCAGCTCAAGCAGAAAGGACTGCAATTTAATGTCTCATCTGAAGGATGACAGACTCAGCTGTATAGTACCCCCCTTATGACGTAGTGCAGTGTTAGCACGCAATCTGCCTGGTGTGGGAAGACTCTACAACCTTCTACTCCAAAGGTGTGTGTGCTGCCTGTTGCACCGCTGACACTTAATGTACTTTGTATCTAGTCTGCATGGTACTAAGCTGGAGGTTGAGGCTCTGGCCTAACAAGAGGCCTAAGTATTTAAACGACTGTATATACTTTGCCATCTTCTACTCAGACCTGAGTGGGTCCTTTTTGTGTCAGCTGTAGAGAGTGACTTAAGCAAGATGTTTTTGTGAAAGAGTAAACATTCCTTTCACTAAAGTATTCCCAACCTCCTCATACACTTCAACCAGGTGTCACAAGTTTCCTTTCTTATTTTGAGATGCTCTAAAGAGGAGTCACTATCTGTTATTTTATTTAGCAGATATTGTTAAACATCCAATGACTGCAGGTCTCACAAGAAGTTTGCCGAAACAAATCACATTGTGGCAAGAAGCTTTATTTTCCACATTAGTACAGACATCTGAGAATCCCAATATAACATGACACACTAAAAAGACTGACTTATATACATGGAATGATGCATTGTCCAGCTTAGATGGCACATTCTGGGATATTCTTTGCACTTATAATTCTTATTCCTAAGCTGACATCAATAACATATAAATCATCATCTAGTGATAGTTTAAGACTGTTACAAACTCTGAGCTGATTTCCCATGATCTTACATTTTTCCTTCACACAAACAATGCTGCACTCCTTACATAACGTATAATAAAAGCAAGGAAAACATACAATGGCAGGCTATCTATTTTTCTAAATGCTTAACATATTCAAGCAATGTTCCATATTATTTTGTGTCCATAACAAATAAGAGCTGTGATCTCTTATACTGTATAAACCTGCAACATGCAACTGCAGCATAACACTTTACAGAACACAAATACTTCCTGGCCCAAGTTGCTCAGAAATAATTTTCATAGAACACAAGTGTTTTTTTTCTGACCTAATTTGTTTGGAAATAATGTCTAAACAATTCTACTACAGAAACTCTATTCTAACACTTACATTTGAGTATTTCTATACGTTAACCAATGCATACAAGTACCCTAAATCCCAAAAGACTCGGCAGGTTAATGGTACTAGTGAGAAAGAAAAAGACTGGGTTACAAATACCATGTTTAATTCTATTTTCATTGGGTAAAAATCATAAATGTAATAGGCAGCAACATGTAGGAGCCAGTCGAATAAATTCTTAAATAAAAGCATTGTAGAAGTTTATGCAAGCTCCATATGGTGTGTACTGATGAAGTTACAAGCACAGAAATGTCCACACAGTGAGGTAGATAACTGGCATACACTATTTTATATGTTAATCTGAAAGTTATTTTGTAAGAAGGAAAATAAGTTCTGAGGTGAGAACATTTTATTTATTTAACATTTGTTGACTGAGAAAGTCCAACTAGGACAGAGCCTGTTTTCAGTGGAGGCCTGGGGAGAAATGCTCCAGATGTTCAAATATTGTAGTGTTGTCCTTAAAAATATTCATTTAAAACAAAAGAAGGTAGAAAGTTGAGGGAGCTGGGGTACGAGTAATGTGCAATAAAATGCTTGTCAAGCACAGGACACATCACATGATTTTGAGGCACTTCAAATTCTATCTCTTTAGCTCCCCAACTCACACACACTAGCCCTGCCTCAGCTGCAGCCCACTGCTTCCAACAGTTAATATCCTTCTTTGCATGGGTATCAAGGTTTAGTAAAATTAGTCTTACAAGAGGTCATCTTCCCTTTTGCATATGCACCTGAATTTGGTTGAATTTTCTGCCTTGTTGACCCTACATGTTAAGTACAACCAAGTTCCTTCCAGATATCAGTGGGGTAACAACCACTAATGTGTCTGCACCCTCAGAAAAGAATGTCAGTAAACAGCAGTTTCCTACTTTCTGCTAAAACCTGGACCAGAGTGGCATGATTACATATCCTCCTGTAAAGCCATGAGCTAGCCAACAGAGTGGAAGTATTAATGCAAAAGTCTGTACTGCTGTGTAAGCAACACAGCAACTGGGCAGCTGTAGATGTTACATTAAAGTTAGTACTACTATTGAGACTGCTACTAAGGTCAAGAAACAACAGAGAAAAGGGAGAATTCAGGAGTCTTTGTCTTATATGAGAAAATGAAGCAAATAAACTAGCTTTATGCTGACAATGATTTACATCTTCTCACAATGCTGCTGCAAATCACATCACTGATGCGGTCTCAATGTTTTAGTGAAAAGAGTGTGTGCATCTATGTATGAGAGACAGCATCTGAAAAATAAATGACTGCCCAATTGTCCATTTAGTGCAGGGGATTACCTGTATGAGATAAAAAGGTACATAATCAAGTAGACTAGGGTTAGAGTCCCTCAGCCTTCATTTACCTACTAAGTGACTTGCCCACAGTCACAAAACCAGACAGTGCTTCTAGACTGCAGATCCCAAGACTTTGAAAATTTGATTTTAATTCCAGACATTTAACAGCAAACTTCAGAAACTGATGCTACACCATTAACATGTTTTAAAGCTCCACCCCAGTATATCTGTAATGGGAAGCTGTGTCTCATTCTACTCCCTGACATAAGGAGCTGCTTTCCTGTGCCCAAGTGTTTGTATAAACTCAAAGGCTGCTGTAACTTCTTAAGAGGGAGTACTTCAAGAAAACATAACCTTGGACTTGGTATATATTCACCAGTCTCAGAATAACAGCTTGATAATTTTAATAATGACAGTTATGGTCCGTACAGTGATAGCGAGTATCCCATATAGTCTTCAAGCCAGTCATACTATGCCATGTCTGATGCAAGTTATCTCCCTTTGTACAAAAATCAAGCAGCTTGCTGTTGGAGAACATGCATTCGGTTTGAAGTGGCATATGCTAATAAGACGTACATTTGTGAAATCCTAGAAAATTCTAGTCTTATGATATGATGAGATGTTATCTAGCTGTAGTAAATGCCTTCCTGATGTGAGTGGTAAGCAGAAGATCAGGACAACAGCCGCAATTTATGAGGTTACATATCGGAGTGCCATTGTAAAACTGCATATTCCAGTGACAGAAATTCAGTTAAACCAGGTTCTAGAGATGCAGTGATGCTCTCAAGGGTCAGAAAATAGGATACATCTATACAGTCCTAAGCAGAACTCTGAAATCTATTTGTGTTGAAGCTGGACAAATCAGTAATAATAAGGCTATCCTCTTGCAAAGTGTGACTCCTATCTTAGGAAAGGAGCAAGGAGTGTAGTTATGCACAGTATGCGCCTCTAGACTGGACAGCAAGTTTAAACAAGGCCTCGTTTAGGATGATGCTATGCGAAAGTGAATAGTCTAACCAAATTTAAATTATTTTTGCTTGCTGATTATAAAGTCAATCTGGCAAAACTGCAGTCATGAAAAAGAAAACTGCAACATACACAGACTATATTCATAAGAATTTAACAGTTAAGAACAACAGTACAGAAACATCTGTATAAAATATACTTTTCTAACATAAGCCTATACACTGTGCAACTGTAAAATTTAAATGTGTGTTAAAAGGGTCATCAAGAAAACAATGAGAATAATGTAAAAAAACATATACTCAGCAGAAAAAAATCTGTGCACACTAAATGGCATTTACTGACCATTACTCCAAGAAATTTTTCCTCAGGCAGACAGCAAATGTTGGAGGTGTGGCAGGGAAGAAAGAGGTAATTGGGAACATATTTTCTGGGAGTGTGGTGAATTGGCAGTCTTTAAGGATTCCCTACAGGATACACTGTCGGAGATGCTGAGTGGGTAGATTGGTCTGACAAGAGAGAAAATTTTTATCCGAGCTAGGATACACAAACAGAATTGCCTAAGTAGGGTAAGGCCTTACCATTTCTAGTAATGGTGGCTACCAAAAAAGCAATTACTAGAAAATGCAAATCAAAATCTAAACCAACTATACTAGAAGTAATGAATATAGTAACAGAGAGAAAACGACTGGAATTGAGATCTTTGGAAAATGGTAGGAGCAAACTACATTGGAAAAAATGGGAATTGTGGGAACAATACATACATAGGAGGAATGAGGTTTAAAAGGCAGAAGGACTTAAACTATGCAATGCTTGACTGAGAAAGAATGGGTAGATTAGAAGTGATATATAATGTTTGCAGCTGGGAGTGTGTCAGTATGGTTTGTGATGTACAATGCTTGCAACTAGGATTGTGTTGGTGTGGTTTGTTTTCATTTATATAAATGTACGATTTCCTGTTGTTTCTTGTTTAAAAATCAGGAACTGAATAAAATTATGGAATAGTGCTTATATGTGCTTATATGATATATAGCAATATATGTGAAGTATAATGTTTATGTTAATATAATCTTATTACTTTTAATTTAATAAAGGTGTTTGAAAGAAATACCCTCTCATCATACTACTGTATAAAAATACAAAGGAAGGCAGAGGATGAAGGATGGGGAAAGAAGATAAAGAGGGAAAGTGCATAATGAAAGAAAGGAAGATTTCAGGGAGAGAATGTCTTCAGACTGCTAGTACCCAAGCAGAGGGAGGTAAGCTATATATTCCCACAGTTCACTGGCCTTTTGCTGCTCTAAGTTAAAAATGTAACCATTCTGAAAGGGATGAAGGTCAAGGATTTTGTTATGGAGCTCAGATATATGGCAATATCTGGGGTTAATATGCAATGCAGTGCCTTTATAAGTATTCCATAAATCTACAGTTCATGAGGAGTGTCATGTGAACCCGGCAAATCACTTCATTATGACATTCTTCACTGCTTCGACAATTCTCCTAACTTGACAATGGATACCTTGGTGAAGAAGTGGTGTACTGAAATTCCCAACATTGCAAAAAGATGTTCGAATTCTTGGCTTATTAACTGTGAAACATTATCTATGATGAGAGTGCTAAGAAAAAAAATGAATTCAGCAGTTTGATGGCTGTTTGTGAAAAGGTACCTTTATTTGATTATCTGGGGCTATTTGAAATGGCAGTTAGCACAGATAAGATGCCGGATGTCCTTAAACTGAAAGAAATCAGAAGCGATAATTACTCCATGGTCAATCTAGAATTTTATGAGGTAGCATTGTATTTCTAGAGTTGATTTTGTGGAATATGTTAGAGATTTTGACAGGTTTGTACAGATTATGTGTTTTTTCCACAACTTTTATTTTAACACATTCATTCCAACAGAAATCAGGAAGTTTACATTCTAACTTACAATGGGCAGAGTCTAAGCCTTTTGACAGTTTCAAATGATGTACTCGCATTTCAAAAAAAATGTTCGTATCTCTGGAACCATAAGGATTATGAAAGAAGTATAAATGGCAAACCCTTCAGCACAAGCTATTTTTATAGTGGTATTATTCTTTAAGCTTTAGGTCTTAAATTGATTTTTATAAGTCACAGTAAACACAGTATCTATTACATTTGTAATATTTTGTAAATAGCTTACAATACCTCAGCAACCACTCAACTTACACACATTGTCAGCAGCATTTTATTAATCTAACCAAGTGTTTCATATGAGGTTAAGGTGCTCTGTCTGTGGTACTTAGTTGCTGAAATTTTTAGAAAATATGAAAATTATAATCTATATAAAATATTATCATAAAAACAACAGCTCTCTACTAGCACAAGACAGAGGTCAAATATTAATGCAATTGAGTTTGCCATCATGTAAGCTTTAAAATGAAATTTTAAAACCTTGTAGATAGCATGGTTTGGAATTATTAATGCAAACATGAACAAGCAATATTTGATGCCTAGAGACATCAGTAGGAGTTAACTGCAGATGCATCTGGAAGCGTTACTCAGATGTAATGAGTTAAAGTTATTATAGAAATAACTATACAATTTACAATCAAAGATTGCTATAAATAAATATACATTAGTCATACATTTAACAGTTATCTGTAATCAGTATAATCTTCAATTCTATTCACTTAATTTAAATTTCTTTTTGCTTTTAGTTAACAGGGTTAATTTCCTTTACAAACCACAGTGGCAAGATTAATGAATTCACAGAGAATATTTATTTTCCATTTTGCAGTAATAACCTTTCTTGCATTGGCCAGAAGTGTGTATACTAAGGGATACTGCTGGATGTTTATATATTTTGGAACTGGAGCATTAGGCTACATCAGAGAATCCAAGAGGATACATTTTTCATGCCATAGATCTTTAAAAAAGTACTGAATATCTTCACAAAACTTTAGTATCTTTTTTTTCTATACGTGTGAGAAGAATTTAATCATCTTTCTTTCTTGATGTATTTTGTACCAATCCTGCGTGGTGTAAGGAAAATTGTGCATGAATATTTCCAGGGAAATATGTTCCAGTAAATGTTATTTGTTGTTAATCCCACTGCTGTCAAAAATCAGTTCTTTAATGCCATCACCCACATTTTTAAAACCATACTGATTAATACAATTTCAGTATTTGTCTACTTTTATATCTAACTGTACTATTACTTTATATAGTCTGGAAATTGTTGGTTTACATCTCCATTCCTGTTGATGAATAGGTAAAAATAATCTAAGAATTTTGGAGCAATCTCTTTTCTGTCACCAATATTTTCCCCAATATGTTTAGGCCAATGTTATTTATCAGGCTTCAATTTGCATGATCATTTTTACATTTAAACAATTAGGTAAAACATTAGGCCCATTTAACAGCTACTTACAAGAGCAACCATCCTAACTGACCGATACAAAATACTGTAAAAGAGCAGTGGGTGAGAGTCTCACATACGGTGTCAGATGATTATGAGTTTGACAAAAAAGTCAGAGAAATATGCAATTTGTTATTAGAACTTCACTATACAGACAGTGTGCTGCATAATGTGCTATTGGAGGTCAAGTAAAACAAAAATATCAGCTATCCCTATGTTACTATCCAGCAACAACACAATTACAAATACCAGCCCACAAAAGAATAAAGCTTTCTCAAGGGCTAGGACAATAGCCTACAATTCTAACTGGTTTTCTGTTAAGAAAAATATTACATAAAAATTTGAGAGTTATATTTTGAACCTACCTACATTTTAAAAATAATATTAACATTATGGCCTTTAGGCAATAATATGAAACTGCAATTTACACAATACATGAAAACATGTGGTTGTTGCGAACACTGCGAGTTTAGTGATGAAGATCCAAACACTGATTAATGACTATTCTTATTATACTGTGTGCAGGATGTTGTAACTGTAAAACTAATGGGGAGGTTTATATTGCATGTAGTGTAATATAAATACTCCCTTTTGGAGAAGAGAATTTATGAACACCTTTATTGTATTGTAAAGTGGGAAGAGAAGAATGCCCTGTATAGATTCACACTTTATTGTGAAAATGTTAAAAGTTTATTTTTATAGTGGGCAAAATGATAATTAGACCAGGGGGTGGCTGGTGGGGAAATAACTTGGATCATGAAATTCTCTGGCAAATTAAACTAAACTCTACTATTGCACCAGCCTTAAATGATGGCATCTGCCTTTGCAGTATACTAATATTAAGGCAGCAACAAATTTTATGAATTTTGTCAAGTGTAAATTTTAGGTTTTAAATGTGCTTTTTTAATAATTTTGTATTAAATGCCTTAACAATGTTTATAGCTTGAGCAAAATTTTACAACTGTAATGGCTTTCTGTAGTATTTGACATTCTGAATATACGTTTAGTCATTTTTACTTGATTTAATGTGAAAGTGTTTTTTGGTGTGTGTGTGTGTGTGTGTGTGTGTGTGTGTGTGTGTGTGTGTGTGTGTACATCTTTAGGAATTTTCACAGGCTTTGTTCAGCCTGTTGATTGACAGTTCTTGAGGGTGTGGTTTTACTTCTCTCTGCTCTTAAATTCAGTGTTTAAAGGCATTTTCATAGTTCTGAAGTCATCTAGATTTGGATGAAAGTAGTGGTTTTACCACTAAGTATTCTTTCTTTCTACAAGAACTGTGAATTGGATTGATTTCTACCATTGTTGGATTCATTTGCTGTGGTCTTTGGCTTCCTGGTCAGTTGTTTGCTCATTGTTTATAATTTAACAACTTTAAATTAGGCTATGTTGCATTATCCCAAGATATTTTTGCGTTTTCACATAGCTGTTCTCTTCTTGAAAGACCGTTTATTGAAAAGTCCTATCAACATTTTCTTGGATGAAAGCACTCAAATACTTTTTGGTTAAAAAAAGTATTTTTTGTGCAAGTTTACTAATTTGGTTTACCACCTTCATGGGAGATTCTCTCTTATATTTGTTCTTATTACATGAAATTTTTTAGGCAGACACTGTTCAATGATAAGCTAGCATTGAACAAAAATAATCCAGACAAAGAAAACTATATATTTATTCTTACAACTCTTTCTAATGCTTTTGTCAAATAAAGAACTATGTTACAGCAATCATGAAGCAACCTAGCATAACAAACTTGTATAATATTGTGATCATTCCCTACCAACAGAAAAAAAAACTACATTCAAAAATTCATTAAAACCCCATTTAAAAATACAACAAAAACATTTTATATGATATTAATGTTTTCATTTAGCCCAGGATAAACACTTTCCTCTAATATACTTGCCATTTAACTTCTTCTATGATAGTGCTTCTAGAATTTTCTACATCAGTCTTTCCAGAGGTTTCTAATCTGTTCCAATACATATAATATAAATTCTTAACATATAGTTTTAGTGTCCTTTGTTTTAATAGCATAAATGTGTTCTTTTATCTGGTCAGAAAGCTTTTCTTCTACCTTTTCTAAATGGAAACAAGAAGAGGACATGCATAAGTCACATTAAACTACTAATGTAGCGGAACAAACCAATCTACTCTCAACAAGTATAGTTCCACAGAAACACTTCAAAAATTAATACTGATGTCTCAAGAATAAAATTGCAACATTTAAATACATTTTCCAAATTTGAAGTTTTCATAAGTTTTTTTTTTTTTTACTTCAGCAGTCTCCATTATCATCGCTATCCTCCAGTCCAAATTCTAACTGCCCATTCAAATTCAGTTCTCTCTTATCAATAAAAAGTGGTTACAAACCCATTTTAACCAAATCTAGGCAGGCAAGTAAACATTTCCAGTTATTCTTAAAAATATTCTTGAAACTTATGTTATCCACACTATTGGCCACAGGAAATCCTAACGAAAAGTCAACTTATAGGACAGTCCTGGAAGTAATAATTCTAATTACTCAGACTCTCATCCAAATTGCCTTTACATAAAATGTGATTCCATTTAACAAAAAGGTTTAATCACACCCTCTGTCAAACATTTAATTCACCCATATTATCCAATATCAAATTATCTGAAATCAGTCCAGATAACAGAATACTTTGTCCTATTATGATTTCCTTTAGAGAGTGGGTGTGCACTAGTGACATGCATATAATTATTTATAAATATTTATCTATATGTGTTTGTTGTTGTTTGTCTTTCGGCTTTTCCTGGTTAGGGGTTGCCACAGCGGAACTCCGGTCCGCTAATAATTGGCAGTAGATTTTTCACGAATGCCGAGGTGCCAGCTCAACGTTCAACCTTCAATGAAGGCATGCCCATTTACACATGTCTTTTGAACGCCCACCCAACCACGGAAAGGACATGCAGACTCCACACAGAAGGCACTCCCTGCACTCCAGCTGAGAATCGAACGGGAGAACCTCTTGCTGTGAAGCAATAATGCTACCGCTGCACCACCGTGGATGTTCATTTGTTATCTATATATGTTAGAGGCAAATGCTCATGTGATCTTATACTTTAAACTTTTATCTTGCTAACATTAAAATTGAATTCTAAGAAATTAAAACTATTTTGCAATTTAGGTTGTATATTATTTACATAATTTGAATAGTCTTCAAGAATACAAACGGGGTAATCAATTAAATGCCCAGACATCTTAACCTTTTTGTAATGGGATGCAGTATAACAAATAGTTCTTCCCAATCCCAAATAAATAAATCAGCAAACCTGGGGACAACTGCCACCCCCCTAGGTGCACCACATTTTTTCTGTAATCAAAAATATGAAAAAGGTATTCTCAAAAAAACAAAAATTGTACTGATGTAATCACTTGTGAAATGTGTAGCACAATACAGAAAATAGTTCATTTCTAAACTTAAAAGTCTGTGGAATAACATTACACAAAGAGGCAATTTCAGCTGTAACTAAAAATATGGTCTATTTAAAATTCATTGTGTGAAGTTGATTCATCTTATTCAGTAAAGCTCAGGAGTCTTTGATACATGAATGAGTATACTGCACCAGTTTATTTAACAATCTAAATACACATTCAGTTCTATTACCCTTAGCTAATACTATGGACATGAAAGGAAGATTCTGTGGCTTTTATGTACTTTACATAAACCAAAAAAATACTATTTTATGATATTTAATCAATAAACATTCATATAAAATACATCAAACCCTAAAGCAATAAATCTGAAAGAACCAAATCAACTCACTAATAGGCTAAATTAATCTCACTCTTCTTAATGTGTGTAATAATGTACATCAATCAATAACTCATTTTTATAGACGTGTGTATCTAACCACCATAGATCCACTTTTGTCATCCTTAAATCTTAATTTACTGTTAGTGTTCAAAGTGGTTAAAATTTTCCTTTCTTAAAAAAAATTACAAAATCTGTGAACGTGTAGGTGTTGCAAAAAAGACACAACATCTTTCTCACAAAAATTCAGAGACTGATAAAGGTGAACTTAAAGCCAGATTAAAGGTGTTAGGCTTGTTACAATGATAATTGACACCTTTTTGCTCAAAAATAAACATGGACCATTTCTCATTCTACATTTGAACATTCCATGAGATTTATTTTGTGTGTTAGGAAATTTAAACTTCCTAACATGCAATTTTAATTCAATTATTGTATGTGCCTCATCTTCTCATCTAGCTGGTACAAATGAAAAACCTCTCTCAAGCACTTTTACCTCTATCAATCAAGTGTCATTGAACATAAAATTACTTAAGTATCCATTTATTATCCTTTTTACTTGTTCTTTTGGAAGTTCTTCTAATGACGGTTATTCCTGTATATGTTCTGAAGGAGAGTCCTGTTTGAGATTGCCAACATTCCGCTTTTGTCACAGTATATCCTCCTGCCAGTGGAATGATGTGACACAGACATCTGATGTAACTTTATCTCAAGTCCAACTGGATGTTGGAATTTAATAGGCCTGTTTGTGCACTGCTGTTCTTCTCTGCAATGCAACTGAACCATCTTGGCAGTGGATGGGACTCCCCAATAAAATAAGAACAAGAATAGAATTTTTGTGTCTATACAACCTTATTGGGTGAAGTGACTTGAGATATATGATTGAATGTATGTCATACAGAATAAGCCATGTACCATTCTTATATGCTGTTTCATAGCATTTTCATTTCTTTTTTAATTTAGGATTCTTTATACCAATTTCCATCCTACTCACATTACTCAATCCATTTTCAAATTCAGACTTATTTAATGGAAAATTAGAATGCAATATGATTTTATGTAATTCCTTGTTTTCAGCTTCAAGAGATACAATTTCAATTTCTTTATGCTTAATTAACATTTTTGATCAAATCCCAGTCTTATTTAAGAAAAAAAACATTATTGGTCTGTTGGTCACTGTAAGATGTTTAACAAATAATTTGATATATGCCACTAATGCACACCACTAATGCACACCTACAGTAAGTAAAGAAACACACAAGAAAACAAGATATTCATTTAAACTGATTTCAGATTATTTGAGATTTGATAATAAGGTGGATGAATTAGTTGAACATTTGCTCATAATAGGTATAATGAGGCCTTGTTGTTAAATAATACATGATGAAAATAATTTTATAAAGGTTAAATGGAATTATATCTCATCTAAAACAATTTGGGGGAGCTTTCAATTGTCAAGGATGCTCATGAAGTGATAACTATACCATTTCTGGTGGAATATAGTGAGGATAGCAAGTATCAAGAATATTTTTTAAGAAATGGAAACAGTTTTACTTGGCTACCCATATTTGGTTAAAAAGTGGGTTTACAACCACATTGCATTGGTAAGAGGACAGAATTTGAAAGGGTGGTTGGAATTTGCATGGAAGAATAAAGAATAATGGAGACTGATGAAATTAAAAAAAAATCATATGGAATGTTCAAATACAGAATGAGTCTAAGGTTATTTTTGAGACATCAGTGTTACATTTTAAGTGTTTCTACAGAATACCAGTCCAATATATAATTAATTCTTCAACTACATTGGTAGTTTACTGTTTCTTGAGAGTGCCCTGTTCTTGTTTTGTGCAGAAAAAATTAAAATAAAGCTTTCCAACTGGATAAGAACACATTTACATGATTAAAACAATGGATACTAATACATATTCTACAATTTGTGGTTTTATTAAAAGATGTCTACTTTGTGTATTTGAACATACTGTAGAAACCTCTAGAGGCAGTGATGTAGAAAACTATCTGGATATACCAGAAGTTAAAAATGATAAAAAAAAGGTTACAGGCAAAATATATCTTGGGTTAAATAAAAAGATTAATATCAAATGTATTTTAAAGAGAAACTATATTTAAATATTTATTTAAAAATGCATTACATTTTTAAGTGGCATTTTCATGAATGATTGAATTTATTATCATATGATGTATAAAAAGGAAATGCTGTAGAGCCTTGTCAAAGGAATGCTGTTGATAACCTACCAAAAGTACAAAAGGATATTCATACATACATCACTTTAATTTGTTTTTATTTCAGAACTTCATTAGAATAATAAAGCCAGCCAGGTACTATTGCGTGTTCTGACATAATCGGTTAATAAATAACTGGAATTATTAACATCCTTTGCTACCCCACGCGATTCAAACGTCGTAGCTCTAGGACACATTCATTAATACTCAGGAACCCCTAATGAACTTCCCTGTAGAGAGAGAGAGAGAGAGTGTGTGTGTGTGTGTGTGTGTGTGTGTGTGTGTGTGTGTGTGCGTGTGTGTGTGTGCGTGTGTGTGTGTGCGTGTGTGTGTGTGTGTGTGTGTGTGTGTGTGTGTGTGTGTGTGTGTGTGTGTGTGTGTGTGTGTGTGTGTGTTTTGAGTGCCTGGGTTTTCCGATCTATGAAAAAAAGACATGCCAGTAGGTAGACTGGTGTTGGTCATATTGTGAAAAGAGGAAGTCAGTGACCTGTGATGGATTGGCACCCCATCCAGGAAAGGTTTCCCCACTTTATATCCTTTGTTTTCTAAGATAGATTCGGTCTCCTTGCAATCCTGAACAGGATAAGTCAGTGCAAAAATAGATGAATTAATGAATCACAACTCTTAAATAAACCTTTACATTTTGTCAAAGAAAAAGAGAAAATATTATAATGACCTCCAATTTAAGTGTAGTGATTATTTCATAGATATACAGTAAACCAAATACACTTAGCTTATTTCCCAAGAGGCTCATTGACAAAGTTGGAACAATTCACTGATTATACTACGGCCACTTCATGTTTACTTACAGTTTGAAATATCTTTCAGCTAGCAATGATGCTAGAATAAAAGGCCCTTTCATTCCTAGAATTGAATGTGAACATAAGATGCACACACCTACATAAAGCAATACATTTTAACAATAAGTAATTTTAGCACTTTGACAGTGTGTTTAAGTAGCAAAGCAAAATTAATTTATTTCAAGATAAATGCTTGCTCTGGCAGCAAAATAAAATTAATGTTTGCAGTGTGTGATGACAGAGTACTTTGCAACAAATTAACTTACCTAAATTCATCAAGTTACAGATCCTACTTGCATATGGAAAATTATTTTCTAATCATAATCTGCCAATGGATTTATATTTATAACCTAACTACTCATCTAACCCATATATTTAGAAAAGTACCCAAGAATAAGATGCTAACAGTTTTGTGAAAACTGGTGATGATATCATCAGAAAGATCTAAAAAGGGGTATCTGCCAGCATGTGGCATAAGTATTGCCAACATAATATACAGTTTTTAAAACCAGACCAAAAATTGTATTCTGGCTGTCAGTCATGCCAGGACAGCAAAGAAAAGTTACAGAATTTTTTAAGGTAAGCAAAGGCCGGGCCTGGGATCTTCTACACTTTATTATTCAAAGTGCATCTTCCTGGGCTTTATGTTTTCTGGCATAGACACGAGCACAAAGAGGAAGATTTGTTCAAAACAGACTTAACATGAAGCTTTAACTGGAACAGCACAGGCACCACTTTTAGTGTTCTCTGTATATTGAGGATGAAACTTGGTGTTCTTTAGGAGGTACACAGTGGAAGCCTTGCAAAAAAATGTTTAAACCATTTCACAGTTCATGGCATTCCTAGTGGCTCATAAGAGTTTATGAAAAATTAAAGATTCTGTTAATAAATATTTGAGCCACAGTATCAGTCTTACCTTGGAGAAGAGCCATAACTATGGCTATGTCAGCAGCAAGTGGCTTTGGCTTTGATACGTATAATTTATTAAATTACTGGCACTGCTCCAGTGAAGTGCCCACTGGTCATTAGTCATGAAAACAGTCGTTTCATGGATGGTACAAATCAAATTAAATGAGTAAATTGTTACGAGATCAGGAAATTGCCAATAGCAGAGCAGTCATGTTGCAGCAGTTTTTTTTAGAATTAAATAAGTATTTTCTCATTAGGAGCTTAGAAAATGTATTTATATGAACCAGGAAGTCAATGAAATAATTTCCCAAGCACAACTTATTTCTTCTTAATTTCATACACGTCTGCAATCAGTGTCAAAGGCTATCAGCATGGTGAAATTATAAAAGTATAGTATAGTACTCATTACGTCAAAGACAAGTGTCATAGTACATTTAAGCTTCAGCATCATATTACAGACCCTGAACTAAATACCTAAATATTGTATACAGTTACTACCGAGAGTCTCAAAGATACGTGATGTTCTAGTGAATTAGTAATGGATATCCTTCTGTGTGCTTCAGAGATGTCTTGCAGTTTAACAGGGTAGGTCACACTGAACCAATGGGCCTTTTAGAGGGGAAGTCATGGATTATAAGGCAACAGGGGGAAAATAGGAAATCACCAGAATGTGCAAATAAAATGAGTCCAACAGAAATATAAATATAAATTAATATTTATAATATCAATAACTGAGGTAGCCATACTAGTAGTGCAGCTGCTATGAGCCAAGTCTCCAGTCATACTACCAATAAACCCATTCCTGGTTAACCTGTTTGCATTACATTTATAGTAGAATTCCATATTGTTAGCAGTGCACAGCAATTGCACTTATTAGGACTTAAACCAAGTACTGGTGTAGGACTTCGTAAAGCACTTGTGACTAGTGCATTGAAAAATTATTATCTTAACAGCGTGTACTGAAAGGTTAAAGGTGAAAGCCAAGCATGTGCAGTTAAGTGAGCTAGTGGGCTGTAGCAAATCTTATTGACTGGTAAAGCTGAATCAAAGTGCCAAGATTGTGCACACCATGTCCTCATTGGTTAATATCTCTGAGTCACAGCCATAGAATTTATGGTTCATTCTAAACCTTTTGTCCATGAAGTGGAGTCTGCATCTTGTGAACGTGTGTGTGTGTGGATTTTTCTCTGGCTATTCCAGTTTTTCTTTCCCTCAAGAAAAGATTCTGCATGACTGACTACTCTCAACTGGCCACATACCTTATCCCCCTTGCCATTACTGTCTGGGCTGTGGCTAAAAAGGGTCCAAGGTGGACAAGTTAATTTACTCCATTAAAGAATGAATGAATAAAGTCAAAATAAAGATACCAATAGTTGCCTTCCTTACATCTGTGGACATTCAGATTTCACACCAATACATATTATATATTTTTTCACTCATCAGGCCCTGAAGCCCTGCCAAGCACCCACACTCATCTTGGCTCTTACTGTCCAAACCTTACACCTGCAGGATCTATTAACCACCAGTGAAGACAGAGTATTCAGTCTACTTCTACTGGCATATCACCACAATTGGTTGCAAAATGTCTATCAGGTGTTTACTGGGTCATGAGAGAATAGACCCGAGAAGTAGTCATTTGGTTGACACTATATTCTCAAGTGAGATAGTGTATGGCTTTCTTCAATGAAACACCTGCTTTGGTGTGATGGAAGTGATTTCTTATTATTTCCAAGATGTAGTGAGATTAGTGATGGTTATAGTTCTTAGAAAGAGAGAGAGAGGAAAAGAGTGCAGCCCTCTGCATAGGGGTTACAGCGGGGCAAAAAATACATGACCTTTTTGTTGCAAATAAATGCATTTTTTGATGTCTAGTTTTTGATCAGAAACAATTTTTAATAGAATTGGGTTCAAGAAACTGACCCTTACCTGTGGTTTGTATATAGTCCCTTGTGCAATGCATCTCAGCAACTGTATAACTTACAGTCTGAGATATTAACAGTATCAGGACAGCTCTTTGGTTATTCGCCGCACCATGATATCTACTTCCTCTAGCCCCCAGTATGAACCTGCAGTTTGGCAGATAATACTTTCACCCTTCACGTAGGATAGGGCAACAGGCACAAGATACTTAATTTCACTCTTCCCTGTTGGCATTTGAGTGGGGGGAATGGTTGGCTTTCAAGTGGTGGGAATGGTAGCTAAATGCATCAACTGACAGCATACATGGGAACAAAATCTCTACACCAGCAAGCTAGCACACCCAGGAGTGAGACAGGAGTAATTCATTTAAGGCTTTCAGATTCCTGGCAAATTGCCTTCAATAACTGTTTGATAGACAGCACACAGTATTAAGGTTTTGAGGTATAAATAAGCTGCTTCCCATAGTCAAGGATAAACAGCTCGATTCCTTCCACCTCTATTTACCCTTCTGTGTAACTATAAGTCAGTCACTTGACAACAGAGTGCTCTCAGACTGCCCCTGAAAAGGGACACGTATCCAGTGGGCTTACCTGGTTAGCAAACATACAAAAAAAGATGTGTTACTCTGGGGAAACACAGCTCTGCCTAGTAGTACAGGAAGCAGTAATATGATCACAACTCTAACGATTAAAGGAAAAGTAATTTAGCCATTATTGATAAATAAATTAGAATAACTAGGTATTGGTCTAATCTTGATAAGGTGTATAAGCTGCATGGGATACAAATAGGGCATAACAAGCATCATACAGCAGGTGAATTTCTAGGTTACGGTCAGGGTAACCCACGGGGCTCAGTCCCAAGTTTATACTTGTTTAGGCTCAGCTTTCAAATCTACTTTTTTCATCTGAGGTGTCCTATAGTCTGTGCTCAGATGACTTGAAAATGGATAAATTGATTACATCTGCTACAGACAGGACATGTCTGCAAAAGAACCTGACTAAATTTCACTATTTGCACACAAGAATAACATGCTGATAAATACATCAAAAACTATGCATTTGAGATGGTTTACCTTTATAACCGCGATTTGCAGAAGGGTGAACTGTACATACCCAAAAGGCAGTCTGCAAGATATGCAAACACCGAAAGTAAAAAGGTGTGAATGTGCAATGAGTGAATGCACAGTGAGATTCGCTCATTGCACATTCGACATTCAAGGGCAGATTGCACTATAATGGGGAATTGCGAAATGGTTCCTTTCCCCACTGTAGTGCGATCTCTGAGTTAGAATAATAAAGTAGGGGGTGTAGGGGATGCAGCCCCCCACATGTGGGGTGCCGGGGGGCTTGCCCCCCTGCTTTACAGTTTGTTTGTTTTTTCTTCGACTTTCATGTTCGAAATACAGCAAATCTGCTGTTCGATTTGCTGTTTTTCGAAGATGTAGGTGTGTCGACATTGTTAGTTTCGTGGATTAGAGTCGTTCATGTGAGCACTCGTCCTTCTGCAAATTACGGTTATAAAGGTAAAACTTTGAGATTTGGGAAACTGACTGAAGAGTGAATATTTAATAGAGCACATATCATTTAAGGACCTGGGTGCATGGGTAGAGCCAGGTTTGAGGTTTTCTAATCATATCAACCAATTGATTAAAGATAATTACAAAACTGTAGGCTGTATAAAAATATTTACGAAATCCAAGAAATCAGAAATTATGAAATGTGTTAATTACATCATACAAAAATTAGAATGTGAAATAGTACTGAAACTTTAGAAGAAAACTAAAACAAGAAAAATGGAAAAAGTACAAAGAAAAACACCAGCGAGGGCATCCATGGATGCAACATTTTTAAATTGTGAAGATTAAAATATTTGAACCAGTACAGTGTTTCATATAAATATTTAAGAGCCCTTATTGAAGTGTATAATCATCAGACATGTGTAGATTATACAGGAATGAGGTATGTACTAAATGATTGTCAGAGAGTAGCTGAAGCAAGCAAGAACTTTAAGTATTTTAAAAATGTCAAGCAATAATTAAACATGAAAATGTTTAATATTTGCCATTCATTTGTTTTAAAAAATGAAATACACGAATAATTGATATTCTTTATACAAATAACAGAGGTAAAACAAGATGGGATTATGCAAGACATGTTCATTACTGGTCTTACTCTATAGTTTAGTTTGAGCATTAAGATACACACTACAGAAAAAAATCCTCTGTATGACTTTTAATATAAAAAGGGCTTCAATTAAAGTAGTCATTCAACCCCAATAAAAAGACACCAAAGTTCATCAAATGCCATTACCAGAAGCTCTCATACTAAATTAATATTACTCCAAGGACCTACACCTTTAATGTATGTGACCACATTATTACTTTGCAATGCATGTTTAACAGCTGCAATACGTTCGGATATTCTTAAATTTTAATTCCATTCCACCCACATATATTGCCCCCAAGTACGGACCATATGCTACACCAAGGTTAGTGTCATAAGGAAAATAATCCCAATTATATTTTTACTGCATAGTCCAAAACATTTCCTAAACATTTACAAAAAAGACATTTTTAATATTTATGACACACTTTCATGGTTGGCTTGTTTGCCCGGATGAAAACTGGCGAATACTTAGTCAAACTTTTCTATACTACATGGAAATCTGCAATATAACTGATTGCAAAGGAGATATGATCACACACATTTTTTCCTCTCTTCCTGAGCAGTATACTGACTGTCATGTATTTACTATGCCCATCAATTTCTTCCACTTTTTTCTCCTTTTGGGAAATCCTCTCTCTCACAAGTCCTCCATATGTTCTTCCTGGGAAAAATTTAAGTTGACCTTGTTTTTACCCTTTTTGTTACAAAATGTTCTCAGCACTAACCTTATTAAGCATCTCTACCATTTTTTCTTAAAGTGAAATAGTGGTGTCCTCAGACTAAAAAATCCTTGCAGCTCTGAATCCTTTTCCTTAGCCTGTTAATCATACCATAACCTCTATTCTTTGGAATCCTATGCAAGAAAATAATCATCTAGTATGAGCATAGCATATTTTGTATACAAACAGGTGTTCACATCCCGAGGGCCCTATACAGCTTCAGTATATACGCATACAATGTGTGTACACATACTTTCATATAAAATCACACATATCCAGACTGACTGTTGATTTCTCTATATCGATTTTTTGTGCATTGATTTGTTAGTTTACTAATCATTTCTATATGTTCATTGAACTCTCACCTCATTTCCTCTTAGCCAGAACATGAATCTATGGTTATTTTATTTTTTTTTATTTTATTTATTTTACATTTGTTAACTGGGCTAGTCCAACTGGATATATGTCCATTTTCAGTGGAGGCCCGGGGAGAAAATCTCCTCTACGTACTACTTAACAAGATAAAGATATACATGAATATACAATATAGGAAAAACATATGCTTTAAACCTATGACAGGTTGTATAGACATTTGAATACAATATGAGGCTTAGCAGGGTAAGAAAAAAAATAAAAATGATGAACTTAGATACTCTGTTTCAATTTGTAGTTAAGAAGAAAAAGAAAGGGAGTTAAGGAATCAGATAAAATAGAAGCAAAAAGAAATTAGCTAACCAGGGTTATTGCATGAGCATAACCAGTGGTTGGTTAGGAAGAATTTTAGTTTAGTTTGAAATAGGGGGAGAGAAGTTAGGGTTGTGAGGTCTTGTGGTAACTGGTTCCATATTTTGCCAACTGAGTTGGAAAATGTGGAGTCACCTGCTGAGTTTTTAGATAGGGAAGTTTGGATCAGTATTTTGTTAGAGGAGCGTAGGTACTTCTGATTGTTATAGGGTTTTATGAGGGTGGAGAGTACTGGAGTGTTGTCGGGGTGATGAAGGGCATTATGGGCAATAGAGAGTTGGTAGTATTGTATTAGGTGGGGTAATTCCAGCCACCTTAGTTTTTTAAGATTTATACAATGATGAGTTATATATGGAGAGGCAGTAGCAAATCTGGCAATGTTGTTATATGATGTAGCTAGTTTGTTAAGATTTTGCTTAGAAAGATTAGTGTATATAGAGGAAGCGTATAATAGGGTTGAGATTAAGTGGGTTCTAGCTATTGTAGTTCTGGCTTCAGTAGTAAGAAAAGATTTGATTCTGTAGAGAGAGCCTAGTTTTCTGTTAGTAGATTTTATTGTAGAGTTAATATGGTTGTCGAATCTTAATTGATTGTCAATAGTAATACCCAAGAGTTTTGTTGTTTGGTCAGGAGAGATAATGGTCCCATTATTGGATGTAAGTGTAAAATTGATAGAGGAAGACAAGTGGGTGGGTGGAAAGAGCAGGAGTTTGGTTTTCTTGGGGTTGAGGAGAAGACAATGATTAGAGAACCATTGCTCTATAGTTGTGAAGGTTTTTTGTGTGAGAGAGTGAAGTTCTGTCTGTGTTGAGGCTGAGCAAATGATAGTAGTGTCATCTGCATATTGAATACATATTGTTAGTGGAGTAGCTAGATGAAGTTCATTTATAAAAATGGAGAACAGTAGAGGACCTAAGATAGAGCCCTGAGGGACCCCTATAGAGGTGGGGAGGAGATCAGAGAGTTGGTTGTCCCAGAGAACTGCCTGTTTTCGGTTGTCTAGATAGGATATGAACCAGCTTAAGGCAGGGATATCTAGTGAGAGGGACTTTAAATGATGGAGGAGAAGTTGGTGATTGACCATGTCAAAGGCTTTGGACAGGTCTACGAAGAATGCTGAAGAAGGAGTATTATTGTTGCGGTTTTTGTTAATTGAGTCGATAAAGGATAATAAGGCTGTGCTAGTACTATGGTATGGTCGAAACCCATGTTGGCAATTAGCTAGGAGATTGTAGCTTAGTAGGTGATTTAGTAACTGTTTGTGGATGCATTTCTCCATTATTTTTGCAAGAGGAGATAGTAACGCTATAGGGCGGAAGTCAGAATACTCAGTAGAGTCACCTCCTTTGAAAAGAGGGATAATGTAAGAGATTTTCCAGACTGATGGAATTGTACTTTCTTCTATGGTCCTGTTTGATCAGTATAGAGATGGGGTATGCTAAAGCTTTTGCACCTAGTTGGAGGTATTCTGCTGGTAATCTGTCAGCTGAGGGGGTTGTGGGTTTTAGTTTATGAAGTAAGGACAGTATATGAGAAGTGGGTATGGGTTTGAGGTGAAATGGGGGGGAATGGAGCTAGGGGCAAATAGTTTGGAGGTATCTGGGTTTTGTTGGTTAGCTAGCTTTAGTATGGCTGAAGTGAAGAAAGTGTTAAAGGCGTTAGCTGTTTGTAAGGGGCAGTCGGGGTTAGAGCCTAGCGGATTTGGTGTGGCAACTTTACCAGGGGATAACAGCTTGTTGATAGAGGTCCAAAATTTATGTGGATGGTGAAGGGAAGATTGTTGAAGCTGAGTATAGAAGTTCTTTTTATCTTGTATGATGGCTTTTTTTGTCATATTTCTTTGTTGTCTAAAAGTGACATTATTAGTTAAGCTTTTTGTGGTTCGCCATTTAGCCCAGGCTTTATTCCTACTTAGGATTAGTTTTTTAGTGTTGTTTGAGAGCCATTGGGCTGTTTTAGATTTGACACGTGTAGAACGCATTGGGGCATGATGTTCAAGGATAGTGAGAAAAGTGTTATTAAAGTAACTAACAGCTTTATCTATTGGGAGAGATTTAAGAGGTGACCAGTTGACTAGCATAAGTTCATTTTGAAACAGACTGTGGTCAAAATATTTTTTACTACAGAATGATCTGACTTGGATGGGGACAGTAATACTTGTTTTATGCCTAATATAATGTTAATAATAATGTTATTTATAGCATTTTTGTGTTCAAGAACCACCATCACTCATAAGTCCTTAAATGACATTCTGTACCTCTGAAGGCAGCCCACATTGCTCATTTAAATTCTTCACATTTGCACGAACATTAAGTGCACCTCTAAAGCTTCTTAAGTACAATAATCTGCACTGTTCTACCCCAGACTTTCCATTCAGCCACAGGAACCCATAACTAAACGTCATCATGCTTATTAGTATAACACTTACAGGGCCACACACTTGTTACTAACAGCAAATGCTCCCTGATAATTCTCAAAAAAATGTGTTACAAGCCCCAGTGGTATGTAACTACTCCTTAGTCTGCCTTCAGTCCTTTGAAAAGGAGTTCTGGAACAAATGTTTCAGATGATGAGGGAGACCCTTTTCTCAAAGTCCCCTTTCCCTCCCTTCCATATCATCAGAATATCAGAGGCATACAGTCATCTTTCAGTCTTTTTCACTAGCAGACATCACACATGTCAAGGACCCAATGATCTTCAGAGTCCCATATTAGTTATCTGAACCTTGGGCTTTTCCCCAATTTGCTCCAAGTTAAACAGATCATTTTTTGAAGAACGCACTGGATTGTTGAGGGCAGACTGCTTAAAGGTAGTTCACATTCACCTCAGTGAAGGACATTAGCAAAGTCCCTACAGGTCAGCGGCATAACATTTAAGAGCCAAATGGTGTAGTAACAGGTGAGGCTGCAGTAGAGTGTTCCAAGGTCAATTCCAGTCAAGAATCCAGGCAGTGGCATTGCAGTGTACAACTTGTATTCCTAACCTCCTATAGTATGTGCCTATTATCTCTCCCCTCTTTCAAATCGCAGAATAATCTCAGTCTCCTGCAGAGTCTGCACATAGCAAAGAATGCTGTATCTTCTGATGCTTCCAAGTTTAAAACTAAAGCATTCATCTCTTGAATCATCAGTGCCTGCTTGTACAGCTGTTGTTACATTACATCTGCCGGATGGCAAAAGATAACAAGCCTTTTTAGTCTGCCCTTTAACAACATTTAGCAAACCACCTCACCAGCATCCTTACCCATTCCCCCTCAACCATTCTCTACCAGTCATACACCCTGCCGAATAACTCTTTTTTGATTTGCTCAAAACCAGCCATTCTTATAGTCCATTGGGTAAGCCAGCAAACCCTCCAAGTACAAGTACTTTCAAAACTCCAAAGACTACTTGGTTTCTTAAAACTGGATACATGTTTACCACCTCCTTCCATCTTAGCCTTCCTGTTCAGGAAGGCTCATTCTCTTCCCTTAAACATGATCATGTGTATCCACATCATACCATTATATGTATGATCACTAGAGTAGTTTTCAAGGTCTTTTTTACTCTTGGGTCATATCCTTTGACCTCCATTACATACATTCTTTTGTACTCCAACATGATGTCCATCTTCTTGAATCACCTTCAGACATGCATACATTCCTCAAAGATGGAGTCTGAGGATGGACCATTCAGAAGGGAGCATTATTTCTCCCAGGAACATAACCTAAAATCCCACTTGGGCTGACAATGGTGTCTTTACTCTGCCCTTGGTGGTACAGTCCAGGCATTACCAATATCTCCCATTCCTTACCCTGTTTTCTTGCCATCAGCTCCACACCTTCGACCAGATACTACCATACCAGAGCTATGGGCGACAAACCTGCACTGTTTTTGTACATTTGGCTGCAATGAACCATAACTGCTAGATTTATAATTACTCAGTCAGCATTTCCAGAACTTTTCCTAGCTCTTCCCACAGTCTCCACTGCTGATCTTAACTATCTTAACTTTGTATCAATAAAGAATTTGATTGTTTCAATGTGTAGCTGAGGGGATAGGGAATATGAATGCATTAAAAAGAATTAGACCCAGGATAGAGTCCTCAGTACCTTTCACTTCCTTTATTCTTGACATCAGCCATGCAGCATTGTCAAGTTCTCTTAGCAGTCACCAGTGTGGCAACAAGGCACAGGACTTAGTGAGATCCAGTTAAGCCACCTCTACCAGTACTCATCATTCAAGTTCTTCTTTAACCCAGTTCCAAAACTAAATACAGGTTTGACAGACCACTTCTTTTACCAAACATCCATTTTTTTTGATGACCTGGAGACTGTTGTCCTAAAGGAAAGTACAACCTTTCCCTAAGGATTTTTTCCATGAATTCTCTATTTGCTTTCAGTCTAATATACCTCTTATACCCTAGATTTCTCTTGCACTTCCCCTCATACACTTGCTATCCTTCAGCCACCAGACACTCCTGCACTGATGAGGGATCTCAGGCAATGGATTAGCAAGCACACTGGCCAAACTCTTGAGGAACCTTGGAGACAGACCACCTGGTCCCTTTGATTTATCACCCACTTCTTCCAAGGCTGTGCACCTTGCCCTCCAGCTAGTCCTATACCATAAGTAGTTTTCCTTACTTTTATCCAGAAAGGCTTATCCACGAAGACTGAAGCCAAATGTTCATTTAGTACCTCTGCTTTTTCCTGTATTCCATTATCTCTATCCCATCTTTGCCCAGCCTGCCTAGTTCTCTCCCTACTTTCTGCCCTATATCTAAAGAGCATCCCCCCCAATTACATACCCCTTCTACCAACTCCCTTTCACACTGCACCTTTTCTGCCCTCACATTTTTGTCCCTTCTGCTTGCCTTCTTCTACTGTACCACCTTTACCTCTCCACTCCACCTCTTATACCTATCTGTACATAATTTGTTTTACATGCTAGTTTCACAAGTCATTACCTCTTTTTATCTCTTCCTCAAACCCTTGTACATAGATATAAGCTATTTCTCAGATTGTTTATTTTCCCAGTTTGACAACAGACTCCTAAATTATATCTTACCTTCCTCCAGTTTGATTTACTCCCCTAAAATTCCACAGTAATAGCCCAGCTCTGTGGCACAGGATGATAAAGCTCTGGTTCTGATCCAAGGTTTAGCACTGGCTCAGACACTGAAAAGCCATGGTAGAGGAAGGGGGAATTACATGACTAATACTGGTTCATCCCATTTTGGGTGGTGAGAGAACTGGATTCCACTCAGTTGATTGTCATCATGAAAGTGAAGGCTTGCACAGCATAGAAATGGCCAGGACCTGGTAAATTGGAATTGCAATCCCAAGCTGGCAACAATAGTATTTGGTGTGTGAGTGGAAGACTGCCTATAAAATGTGGAGGTAGCAGGTGCTCATGTCTGTCTCCAGGAGCAGGCATAGGGTCTTATTTACAAACACTCATGTTACCTGGGTGCCACTAAGGCACAAACTACCTCCATGGTTACCTCTATAGTTTGTTCTTGCATTAATGCTGGATTCTGGTCAGTGATGAAAGAAAAAAATGACCAAGATTAACAGTAGTGCACTGATGACCAGGAAACATGGAAACAAAAGTAGAAAAAAAATCCAGCTACCACCTTTGTATTCTTACCCCTCACCATCTTAAACTACAAAATGGCAAGATCACATCTGGTAAAGGACAAAGAAAAGTTGGATATCTCTGCCCGCTCTACCTTGGTTAATTCCAGCTCCAGAATTTTGTTCTGGTATATTACTACATCAGTTTGTTAACCCTTATGATCAACTCAATTCCCATTCTATTCTGGAGCTCAAAATCAAGAATTCTGCTCCTGACAGATTCAGACCCAGCAACTATTGCACTCTTTGCTTGCCCCATATTCTCTCCTTCAGTCTTTCATCCTTCATCTCCCTGCCACAGGTTAGAGCCTGTAGAGAACCATTGTCATTCTTCCTCCTTCTCTACCTTAAACACCAGAGAATGTTCTAGTTTAACAATCATGGAGTTAACCTCTGCTGCCATCATGTGGTGGGGATTACCTCTGCTGCCATCATGTGATGGGGTTTACCTCTGCTGCCATCATGTGACGGGGTTTAACTTCTGTATAAAACTGACATTTGATGCTCTCCATTAAGTAGGTCTCTACCTCCAGTCCTCCCTTCTCTGTCATTTCCTAACAGCCTTTAGACAAGTGCATTCACATTCCATCCCCACATCTCTAGGCCACGTTGCTTTCATATCAGTAATGGTAATGCTTACTCCCTCTTCCTGCATCACCTTTTGCAGTTACCTCTTCTTCCTGAACAGAAGTTTGGCACTACATAGTAATGTTATGCAGCCATGATCAAGGTCAACAGTCTTTATTGCGCACAACTGTTCTCTGACCATTTTGCACTTCTGCCTCCCTGTACCTACCTCCTTTTTCTGTCTGTAACATCCCTTCCAGAGTTCACAAGTATGATTAGTGATATTTACCAGTGACCTCATTTCCAAGCAACCTACATAATGGAGAACACCATTACATATCATGGAGATATTCTCCTCTACTGAATGTCCTCCATCTGTCTATGCACCAAATCCATTTTCCCTTACCCATTGACAGAGGCAGTTATTATACCCCCTAATCATCTCATTTTAAATGCGTGATGTGTGCTGGTACACATTTCTAGGAATACTATTTCTACCTCCTGTCTTGCCATATATCTCTAACACTCCCTGACCTTGCTTGATACCACATCAACTGTCTCCTCTAAAAAGACTTTGGTACCTACATGCATCTCCCTTCTTTGACAACCAACTTGGTAACCTCTTTCTGTGCATTACAAAGTCCTAGAAAGTCCAGATCATGTAACATGGCTTCCTCTGTCTTCCTTGTGGATTTAGACACTGCCCACACTAGCACTCACCTCTTTTACTTGCAGTCCCAAGTCGCTATCTTCAGCTTCTTCCCCTGCAATTCCACCACCCCAAGCATCCTACATAGCTATACTGACTGCATCCTTCTCAGGTTCCCCCTGCAGTCTTTTAAGTTTTCACAATCTATTCTTTTTACATGCTGTCCCTTTCAAGCTGTTTGAAAACCCATCCCTTACTCACTGGTTTCCTTCTCTCCTTGCGATGTTACCCACTTCTGTCTTGGTCTGCCATTCACCACTTGTTCCACTCATTCTCTTTCTCCCGTCTACCTTTTCCTCTACCCCCATTATAGTGACTACCTTGCTTCAGTTGCCTCTTGTCTGCCAGTCCTATTGTTACCTTTTTAATGCAACTATTTAATTTGGCACCACTTCTAGTTCCATATTCCCCAATAAAACACATACTACAAACCACAAATCTTTTCCACTTCAAACGCTTCTAAGAAAAAGGGATAACCAATATCCCGAGCATCCCATCTCTAGCACACTCTTCTTCCCAGCTTGTATCGCTCTTTTTGGGATGCCCATTTCTTTGATTCCTCACTTTTCCCTTTCTTCTCATTTATGTATATAGATATATCCTTTAAATTAGTAGTGAGCTAGTCCTTTCTTGTGATACCCCTGACCTGCAAGTCAAATATAATGAAAATTATCCCTTTATGTATTTAATCGCTGTACTCTGCAAGCTTCTAGTTATTCTAGTACATCTTATGTTGTATTTGCCAAGTAAAATATTTTTCTCAGCTTTACGAAATTACCATGATCTGATCATTAACTTCAATTTTCTTGATTTATTCCAGCCCTAGACAATTTATACAAGCCTTCTATCCAATCTCATTGACTCTGTATCATTTTGCTATAGCCCCAAACAAGTAATTTAATCTGACTCTGCAGTCTTTTACCTGATTTCTTTATTTGATTGTATCTTTCTATTCTATCATATTACTTGCATGTGTTAATTCCTGACTTATTATTCTTGTACAGTACTTGGCTCTTTAAAATGATGTTTTTGTCAGTCCTGCATCTTGATTTGCACTACTAGCAAACTACATCAGTCATGATCAGCAAACGAAGGAAGGGAGACAAAGGAGTAAAAAAGAAGATAGCAAGTTTCCATTGTAATCTGAAAAACCTTCAGAATGCAAAGGATCGAGAATAGTCTAGTATGTTGGATCTCAGGTGCAGAAAAACAAACACATGGTATTCTGATGGCAGGCTGCTACACAACAGAGATAGAATCAGTAATGCAAATTTCTTATGTTATTGCAAAACCTAAAGACGTGTTCTTAATGAATCAGTGATGGTTTATTTACTTTTTATGCAAATCATTGCATTGTTTACATCAATCTTCATGAAGTAAAGTAGCAAAAATGTTTTTAAAATGATCTGGAATGAGATTCTGCAAAGTGAAAGCCAACGTTTCTTCTGCAGCACAAACAGCATGCTTCAAATGCCTTGCTCAATCTGAAAACATCTTTATTTATAACAGGGTCAAAATTTCTCTTAACTGGCTATAGTTTAAGTATGGAATGAAATGACTGATTAAAACAATGAATGCTGTTAACCAGATTACTAAAATAAGGTAGCATTTAATGAAGATTAGTCAATTTTATGGAGAAGTTATAAAAATACAGAATATTCAGCAAAGCAAGATGGCCTTGTAAATCAAGACCATGTGGTAACAGAATCAATATATGCTTATATAAACAAGCATACACATATTTAAAAAGTAGATGGATGGATAGATGTACATGCATACACTTTATTCTGGTCTGTGTGGCCTAGGAAATGGCTGAAGAAAAGGAGAGACTGACTAGGACAATTTAATTTCTGATTAGCACAAACATAATTATCCTTGCCTTTTTTTTGCCAAGGGCATAGCTAAAGAAAAAAATCTGACATGGACCAGTTCAATTACAAACATAATTTTAAATTAACTAGGTATTCCTGTTTCTAAGGGGCGTTATTGCTCACATGAATCATGGGAAAAATATTGTGTGTGTGTGTGTGTGTGTGTGTGTTTGTGCGAGACCATGGAGTGGGTATATATTAGGTTCATAAGAAAATAGTTTGCATGTTACACAGCTATTCTGGAAGATATCCTAGACTGGATTGTTGTTGTTGTTGTTGTAGTATCTTTCGGCTTTTAGGGGTCACCACAGCGGAACTCCGGTCTGCTAATGATTGGTAGTTGATATTTACGTGCCGAGTTACCAGCCCTGATGCACAACCTTCAACGAAGATTCACCCATTCACGCATGTCTCCACACAGAAGACGCTCTAGCTGAAAATCGAACTGGACAGCGTCTTACTGTGAGGCGACAACGCTACCACAGCACCACTACCGCGGGTATATCCTAGACTGTATATCCGTAACAATTCTACAATAAATACTATTTCTAGGTGATGGGAATGTCAATTGGTTGGACATGAGTCCAGATGTAGGGGAGTTAGAGTTAAGTTATTTGGTTGCACACAACTAATTAATAGCGTCACACATTAAAGCAAGATATCAAATGCCCTATTCATTGGACCTTAGCAAATACATCACCTTGGGTACAATGTCTGACTGTCTCAGTAATCATCTCCCAGTCGATACAACCAGACATCTCTCACATCCACTTAAACAGAATATTTATAAAACAATCTTTCCAAGTTTAACTCAGACAAGTTCATTACTAACCAATCCTGTATTAACTGATACTTGCTAAAAATCCTACCCTTAGATGATGCTGTAAATAAATTCAGAACAACTTTCCTGAATATCCTAAATAGCCTTACACCTCCTAGAAGGAAGAGACTGAAAACAAACAATGCGGCTATCCAAAAAGAGTAGAATGCTAATGCGGGACATAGAAAAAGCATGGAAAGAATGACAAAGATATAAAACACCACAATCTCAAACTTCAGAATGCTCCGCAATTGTACTAAAACAAATTAATGATGACAAAATCTATACTACAACAACTTTCAGAATAATAGCAAACAAAACCCTAAAAACTTATGGAAAGCCATTAAAGAAATCTTGCATCCCGGCCACAAATCTAACCAGAATCTCTCTCCCAATAACTCATCACTTAAAACTGCAATACAAATCAACTCTTATTTCATAGATAGTATAGCATCAATAACCAAAGATCCCCCAACATCTAATCCTAACCCTGCCCAGCAGCCACTTATCACCACATCCACTTTCACCTTCAAACTTGTGCCTACATCCTATATAAAACTACTCAAACAAATTCAAACCATGCTATACATCAACTGATGACCTTCGAACTGAATACCTTAAAATAGTGATAGCATTGCCTGCCTGTCTCAATCCTTATAAATAGCTTAATCCAGAAATGACACAGTTCCTCTCTCTGAAAAAAAGTCACACATTATCCCTCTACACAAGGGAGGAAATTAAACAGACATCACTAACTTTAAACTTATAGCAATCTTATCCCCATCTTCAAAATACTTGGAGAAAAAGTATATTCAAAAACAATTGCTAAACTACCTCCTGCAGGAAGAACTCCTATTTCCCACACAATATGGCTTCTGTCCTTCCCACAGTATGGATACTGCACTTCTTATCTATATACATGCTCTCAATAAAGCTAGAGATAATGTCAAACTAGTATCCTTATTTTTAGACTTGTCTAAAGCCTTCGACACAGTTTGCCACAGCAAGCTTCTACTTCAATTGCCCTCATTAAGTGTCTCTTAGCCCACCCTTCTATGATTCAAAAGCTAAATATACATAGGTATCAGTCAGTAAAATGGTACATGATCCTCTCTCCATACCTCCCAGTTACTACCAGTGTACCACAAAGCTATAACTTTGGTCCCCTCCTCTTTAACATTCTCACCAACACCCTCCACACAACAGGCCTCCCTAATACGGTATGCAAAGGACTCCACATGCATTTATTCATCTGACAATGTAGCACACCTTCCAGAGATTACTCAGGAAACTTTAACAGCAACTGAAATGCTTTGAACTCACAACTCATGTTCAGCCATAAAAAACTATTACTGCCCCCCCAAATCTCTCTACTACAACATAAACTAAATGTAAAAGTCCTCTCTCTAGATAATTCAACCACTGAAGTCAGATCTCATAGCAAATTATTAGTGATGATAGTGGACGATAATATTAAATTCCACCTGCATATACAAAATTGCATAAGAAAAACTCATTAAAAACTAGGGATGCTTTATAGAGCCAAAAACGTTATCATCGATCCAACAAAAGCTACACTTGCCACTACTTATCTCCTCCTACACTTCTTTATGGCACTCCCAATCTTACTAATATTCAGGCATCACAAAAATCAAAACTTGAACAATGCTATCACATAGTAGCTAAATTTGCAGCAAATACTCCTTTTAGAACCAACCACTGTATAGCAGTAAAAGCCAAAACTGGTTATAACTACCCCATCAACTAACATATACACAGCTTCTTTATCATCTATAAAATTATCCAGAAAGCATCTGCTTGTCCAGCACTAAACATTTTGCACAACTAAGTTACTAGTCAATCACTATGATCCAATGGCCAAAAACTCCGGTCTGTTCACAAACCTATCAGATCTGCTGGGCATTGTCCATACTCATACCATGTTACTAAGGCCTAGAACTCCTTATCTCTATCCAGCAGGTCAGTACCCTTCCATTGTTTAAAACCATTCTGAGAGACTTCCTAGCCAAAAACTGTCTCTGTTCTTGCTCAACACCAGGATAAACTATCTCTAAATATGGATAAATGCCTAGTCATATGTCACATCTCCTTCCTCTCCTTCACTCACATCTGTACTATCAATTTCTCTCCAAATATACCATAAGCCTGCTTTTCTCTCACACCATATTGCAATTCCTGTTTGTATTTTGTTGTTGTATCTTTCGACTTTTCCTGGTTAGGGGTCGCCACAGCAGAACTCTGGTCCGCTAATGATTGGCAGTAGATTTTTACGTACCAAGTTGCCAGCCCTGACGTACAACCTTCAATGAAGGTACGCCCATTCATGCATGTCTCCACACAGAAGACGCTTTAGCTGAGAATCGAACAAGACAACGTCTTACTGTGAGGCGACAACACTACCGCTGTTTGTATTTTACTAACTTAATTTTAAATTTCTCTATTAATCTGGCTAAAATTTCACTGTTAAATCATTGTCATAAAACATGTATCTATTCTTAACCAATGTTTTCATATTATGTCCAGTTTGGCATAATTATTTAAACAGTATTTGTTTTCAGCATTAAAGACTGTAAAAGTATTATTCTTAAAATGATTTGCAATACTTTGGAGCTTTTATTCCCTAGCTTTTGCTGAAAATGGGCTCCTGCACAGACAGACTGTCCCAGTAATCAAATGTCAATAAATAAATAAATGTTATATGATTTGTATATAAACATACATTTTGCTGTTTATGTTATATAATTTTAAATTGTTCTCCTATTAGACTTCTGTTTATTGTGTTGTAACTGAACCATTGCTATAGTTGTATGAAATGTAACCTTTAAGGCATTGTGTATCACAGCATGAGACTGAAATTGGTCAGTTGTAATCCCTGCACTTCCTGGTTAACAAATTCAAACAAATCATTTTACAGATAGTGTGTATAAATATAGGTACATTGTAGCTTAGAAGGCTACTGATCTGCAAAAATCCTAAGAAGCCTACATTCTCATGGTAGTTTTCAACCCTTAGACTTTGTGTACAAATTACCCAGAGATGGGTAGAACAGGGATATCTTGGGACATTTATATGTTACTCCTATGCATAAGTAGTAATAATATCTATTTGTTAACCAGGTAGGTCCACCGGACACACTGTCCCTTTTCAGAGACAACCTCAGAGCAATGTCTGGCTAAGTGACATGCTCCAGGTCATACAGCAGCTAAATGAGAGCAGGGGGAAATCAAACCTTTACCACAGAATTACAGCTTCACAGCCTTAACCATTGGGACCAACTGCAAGGTAATACAGTCTGTTTTCAGTTGAATATTTAAACTAGGAAAGAGATGACAACCATGTCTCATGAGTCACACAGAAATTAAAATTTTCTTACGCTCCCACCATTGTGCTGTTATGCTTATAAACTCATTTGTCTCTCCAGTTGCCCCCCCAGTTGCCTCCCCTTATGTTAACTTCACCACATATTTCCTTCCCTCTCCTCTTTCACTGGATATTGTCAATAAGCCAAAATCATTTTAAAGAAGAATTCTAAGTGCCCATCCCCTTCCAATCTATCTTGTTCTTTTAAAATTAGTGGATCTCCCCTTAGGTTCCTAAACTTGAATTACCCCTCTATTATATCCAAGTGCTAAGTGCATACAAGCACCCTTGAAATTATAGGTGGGCAGCATGAGAACTGAGTAGCAGCATCTTTCTTCAGCTCTGTCCTTAAAATCTATTTCTGACAGGAAAAATTAAAAAATATTGATCATAGACAGTTCAGCTTTGCTGGAATATCACAACTAATGGTAAAAGAAGTCTACATAAAAAAATTGGCATTTTCTACAAACATTCCTGTCAAAAACCTGAAGAGAAAGCATTAGGACCAGAGAAAAGATGACATTCTCAAAAAATACTATGTCTGACCAAACAATGAAGAAGGATTTACAATCATTATTAACAACAATGCAAGACTGAAATTTGATAAAATGAACAAGAAACTGGATACATTTGAAGAGAATAGTAAAAAGCAAATCTAACTACAGGAATTAACAAAGCAACAGAATCCCTGAAGATAGAAAATATGGAAGAATCATTAACTGATGTAGAAAACAGAATTTCTGACTATGAAAAACATATTGATACACTAAACAGACAAAAATATTTCACTAATGGACAAAACTGAAGATCTAGAAAATATATCCAGAAGTAACAATCTCTGGATTTATAGAATACCAGAAGGAACTCGGGGTAGTAATATGGTGAACTTTCTTAATACATGGCTACAAGACATTTAAAGCTTCCAGAGGCTCTCTCCTATGGGGTTGAGAGAGTTCACAGATCCTTAAAGCCTAGTCATAGTCAAAATATTTTCATCTCAAGATTAAGAACTTATATTAAAAACTGCCTGGTCTAATTCCCCGATCACATTTGGAGAGCACATAATCCGGTTTGATAATGATTATTCATCTGGGGTGATGGCCAAAAGAAAAGAGTGTTTACCACTAATAAAAGAACTTAAAAAAGGCAACACAAAGTACATCTGCTTTTTCCAGCAAGAATTCAAATCTTCTTCAGTAATGGCTCAAAAATATTTGACTCAATAGAAACAGCATTGACTCATCTGTCAACTAATAAAGTCTTAGACAAGATAGAAGACATGGATTGGAGTTCTTTTGGTTTGAAATGCCATGCTGAGAAAAATGAATGGAAAACAAATGACAAGAAGAAGCAGCAGCTGAGAGACAAATAAAGATGACAATCTAAAGATGTTTAAACAAATATTAGAGTAGAAATACTCATTCAAATGTTTAACTAGTTAGATAAACCCAGATTTTACAACACCACCACCATGGAATATAAAAATGAACTGGGTGACATATACTGTTTGGAAACAATCTCATTTACAAGGTAAATGCCTTTTATTATTCATGCTAATGCAATCAAAGAACTGCTTTAATAACTAGATCAAGTATTACTAACTTGCTATGCCTTAACATATGAAAAACAGAATTATCATACTTGCTTTCAGACTTTAACAGTTTAATAACACAATGCTATACTGCTTTTGACTCTGGTATGAATGACAAGGTAAATGCCTTTTATTATTTTTACTAATGCAATATTAAACATATAAAATAAGACAAATATCAAAGAACTGCTTTAATATCTAGAACAAGTAGTACTAACTTGCTGTGTCTTAATATGCGAAATATGGAGCTAACATACATGCTTTCAGGCTTTAATAGTTAGATAACACAATGCTATACTGCTTTTGACTCTAGTGTGAATGGTCTAGGAAATATAAAATTATACAACTTTAAAAATCAAATGTTTATGATTTGTTCCAAACTATGTGTTAATAGTTAAAAGAGTGCTATTAATATTAAAAATGTTGTTTGAGGCACTTTTCTGTGGTGCAGTCAATGCTGGTAGTAATTTTAAATGAATTAGAAGAAACTGAAAGTAAAAAAAAACTGCTCTCTAAGCTCATGACCTATTCTAGAACTCCAAAAGCTTCACTTACAGTTCACTGCTTTCCCGCCAAAGCCACGAGCTGGTAAAATAAGTTTTTAATCCATCTTGAGGTATTGCAATAAAAAAAGCTGTTTAGAGTCCATTAGAATCATTTGTATATTCATAAACGGCCAAAAACAAAAGTACTTGATTACAGAGAGTGACTAGCACTTGAAGCAAAGCAGTATGGGGCTTAACTTAAACCAAAAGGCTCTTAAAGTGACAAGTACATATTTTCACCAAAATACAAGTGCTTCAAAGCATTATTTAGTATGTACATAAAGATAGCATAGACTTAATAATTCTAAAAGAAAATAAGAGAAATTACCACAAAGTACTACAATATATGCAAAGAAAATGACATCATGAACAAGATAGAAGCAACTGATGTAAACAGTTAATAAAAGAAAGTATGACTACTTATAATATATATATATATATATATATATATATATATATATATATATATATATGTATATACACACACACACACACAAATTTATTCAGTAAGAAGCTGAACCAGATGTAATAAAGAAATGTCATGAAAGCATTATAAGAATCAGCATACTTAACAAGACTGGTAAATAAGAAATGACTCTCATATGTGATAAACATGAACAAGTCTGATGTCAGTCCACAAGTTAGTCATTGAAGATGAATAGATTAAGTTCAATTGTTAAACAAGACATACAGCAATACTGATATGTTTAATACACTAAGAGCAGTTCAGATATTATTTATGAAATCCTTAGGATTCTCTTCTGCTTCATAGAGAAAAACAAGGTACAAGAAAAGTTAAAAGTAAGAGATTACATGAATCAGATGAAGCCTTAATAAATTCATATTAATTGCTGATAGTATCTAAAGTATAAAATATCACAAAATCTGGATATAACTTATCTATTAAACAAGAACATTATGAAAGCCTACAATATGAATACAAACAGACCTAAATCTAAAGATGTAAAGAATTCAATTCAACAGATGAATGTACTATATAAAAGTGTTATTTTATACATAGAGATTGCATTAGAATCCAAAATGTTATTATATATTAAAATCTACAGTTTATAACAACAATAACAATGTTTTCATTAAACTGACTGGATGTTGAAACAAATGAAGTTTCATATGGCTCTGTTGTCTTAACAGTAGGAAGTATGAACCTAGTTGGATTGTGTACACATAGGGTTTGCAACAAATACTAACAGTAATCTTAGCTGTATATTGTGGCATGAAGAAACACAAAAAATAAAATGGTTACATAGAAATATACATATGGGCAAAGGGATATATGTATAGAATGGTGATAAATTAAGCAAGAAATGCATTGATAATAAAGCGTTGTCTAATAAATAAAATCTTGACACTATACAATAGATTCTGTTACACTGAAAATGGATATTGGTTGAAGGACATTAAATAATACAGTGAGATAAAATATAAGATGTATATACTAGAACAATGTTGTATTTAAAGTTGGTTATACTATTTTATTTAACTGCAGACAGTAATATCATATAACAATTTCTGTAATAGTGTTTAATTGAATATTATACAGTTCAATAGCTAAAGTTTGATAGCACACAAGCAATAAGAATTTGATGCTTTTGGTTATATTTGTTGTTGGGAAATCTGAGGGCAGATGTTGAATAGGGGTAAGAGGGGTCATTTGAATAGTAAACCTATTCAAGGATGGGATGTTTTCTCCCATGAAGGGAATGATTGGTTGTTTATTTTGAAAACCACTTTTTATGCAGACAGTTGTACCTTTTAAATGGATGTCTATGCAATGCGTTTATAACATATATGAAATGAATGGTAAAAAGTTTTCAGCACACATACAAGGTTATGTACAAACACAAAAACAGGACAAGGGTTAAATATAAAGGTATAGTTAGTCCATGTGTGAAATGGATTTCTATCAATGTCAATTGCTTAAATAATAACTGTAAAAGAGGAAGCTTACAAAGATATCTTAAGCTATGTAAAGTACAAATAGTATATTTACTAGAAACATATCTTATACAGCAAGACATTAATAAGGTTAATATGCATAATTACACATTACTAGCAAGTTCGGAATATAATAAAAAGCAAATAGGTGTAGCAATATTAGGAGAAAGACTACCTTGATGCCCAACATAATAAATACAGTCAATGATAACTCAGGAATGTTTTGTTTAGTGTCAGTATTAATAAATGGTTTGGCTTATTCCCTGGTAAACAACTACTGGATACCAGGACTGGGTGTCAGGGCAGTCAAACAACATTTATTGAACATAATACAACATTCCAAAGGTAATACAATAATTGCAGGAGATTATAATTGTATAATGAAAGAATAGGACACAAATGCTAAAAACACACACAAGAAATCTCCACTATCAAAATTACTTACAGGGTTTACTGACTCATAACTTAATGGACATTAACAGATTTGCTGAACAAGATTCATTGATATTCACACATTACTCACATAGACAGAACACCTTTTCCAGAATAGATAAGAGTGTATATAACAAAAGATCTTACCACAGAAATAAGCATTGTCAAAACAATTACCTGCCCCTTCTCAGACCATAATGCAATAACTTTTGAAATAGATTTTAACTTTAAGAGAAAACTTACAATCATAAGAATTCCAGCCTATATATCTATTCTAGAGAAGGTCAAACTATGTGCTTACTCTATGAATCCAAAAAAATAAAATCAAAGGAGAATAGCTAACAGGACAACAAGAATGATAAAGGCAAATCAGATAAAAGAAATATACAATACAGACAAAAAAATAAAAGTATCAGACTTAGAAGGAATTCTAGAAGCCTTTAGAGTGTATTTTAATAAACTCAATAGTCAAGAAAATAAAGTAGAATCAAGTGAAGCACTTAGAAAATTCCTTAAGGAAAATATAAGACTAAGACTATCAGATTAAGACAGAAAAATAACAAATAAAGATATAACTATGACAGGAATTAAAGCTCAAATCAAAAAACTTAAATTAAAGAACAAACTCTTGAGGTGACAACATGGTCTGAATTGACAATCCTTTATTACTCAAAAAACAATAAATTAACTAAAATTAAACCAACCCCCAGGTAATGATAATATGACACCAGAGATGTTTAAACTACAATCTAATAATGCATTAAATCTATTACTAAGTGTGTTCACATCAGTTAAAGAAGGTAACAAATGCCTTCCTTCTTGGAAATGCACTCAAGTATCACCAATTTTGAAACAAGATAAAAAACCTGATAAGTGTACCTCATATAGACCCATAAGTTTATTAAGTATAGATTATGAAATAGTTATGACAGTTCATACAAACAGAATAAAACAAATATTCCAGTTATTGATAGAGAACGATCAAACAGGATTCATTAAAAACAGAAATACATATGACAGTATAAAGAGAATTTTGCCCCTTATTGATTTAGTAAACAAAACAAAAAATAAAATGAATGTCATTTGCTTAGATATTAACAGTGCATTCGATTCTATGAATTGGGATTACCTTTGGCTTGATCTGGTGGAGTATGGATTTTCAAAAAAGTTTACCTGACTAATAAGGTCTCTTTATGATAAATCTTCGACATACATAAAAATAAGATCCTGCTTGTCAGAGCCTATTACCATTACAAAAGGTACAAAACAGGGTTGTCCACTTTCTCCTTTGTTATTCCCATTAGTGATGGGACCATTAGCAAATTGCATACGTGCAAACCCAAACATTCAAGGAATTCAGCTAGATACTGACCTTGAGTTAAAGACTCAACTATTTGCAGACATTTTATTGACTTTAAAAGAGGATAATAACACACTAAAAGAACCATGGAAAGCAACAAAGTTTAAGAAGATTTCTGGACTATCATTTAATGAAAATAAAACCAATATGTTACTAATAAATATGAACAAAGAAGCATTAAATAAAAAATATCATAAATATCTATCTAGAAATGATACAAATACTTAGGTGTTAAAATTACAAATGACATAGCTACAACAGTGCAACTAAACTATAAAGAGATTTTGGATAATATCAAAGAACTCATACAAAAATGGAATAAGCTATTTTTTACTATGGAGAAAAGACTATATATAATTAAAGTGATTATATTCATGAAAATTCTGTATTTGATACAAGCTTGCTCACCACTTCCACCTAAATCATATTTAAAACAATTTGAAAGGGTAATACAATTCTTAGTACCCTAAAAAAATCTAGAGTTGCCCTAAGACATCATTTTGACAAATGGGAAGAAGGTGGAATAGGCTTATCAGATTTAGAAGGACATATGCAATCATCAGCTTTAAAACCAGTTTCTCTGTGGTTAAGCAAAGAATATACTTCCAAATGGAAACTAGTACATGAAAAAAATCTGGTTAAAAACCACTTATGATACAACAAATAAACATATGGAAATAGTACCGAATAGCTTACTTTGGTTACTGAAGGAATATATGGCAACAGGGAAACACAAAAATATAAATTCTAAATACATTATCAATATCCTAAAGTCTTTTATGCACTTTGTAAACAAAAATCCAGACATAAAAACATGGTCTTTTTTCATATTCCCAATAGCATATACACAAAATAATATTATAACTCAGAACTCAGTAGCAGTTAAAACGCGTCTATATTACAACATTGAAGCTTTAGTTAATCGAATAACTAAAGCTCAATCTTGTAATATCGACAGCTAAAATTGTTGAATGCCTGATTCAACCAAGGGAAACACTTTCTATGGCCGAATCAAAAAAAAAAAATTTACATCCGAAATCAAGTGGGGGACTTTGCCACCCACACCCCCCCTACCTAAATATACCAACTCCGAGATCACTCCACATTGCAGAAACGGGCAGACTCCACATAACGACCAAGGGAAGTCTTTCCTTGGATTAAATTGCCCATTCGACAATTTATGGTTTTAATATTACAAGTCTGAGCTTTATTTATTCAATTAAGTAAAGCTTTGATCTTGTAATATAGAACCATTAAAACAATAAGAATGGCCTAATTTACTGGTGTCAGTTGATAAACACTAATAAAGTACTAATAACAGAACAAATTAGTAGTGAGTACAACATTGAAAATGACATGTGGTTAACACTGCAGGGATTAAGATAAACAGTTTTAAACCAACAAGCAATAATGCAGAAGTCTGTTAGGGAAAAGTTTCCTAAGTTCATAGAGCAGTTAATAATGCTGATAAAATTCCTTTCCCATTGGAGGGAAATTCCATCAGTATTGTACAAATTAGTTAAAGAAACAAGAGTTCATAATAAGCAAAATAGATGGAAATGCTATGATAATGGTAAAATGCCAGATGATAAAGATAAAAAAAAATAATTCTTGCATCTCCAAAACTAACATCTTTATCACTATACTGGCAACTTTTCACATGGCAATTTTTACATAGAACATAATTAACACCACACAAATTAGAACTAATATATAATAAAAAAATAGATGTTGGAGATGTAAATCACAATCAATAGCCAATTGGCAACACATGTTCTGTAAATGCCATTTACTTAAACAATATTGGGAAAGTATTATCTATTTGTTACAGGTACTGTTCACTGAATTTCCAACTTACAAAATCTCTAGTTTTGTTAAATACACGTGCTGTCTTGTGTTCCAAGGCAAAAATATGTAATTTTGTGGACTCTCCTTGCTATTGCAAGGAAAAATATTACACAGAACTGGAAAGCTGTAACTCCTCCCAATTTTAAACATTTCAAGAACATGGTTTTATCAGTCTCGCAGATGGAATTGAAAACGATCAAGGAAAGAACAGAACAACCTACTTCTTTAAGCATTGTCTGGCAGAAAGTAAATCAAGTGCTGGAAACAGAAGACTGTAATAAATTATAATCTTATTCAAAGATACATTCAAGAAAATAAAGTTTTTTAAGTATAGACATCCTATATAAATAGTTGGTTTTATAATGTTTGTTATTGGAATTGTTTCTCCACTTTAAGCTTTGATTATGTAAATATTTCTTAGATATACATGCTGTATATATGTTTATATTTCTGAAAAATCAGAAATGTATTCAGTAAAAATAAATTACACCAATACCTAGTTGCACACAGGGCAACTAGTTTGCAATGACAAGCACTGCCCACAGAGATGCTTATCAGATACTCCTGTTATTACTTTATATTCTCCCCACAACCATCTAAAATCAATAATGCAGAGGGCCTGTGATATGGATAGGAGCTTTCCCACCATCTATTACCAGCTTGGTGGACATGAGCATCCTGAGGCGATGTAGAAATTGCCTCATGTTTACTGACAACCAACTAATTCTCAAACAAACCAATAAGGTATGTAACAGATGTATTTAGATAATGTCACCAGAGGTAAAGCTCTCACATAAAAGCACTCCTAATGTCAGTCAAAAGTAATACACACACCACTCATCCCCCAATTCAAAGTAGACCACAGACCCACATACAGTATGCTGAGGCACTTAAATGTAACCTTCCTAAACTGCAAAGACCTCCTAGATGAAGTAAATATAACAAATACCCTCAGCAGCCCTGAACACACTCTTTCAAAAACAAAACCCACATTTACTTATACAGACACATCTCATGGACTCTCTACCTATAAGCCCATAAGGCAAGCCACCACACAATCCAACATTCTGATCATTGAAGACTTCATTGTGAGAGACAGTAATGTCCTTCTCACCAGACTGAGTAAGCAGAAAGTCACAGTCATTTGCTTATAAGGGTCAGGTTCTGCCACATTATACATGCATTCAGGTCATTAGACCATAAGTACCAGTATGACACATTCATAGTCCACATGGGTGTAAACAACTAGAGATGTACCTCCCTCAACTATATGATGAGAGACTATATGGAGTTCTCAGAATGTGTGTCCCAGGATAGTACAAGCCTAGCATTGAGCAGCATCTTACCTTCTTCAAGGATGATGCCATAATACGAACAGATGACTGACTAATAACTGGCTTAGTTTTTGCTTTCATTCTAAGGGAGTGCAATATTTGTCAGCATGGAAGTAGATGGTATGGACCTCTCCCCTCTAGGCTTTCGAATATTAGCTAAAACACTGTCTTCCTCCATTGTGCCTTTTTTAGGCAAGGCCAAACAGAAAGTACTTCCGACATAGCAAATCAAAACCAAGAAAACCTAAAGGTGTTACTGCTCAATACTAGGAGTGTAAACAAGAAACCACTCACTACAAGCTCTCTTCACACTACAGGATATTGACATCTGTGTAGTCACTGAGACATGTCTTAAAGCAACGGAGAGCACCCCAGCAGTGCAAGGTTATAATGCCTTACAAACATTTACAGCAGCTGCTACACAGACAGGGACTAAAGGTGGGGTGTCTCCTACTTACATCAAAAATAAATATACCTCAAGGTTGGTCAAACAGGAAGATACACTCCATCTTCACCACGTTCAAATCACCATAGGCAAAATCCTATATGACTTACTTGCAGGCTATTGGGCCTACTATATGACCCAGGAAACCCATAAAATTTATTTAAGCTTTTTGGAAACAATTACCATTCAACTCAATACCATATGCAAGAGTGACATTAATTGCCACCCAACCCAATACCATATTCATGGGCAACATTAATTACCACACTATTACCTGGGAGTCATATACGACACCAGACATGCAGGCACAGAAATTTCTGGATTTTGTAAACACAAAACACAACCTCCCTGGACCAGACTGTGAATACACCAATCAGAGGCACAAACATACTGGATCTGGTCCTCACTAATGCGAGAATGTTCAGGAACTACTCTAACTACTCTTTTATAACCTATTTCAAAACTTATGCTAACATACATTCACTACTTCCATTTTTACATTTATCACTTAGATAAGAAATTTTACATATTACATGTATCAGTTTTTTAAAACCTGTATTTGCACTTTTTAATGTGTTTTAATATTATTTATTAATTTTATAATAAATTTGATTGATGGATAATTCTGAGCTGCTGCTGATTATTTTGAGATGTTTTCCTTTTCTCCTCAGCAGCTTCTGTGGATCACTAGTGATATGCATTTTGCTTACTGTAATTTATTTGTTTCACTGACAAAGGAACTTTTTGTTGTGTCGTTTTTGTTTTAGTTGGCTACATCATTGCACTCAAGTTACCTGGCACTCCCTCACCCAATTATATAAGCAAGGAAAAAATTAAAAAACACTACACCCCCCACAGTCACTGCCCCTGTTTTTCCTCATAAATTTTTTAATGTATTCTAGCATGTCCAAAATCAGTTTTGTGTCTCTCCTCTCAATTGGGCTGGTGAATCTCTTGATCTTGAGGGCAATGTACTGCCTGTAAACACCTAGAACAGACCTCTCTCCTCTCCCACGTCCCACAGCCCACACGAGAGAGGCCATACTAGAGGCTGAGCTGCAAACTGGAGGCTCTCAAAACTCCCCACACAGGAGAAGACAGCAGGACACCACTACACCACACACCACACCAAACTCCCAGCGCTGCACCACCACACTGAAACACCAAACCAAACAAAGAATCTGGCAAAATTTACCTCTGCTCTGAGTAAACTCTACCCTAAACAGCAGAGAGCTGCTAAAAACCAGTCAGTACAAACACATAAGGCCCAAAGCACCCAAACAAACAAAACCAGAGAAACACAAGCAGGCAAGTGGAAAGGTCCTTGTCCAAATAAAACCAAACAAGGAGCCACTACAATCAAACTCCTCCAGGCTACAGACCTCACCTGGGGTCACAGTAAAGGTCCTAGGCAAGAAATAATTACAGTAACACAAGCAACACAAGGTCTGCTCACAGCAAACATCATTCCAGCACCGAGTCATTTAGCACTCATAAAATGTGAGCGAGCCACTTTTTGATTACCCTGGTGGACTGCATGAAAAGAGATCATAAAGACCTCTTTGAATGTAGCCAGGTGGGTATGACCCTAACCTGATACTAGAGTAGCCTTCACCAATGATGCCACAATGTAGAGAATCAGATGATCATGAAGAGCAATTTGGCTTAATGTCATGTTGTCATTCAAAGGGATCCAGTGATGTCTGAATGGATGACAGGGCCTGACAGCCCTCTGTAGCTGGGATTGAGATAAACATACCTTGGCAACTTTAAGCATCAATGGGCTCCCACTACCCACCCATGAGCCATTGAATCAAGGTGCCTTGCACTAAACCCTCTGCTTCCCAAACAAAGATGGGAGGAAACTACCATACAAGACAAATAAATCTCAAACCTAAATCTCAAAATGGGTCCGACTCCCAAAAAACATGTCTGTAGGCCACGATCAACCTGCCATAAATCTAAGGCACCTAGCTCACCAAATGAGAGCACTTATCATCAGATGGCTGGCCAAAGGCTATAGCGTTCAAATTCAAACCGTATCCTCCCTCATAAAGGATACTCGTTTAGGTTCCCAAAGGATACTCCCCCCAGAAGCTTGAGCTGTGCAAGCAACACACGGGCAACTTGGAGGCAACCATACTCAAACCCTGGGAACTTGGCTTGGGCGCCACCAGGCAAAACTCACAAACTGCTCTAGAAGACACCTAGTACCAACGCCTGGCCCAAACAAGCCACTCAGGAACACACTCAGCTAAACTAATGGAATCCACACAACCTTCCAGTACTTTCTACACCACTCCATAGGGAACAATGAGATTCAAATGGTTCCACTGGGCTTCATGGATTTCCCACGAGATGGAGATTGTGGTGCCTACTCCCAGAAGTAATACATAACACCATGAGACTATTGTCACAAATGTTTGTTGTGAGCACTTCTAGTAAACTATAGTCACTGGAAATCCACATCATCTGATCACAAACATGGAAAACTGAAATGTGAAGAGAACTTCTCTAAAGCAAACCTGCCTACTCAAGACTATTCTTGGTAAAACAAAAAGGCCCTGAGTCAGATACATGTGAAAAAGGGGAAGACCTTACAGGAAACCACTATGGGCCTCCAGGAGGCCCCCAATGGCCCCTCCCAAATGGAAACTCTGACTCTGCACAGGAGTGGACTGATCCAGTCCCAAAAGCCCCAATAAGGGTCTTTTAGACACAGGGTCAGTTACATGGATGGGAACAAAAAACATAAGGAAGTCACCTGATCCAAGGATTAAAATTTACGAACAAAGACTTAAAAAAATCTAAAAGGGAACATTTTTGAGAAAAATTGCCATGGATTCAGGAAAATGGGCCTTAGGTAATTTTTTAGATGCTGGGTGAAAAAAAGAGCGACAACTCATATGGCCTCAAGAAATGATACAAAACCAGAGAATTTGTGCCATCATTGCCAACATATGAGTGGCGTTCAGGTGCAATGCTCACACCTCTCTCTGGAAACCAACAGACATACTACCATGTAGCCTCCCGGATTTCACAGAAATCACTCTCTCCCCTAGCTCTCTCAACTATCCCCACAGCATGAGCCCTCCGGGACGTGTCCCATCCCCCTGTGGTGGCTGCTCTCTAAAGCAAAAAAAGCACCACAGCATCAATGGGACCGGGATGGTGTCCAGGATCGTGCTACAGGGTGCAAAAACGTTTAGTCAACCGCGCTCCAGGACCTGGTGATTACCTCATTAATATATGGGGAATAAGCCAAATTTTATGGGCTCGGCAGCTGCAAAGCATAGGGCCTGAGATATAGGAGACCCCAGTACTGGACCCGACCCAGTTTAGCTTTGTCAAAGGAGAGAGGGATGCCAACACGAACTTAATTGGAGCAGATAAACAACATCCTGAGCCATTGATGAGGAAGGACAGTTTATCAAGGGGAGCTCATGACCTTTAGATCCTATTAGACTTGATAGTCCTTTCGAATTGTGTGAAAACAAGGCGAGGGGAGATTAACTTCCTACTAATAAGTGATAACCTGGCAAAAAATGTCAATCTCCCACAAACACTGAGAACACTGCTGCCTATGCAGAACTGTTCAAAGAATCCCTATACAAGTATGTTAACAGCTCCATAAAGGCAGCTATACCCACCAGGAAGAAATACAGAATTAATTCAAAAAATAAACCACCCTGGTGGAATTGTAACATCAATAGGCTGTGTAACAGAAAGAAAATCATGGCAAAAATTAGAAGGACTGGCAACCAGCAGGATAAAAGCACTCTCAAACTAAACAAAACAATACAGAGGACAAATAAGGTCTACTAAAGCAAAATTTGAGGTAAATTTGGCCACCCAGACCAAATACAGCCACAAGGCATTTGTTGACTATGTATACAACCTCAAAGGCAATACACAACTGTGTACAATACTCATTGTTAATGGAGCAAACCATACTGAGCCAGAAAATATAGCACTTACCAGCAGACAAATTCATCTCTAACTTTGCCTCTCTGTCCCTATCAACCTCACCTCAGAAGTACTATCAAATATAACTCCTCCGACACAGGTCCTCAGTGCTATGTCCACGGCCAAGAACACTGCACTGATGTTCCCAGACACTCTCACAGGATGCCGACTAAATAGCATAAAACATGTCCTAGCAGGCCTCTAGAATTGCTATTCAGCTGTAGCCTCCAAACAGGCTTAGTGCCTCATGAATGAAGAACAGCAACAGTCATCCATCTGCACAAAGGTGGGCCATCTACAAACTACAGACCCATAACTCCCAAATGTCTCACATAGAAAGCCATGGAAAGAGTCATCATGGAAATGATCAATGATTACATAGAAAACCTCTTAATGACTGGAACCAACCCAATTTATTTTCGTCTAGGGCAGATCATGCCTACTGAATATGGTGGGCTTCTTTCAAAAGTTCAAAGCATTAGATGAGGTCAAAGTGGTTTACACTGCCTACCACAACCTGGCCAAGGCATGCAATACCCAACATGGGCATTGTTGATAAGGGTTTATACCCAACCTTTTAAGTTTAGGTCACCCAGTGGATAGTCAGCTGACTCACAGACAGGACACAGGAAGTTAGAACTGGAGAGTTCCCCTCTACAAAGAGGCCAGCCATAAGCAGAGTTCATGAGGAATCGGTCTTGAGACCACTTCTTTTTGGCATTTACTTCTCTGTAGTCAAGGGCCTCTGGCTGACCAAACCTTTAAACAACTGCAAATTAGGAGCAGTCACAGAATCGTTGACAGACACTAATGTTCTCCAGTAAGAGCTGATGCAGACAAATAACGTGTGTCAGAGCCATGTACTAACACTAAATGCCAAGAAATGCATAATAGTATCCTACAAGGAGTCTTCCACCCCTGGTAACTATCATATTGACAACACACCCCTAAGATTCAACCCAGTAGTCAGGGACATGGGAGACAAACACAGACAGTAATCTAGCCTTTGTCCATCATTTGTCAACTGTAGTGAGAAAAAGCATTTTGTAAGCAAAGGTATGGATTTAGGTCCAAGGAGGTCATTATTCCACTAAATTCATCATTCATCAGTCCTATCATTGAGTACAATGCCCCCTTTGGTATGTACCTAACCAGGCACATCCACATCCAACAATTGGAGTGTGTAAAGAGGTTCATCACTAAAAGAATACAGGGCATAAGTAACATGTCCTATACAGACCATCTCAAAGCCCTATCCTGTATTCTGTCTACTATAGGCTGTTGAGGGGAGAACCATGCCTGTCAAACATGGTACTGTCAAACTCCACCCAGATGGACCTCATGCATATATGCAAAATAAACAGTGCCAGAATTACCCATTCTAAAGACTTAACCCTGACTGTGATATAAATCAGACCTTCTGGGGAGACAGGCATGTATCACAGAGACTACCCCTTCTCTGGAATAGGTTCCCCTTCAATGTAAGCAGAGTTTCTCCCAATCCCAATTCAAGTGTAACTTGGAAAACTGGATGTTGAACAGGAAATTCATCCCTGGTCTGGCACCTATATCTCTAGTGGACTTAAACAAACTATAAATGGTTTATTTCCCAAGCCCCTGCTTCTACTTATCAAGGATACCAGAACTTGTCAGAGATTTAGACTGCATGGCAGCAATACTCATCTGCCAAATAAAGGATTTCAGATTTCATGAGTACTGAGTAAAAAAAGTATTTTCTTCTGAGCTTGAGACAGGCCAGATAACCACTATCTTCTGTTAAAACAGAGGAAGGCAGTGATCACCATAAGCGACTTGGTTCCCAAAACCACCAGGAACTAGACATAGACGACAAATCTAGCCACTCTTAGAAAGCAGGGTATAAACAAGTTCCCAGTTATCACTGCATTGCTTAAACTCATAAAATTAAGTATACACCCCCTATGTCACCCACTAGATAGCCAGCTGACTCACAGATAGGACCCCAAGAATTTAGGATAGGGTAGTTTATCCCCATTAAGAAGTTAGTCAATAATGGAGTCCCCCAAGGCTTGGTCCTTGGGCCGCTCCTTTTTGGCATCTACATCTCTGAAGTCAAGGTCAACATCAAGTTCCTCTAGCTGGCCATGTTTGAGGCTGATTGCAAACTCAGCATGGTTACAAAATCACCCATGACACAAATACCCTCCAAGAAGGCCTGACACAGACTAATAACTGGTGCCAGAGCCACGGTCCAAAACTCAAGACCAAGAAGTGCTTAATACAATATACTTTAGGAAGAAGGCCACCCATGGGAAAGGTGCATTATCAATATGATAGTTAAGAGTAGATCCAGTAGTCAGGGAGTTTGGGAACATACTTATATATTAAACATGGCCTTTGGACAATCATGTGTTTATGGTAGCAAGGAAATCATTCTATACTGTGCAACTAGAGTATGGCATCTAGGTCCAAGGAAGTCACTGATCCTCTGTATACAGCCCTTATCAGACCAAATCACTGAGTACAAAGGTCCCTTTGACATGCACCTGACCATGCATACACAACTACTAAAGCATCAGAGGTTCTTCACAAAAACATATATTGTCTAAACAGTGTGCACTATGCGGGGCTCCTCCTCAAAGCAATATCCCCATTTTGTGTCTCCTACAGACTGATGAGATGCAACCCATGCTTGGCCTTAAAAGCATCCCCTGATTCTGCTCTGATGGGCTTGCTGCATATCTACAAAATGGGTAACATTAGAATTACGCAATCTAGGGATCTAAACTTTAATCTGCAACATAAATAGGACATGTTGGAGAGACAGCTGTGTGTTAGAGGCTACCCCTTCTCTGGAACAGGTTTCCCATCCATGTAAAGCAGAGTTTTCCCCAAACCCAGTTCACCATACCTCTCAACCTTGTTGCACAAGAAATCTGGACAAAGCCAATTAATAGGGGGGAAAAAGCCCACAAATAGGGACAAATTTTAGATATTACTTGTATAAACTTAAAAAGTTGGTCCTCACTGATTTACAAAAAAACACAGGTTTTATGAGGAACAGAGTAAAATTATGAGGAAAAAATCTGGATATTCTGCAAAAATCTGGACAGTTGAGAGTTAAAACAATGGTAAGGGAAGGTAAGAATAAAATATACCATATTAACGTCCTAAACCCATGAAAAGCACAAACTACGAGTGAGGGGGAAGGGATAATAATAAGGAGAGACTAGTGTAATATTTTGGAAAAAAGAAAACTGGCCTTTATTCCTGCAGCTCAAGAACATGGCACAATATCCCAAATAAACATGAAATAACACTGTTTCTGTTAAGAAATAAAGTGATTTCATAATTAAAGGCAAAACAGACTTCACTTATCACACTGAGACAACTACAGTGAAAAGCGTTTTTAAACCTTTACAACATATCAGTTTCAGAGAATGGTTGGCCAACACAAGTACAGAAACATGATTAAATCAAGGTGAGAGAGGAGACAAAAACAACAACTAAAGAGCCCCTTATTATTAGTCCCAAAGCCTGATGGAACAGTCAGGTACTGTAATGACTTTAGAATACTTAACAGTATTTCAAAATTTGACTGCAACACAATGCCCAAGACTGATGACTGAATAAAAGATTGGGAAGAAAAAATTATTGGCCACAGCAAATCAATACTATCATATCCCTCTAGTGGCTGAAGACAGAGGAACAAAAACATTTGACACCAGAGGGCTACATGAGGCCCTTGCAAACTTTGAGAGACTTATGGGCCGAGTCCGAAACTCCCATGGTAGGTGTGCTGTATTTTACCTAGACAATGTAAGGAAGGCTGCACTAAACTCATCAAGACAAGCTTTGTTAACAGTTAATGTCTCCAAAAGCAACTTAATTTACCAAAGTTAGAATATTTAGGGTATGAAATAGGTAAGCAACTGCTAAGCCCTAGAAAGAACAGTTATAAACAGAAAAAAATAGGCCTACTGCACTAAGAAGTAAGTTAAGGCATTGTTGATCTCTGTTGCAAAATATCAAATCTTTGCACTATACTTCACATGAATGACATGTCCTCTTACAGATTTCACTATAGGGAGGATGTCCCTCAAAGTACAGTGTGCACAAGAGGCAGATAATACTTTTTAAGCAGGTGAATTAAATATTGTGTTTACAGCCTATTTTAACATCTCAAAGATTTCAACAGCCTTTTTATACCCCATGCTAACACAAAGATAGGCCTAGGGCAGTGTTATCAAAAGTGTTTGATGGGCTAAAACATACCATGTGTTTAGTATGTTCAAAGTTAAGTAGAGCATAAACCAACAAGTGCACTACTGACAGAGAATACCTGGTAATCAAGCTTTGTATTCTCATCCCTAAAATACTACCTCCTCAGCTGATAACTCACATTGGTAATAGACCATGTAATCCCAATAAGAGGGCTGAACAGGCGATAAGATAGGACCATGAAGTTACATAGATGGGCACTCTAGTTACAACTTTTTGCATTCAGTTAACCATAAACCAAGCCTAATTTGGCCCCACAGCCCATTTAATGGTCCTGAAACAAAAGATTTTAAGATGGAGGTGAGATGCGAGTAACAGTGTGGCAGATTTTTACTGAATGGAAAACTAGAGCAATATAAAACAAAATTGAAATATTATAAAAAGAAGTGATCAGGGGCAGCTCATGCTATAGGACTTCAGCCCCCACAGCAATGGAAAAGGAAAAAAAAAACAAAGAAAAAAAAATCAGTGAGTCTCAGAACATTTCTGAACGTCGGCGCATGCACACTCAGCAATCGCGTATCTCAGAGGGGATCCAGACTGCTGCAACAGCAGTACAGAGTAGGAAGAAGGCATCTCAGTACTCTGATGCCAAGAATTCAGTATGCAGTGATGACAGCATAGAATGGAAGAGATCCGGACTGTAGCATCCGCAGGCTGGAGCCTGCTCTTGTGGGAAAGGAAGATGTGTTTACACAAGACTTGGGAGAAGGACGTGTTTACCAGACCTGAAGCTACTGGGGGAAGGACGTGTTATTAAAGCTGCTGCAGGTATGTGTGTGTGTGTGTGTGTGTGTGTGTGTGTGTGTGTGTGTGTGTGTGTGTGTGTGTGTGTGTATAAAATGCCCCAGCTGATATATACTGGTGGCTAGAGAGAACTCAGATGGTGGTGGTTCAGGCTTGAACCCTGTACCCTGGGTACAGGTAGCAAGAGCCTGAATTCCCTACTACCCACCACCATCTGTGAAAGATTTTGCAGATTTTTGCCTCATATTTTTGTTCTGTTCTGTTCCTCATAACATCTGTGGATTTTTAATTCAGTACATAGTTGATAGTGCAGTGATAGCATTGTTGCCTCACAGCTAGAGGTTCTCAGTTTGATTCTTGGCTGGGGTGCCTTTTGTGTGGAGTCTGCATGTCCTCCCTGTGTTTGTGTGGGTTTCCTCTGGGTGGTCTGCTGTCCTCCCATTTTACTAAGGCATGTGTCTGGAGTGTTTCTCCCCTGGGCCACTGCTGAAAATTGGCTTTTGTTCCAAGTTAGACTTTCCTGGTTAACAAATGTTAAATAAATAAAAATAACAGGCATTTGAATTTCAGACTTCATATTCTTCAGAAAGTACATGGTAACACAAAACCTTTTATTCTAGCAATTTTCTAGGTTTATAAGATGAATATTTGAAAATTGTCTCTATTTTTGAGACTGTGTTCCCCCATTATTGGCTTTGTCCAGGTGTTTTGTGCTAAAAGGTTGACAGCTATGGTGAGAACTGAATTCACTGAATATGTTTGGGGGCTGTATTCCCCCATTATTGGCTTTATCCAGGTGTTTTGTGCTAAGAGGTTGACAGCTATGGTGAGAACTAAATTCATTAAATGGAAGCCATTTAAGTTTCAGTCTTCCTCTCTTTCACAAAACATTTGATTTGGCATAGTGGTATGTTGCTCTGACTGTTTTGCACAGGTTTCTGGGTTCAAGACTTGGCAGCAAAATGTATGGTAGTAACACAGCATTTTATTCTAGCAACTTTCCAAGATTATACAAGCAATGTTTAAAATATGTCCCTGGTTTGGGGGCTTTTGTCCCCCCCCCCAATAAATGTTGGCTTTTTCCAGATTTCTTGTGCTGCAAAGTTGAGAGATACAGCTGAGTGTTGAGTAGATTTTACAAGGAGCTGAGAGCTGCAGGGGAAGAGAAGATTAGTGCTGCTTATGTTGAGTCTGCTTGCATTGTTAATAGCACAACAGGTAGTGTACTTGCTTTTGATGCAAAAGGCTGTGGCTTCTACTCCCACAGTAAGTACATGCATTGCTGATATTGTACTGTGTTGTAAACAGGGTGGATGCTGCCGTCTTGAGGATGTACTCTTTGGCGAAGATACCTAGTAACTATGAACCCATCAGTTATCAGTTTGCCATCCATTCCCTATAGCAATATTACTAGCTTATCATTTTTAATGTAATATAGGCAATTTATTCCTCAAGGACAACAGGCACTTTATTTGTAGATGAAACAATTAAATAGAAAGTTGTTTGCTAGCAGCAACCTCTTCATTAGTTACAGATCTTTTTAATGTGGAATTATTTAGATGACTTTACTTCTGCAGAGATTGTGCATATTTACTGATACTGGTGGACTGTCGAAGTTTAAGTAGACTTTTATGATGGAAATGTTCTCACTTGGGCAGTTTTGTCATTATTGGTGCATGCATTTTGTTTCATTGTTTACTGGAAAAATGTTCAAAACAATAAATTTAAAACACCCTCTAACAACTGGACTCTATTATACAAGGAATATAATTTTATACAGTCAGGAAGGTGCATCACAGAACACATGTATGTTTTGTGTACAAGGGGACTATCATTTGAAAATAGCCCAAAGTTAATCTTTATCTGCCACTAGCCAAATGTATTTTCTTTGGTGGGTTTCAATGCTGTTTAAATGAATGTGAGTTTCAAGGGCAGAGAAGTTTTAATGCTAAGTCTATTTTCATTGTGAGACTGCATTGCTTTGTTTAGCAGATGTCTTCGTGTTTGTGCTGTAAAATGCAAAATAAAACTTTCAAATGAAGTCCAAATCATTGTAGAAGTAAAGCAGTATGCACGTTAGTGTTTATGGTAAATGGGGTGAAATAGCAAAGTAATGGAACATTGGAATGGCTGCAGGGGGGAGGCTCCATTTGACCATGAATTTGTGAGGGGGAAGGGTGGCAAACTCAAAGACTGAACTATACCTCTCAACTGTCCAGATTTTCACAGAATGAATAGATTTTTGCTTTTTATTTTTGGTTTGTTCCTCATAAAATGTGTGGTTTTCTGGCAAATCATTTAGGAACTAAGTCACTAAATAATGACAGACATTGAGTTTCAGACTTATTAACCTTCAGAAAAATGCATGCTAAAGCAAGACCTGTTGTTCTATCAACTGTCTCAGTTTATACAAGAGCAATTTTTAGTACTGTTTGTATGTTCCCCCAATATATTTGGCCTTGCCCAGATTTCCTGCATTAACAGGTGGAGAGGTACATGCAAATAAATTGCTTTATAGAATTAGGCATATCCAAACCTCACAACTGTCCCCAGTTTTGGCTCAAAATGTTGCTCTTCCCCTAAAAATCCCTCCGCAAAATGGTAAATTTGGAAGAAATCATAGAGGGTTTACAATTAATAAGTAATTATAATGATCAGAATTATCGATTACTTTTAATTTCAGAAATGCATGTAGATTATCTTATTTTGTCAGCTGCTCAAGTTAGCAGTGCTAATATTAAAAAAGTGTCCCTTCATTGACAGGTTCCCAGCTGTATTGTGTGGCTCTTTTCTATTTTTGCATCACATTTTTGGTCCATTTTTCATAAAATTGAAGTTTTCTGGCAAATTAGTGGCAAATCGTTAAAGACTGAAGTTAGAAAATAATGACAGACATTTGAGTTTCAGATTTCATACCCTTCAGAAAATTCATACTAATGCAAGACCTACTTAAGAGCAATATTTAAAAATTGTCCTTATTTTGGGGCCTCTGTCCCACTTCCATGTATGGGTTTGTCCAGATTTCTTGCTCTGAGGTTGAGAGGTATGACAAATGTGTCAGGGCCATCACAGTCAGCCAGAGACATTTCAAATTGTGACATACTTGTTGCACCCCACCCCCCCTATGTAGTGACTCTGGATGTGTCCAAGCAAGGCAAGGAGCAGTTATGCAGTGTAAATGTGCAAAGTATCCCCCATCCAAGGTAGACACAAGTATTACAGTGGCTTTTCATCTGTCCTTGATTTTGCAGAATGTTCTGGTTTCTGTCATATTTTTATACAGTTGATTTATGCTTATTATTATTCAGAAAGTGCCTGTTGCTCAGTGTTCAAGTAGCAATGCTTCAATGACCATCAGGTAAGCATGTCTGAGATTGTAACATGCAAGTAAGCTTTAATAAGCATGCTGTTAAAGAACTGCCAACACTGAAAGCCTTTCTGTTGTTGCCATTGCAGAAAATACTTACATAACTAAATAACGTATAAGCCTTGGGTATTGAAATGCATATGACAGTATTTGTAATAAAGGACAGGATTACATTATTTTAAGAAGCTCATTACATTTGTTGGAGACTTGCAGTCATCTTTGCAGGCTTTAACTGTAAACTAAACAGAATGACTATCTATCATGTGTGGTCCATAACCTGCGCAGTAATCCTTTAAGCAATGTATCTTGAGCTTGTTTCTTGTTTGCTTTTCATTTTTTACTTTGATCATGTTTTCCCCATGAAACAAGTAGATAGTTGTCAGGCAGCAGGTCTTTTTGGATAAGAAACATTTTTACAAGTGGGGGTATCACAGAGATTGCTCCTTTCAGCATGTCACTTGCTACTTTTATAAAGCCGAATATAAATTATAATTAGAACTGCAGTGCAAGGAGAAGTGGTTTGAGTTGAGTGCTGCTTTGTTTTTCTTATATTTGATTTTGACTGGCACTCCAGTAATGTATTTAAAAAGTAATTTATTTGTTCATGCCTCACAACCTTTTTGTTTCCATCTAGATATTAAGTAAGCTGTCATGCAGCCAATGCATTGAAATATTTTATTTCTTCTATACTTCATTTTGTCTTGATTGGTCTCTCATAATGACAGTTTGGCACCCAGGGCAGCGTATTTAATTAAAGTTCCAGTTTTTGTGGTTTTGAGCATAGTGCCTCCCCTTTCTAGTTGGCCGCACCCCTTCCCATTGACCCCACCCATTCAGTTGTCTCCTGCAGCCCCCCCTTTGATTTGAAGTCAGCAGCTTCTACTGCTACCGTCATCAGCTTGGGATCACCAAGCATACATCCCTGCTCCTAGTTAATTAGGTGCTGTGCAAGCCTCTTCTTGTGTGGTTGTGACTGGCTAACCACAACAACCATTTACTCACAGCCAGAGTCATCCACTAACTCCAGTCCTCTCCTGCCTGGAACATCTAGTACTGAACCACTAATCAAACTCAGGTCATCTGGGTGATCATCAGAGCTTTATCCCCTGTGCCCCAGTGCCATGATAAAGCACAAATGATAAGCCTAAAGTGATTTCATGAACAAGTGGATCTCTTCAAAGGAAGGAATTCTCATCAAATATGCAAAAAGTACATAAGAATTCATTATTCTCACCGGTCTACAATTTAGGTAGTTTCAGTGCCACAGACTTGATGACAGCATAAGAAACAATGAGGCAAGAAGAAAGCATTGTCCTACTAGGGTTTGACTGTCCTCTTCTTCTACATCTCAAATGAAGGCATGGATGAAAATCACAGGCCACACCTTCATCTGATATACAGTATGGTCCGCTAAATGTGGGATAGTAAGGAGCTTGCCAGTGTAGAGAAAGTGATTGACTTGCTAGCACAGGGTTAATAAGCAAGCAGTATTGCCCAGCAGTGTGGATAGGTGTTAAAAGAAAATAATGGACTGCCCAGGGATGTTGTGAGTTCTGAGGCCAAAGGAAGACACACACACTCACAGAAATGAGCCCAACAACTACAGACACTTTCTTGACTCAGTACCATAGATGTCTCAAGTGTAATAAAATTCATAATGTGCAAAGCATTGCAACCTTTCATACCTCAAATGTCCCTGATTTTTTAGAATGTCCCTGATTTTACCTTATATTTATACTCTCCCCAAAAATGTTTGATTTTTCTGGTAAATCACTATGGATTACAGTCAGTTAACAAAGCCAGGTGTTATAGTTTCATACTTCTCATTGTTCAGAAAATGCATGTTGATGGAAAACCTCTTGCTCTATTCCCTTTTTAAGTGAATTAGGATTATAGTAAAACTTATCCCTAATTGTAGGTCTTTGTCCCCATCCAAAATTCTTGAGCAAAGATGAAAAGCAGACACATTCTCTCTCTCTCTCTCTCACACACACACACACACACACACACACACACATATATATATATATATATATATATATATATATATATATATATATATATATGTATAATTGTACTGATTTTTCTTTCCCTTTTCTTTCATGCTCACTACAAGCTTTTAAAACTGAGGCTAGCAAGGGGAAAGTTAAATGGCAGGTACTTGAAACGCTCCAATTATTTTTGCTATTCAATTTTTTTCTTATTTACTTTATTATGCTTATTAAACTGTTGTGTAAAGCTTATGTAAACAAGATGGTTGCCAATTGCATTTCTTATTTTTTGTGCAGTCAAACTTCACAGTGGCTTAATATACCGCCACAAAGCAACAGACTTGTTTTATACCAGGCAATATCTATATATCAATACCCTATTGGAGAACATTCCTTATCCAATAAAGTACTATTTACAGTTTAGCCCATTTTCTTATGGCAATTTTTCAAAGTCTAGCATGGGAAAAATTGAATAGCAAGGGCTCAGCAATGAATCTAAAAGCATTGACTGTTAAACATGAGAAGTTCCTAAAACAATTTCAGCATATCATTCAGCTTCATACTCTAGTGCTACGATAAAATGGCAGCTACTGTGGTGAGAATATACATTATCTTATGCATATACTTTACAGATATATAGCCTAGTGATGCCTTCAGGCATTTCTGTAGTTACATCGTATTGATGCCTCTATGTATTTAATATAGCCTGTTCATATTTGCATTAATAATTGTATACATACAAGCTACTGAAATAATTAATCATAAAGTTTACAGGATGGGCAACACAACTGAACTGGTATTTGATCTCCTTCTAGTACTGCTAAAATAAATTTATTGTTGTTCATAAAATATTTATTTATGTTGTCATAACTTTCTTATGCATCTAAATATCTCAACAACCAAGTAACACAGATAGAACTGCTTAGCCTCACATGAAAGCTCAAAGATGGATTAACAAAGTACTGCTGACAATATGTGCACAGCTTGAGTGGTTAATGATATATACCTCTCAACCTCTTACAGCAAGAAATCTGTACAAAGCCAAAAATAATGGTGGGATCAAATTCCAAACTCAGGAACATATTTTAATTATTGCTATTATGAATTTAGGAATTTGCCAGAATACCAGCCTTAGTGTTAGCTAGCATTCATTTTCTGAAGGATCTGAAGTCTGAACTCAAATGTCTATTATTTAGTGACATCAATCCCCAATGATTCGTTAGATACCACAGATTTTATGAGAAATAGACCAAAAACAAGACTCAAAAATGGGGACATTCTACAAAAATTTGGTGAGTTGAGAGGTATGATTTGAAAGTTGTTTACAAAATGTTACAAAATTAACATTTACTTCATTTACTATAATTTATAAAATCATGATCAAGACCTAGAATTGAATGAACAGTACAACTATAAAGATTTGTTTGGGCTGGATAGTTAGTGTTTTACAAGCATTTATTAACATTTATGGCTCAGGAGATATGACATAACTTGATTTTGTCAAAAAACTAAGGATGTAATCATTGCAAGTTACAGTATAAATCTCCAGAGCTTCACTGGAGTGAATAAGTTAAAAAGAGTTCAGATAATTACATTTTTTGTTGAGAATTTTTTAAAAGATGGGCACCAGGACAGCTACACTGTGTGAGCAGCTATAATGAACTGGTGATCTAGGATCTTTTATGCATTCCGTAGCCTCAGGAAAGAGATATCATGTTTGATCCAATGGTTCGTAAGTGCCTTAAGTAAGGAAGCTTGAGATTTTTAGAAGCACCATATGGCAGGGCATAAGACTAATGCACCCAAATGTTTAATTCACTGCAATGGACCTTTTGAAGTGAAAGTAAAAAGCACATAGTCCTGTTCATTGGGTTATGATTCAGATATTCTTCTCTGCTAACTTCAGTTTGGGTGTTTTTCTCTTTTGTAAGTGCCTTATGCTGGTGCAGTTTGTGATTTTACATGCACACTAAGACAACATACCTATTCTGGCAACCCACCAGTTCATTCCCAAACCCTGGGTGAAGTCTCCAATCTGAGCCAATAATTATGGAGCCTGAATCCTCACCACTGACACTGGAGAGGGATATTCACTTGGAATACAAATGGATACACTCAGTATTTCCAGAGGCAGACCTCTCTGCATAAAGCACAACTTCCCTTAAGAGCACATAGGGAAAACACCCAGCGAGCAGTCTGGGTTTCTCTCTCTATCTCTCCCCAGGTCCCCAGTAATGCTCCCCACTGGCACAGCTGAAGAGTTATGTCCTTAGCCGAGTGTCCAAGCTAAGTCCTCCAGCACCCTCTCTGTGAAACCAGTGCTTTGTGTCCCTGCTCCAAGTAGCTAACACACACACTTTGAGATTTAATTTACACATACACACACACACACATCTGGGAAAGACTGGCACAGATTACCTGCTCTACCAACTTTGCCCAGACTATAAAGTAGGTTAACACTGCCACCAGTCAGTTACTATAAGGCCCTTAAAAGGTTATCCAATTATACTGAGTGAAGTTACTACTAATACCAATCATAATATTGACCACGCAGTAAAGCTTTCAGGAGTGGCCATAGTGTCACCAATAGATATAAGTACTCTCAAAGGTTAAAACATTTTCTAAAGGACCAGCCACAACGAAAAGTTTAAATATATTTAACAATAAATAATAAAAGAACCTGAAAATATCAAATATCTCTTTACAATAAACACCATAGTTTCAACCACATGAAATATTAAAATAACAAAGATGAACGGATTCATACAGATGCAGAAAAATAGTACTTAACTAATCTCACTATATTCCATGACTAATCTAAAGAATTATTATTCCCTGGTTCACTTACTAGAGCAAGACAAGATGACGTAGGTGAGGGAACCTTCTATGTCATGTTCCAAGAAAGCGACTGCTTCTGATACGTCAGTCTCCTCCCAAATTAAAACATAATTTCTGTACAGAATGACATCACATACAACTGGTCATCTGACCTCTGGTTTCCATGCAACCCCCCCCCCCCCCATTGCTAGAAGCTGTCAGGATTTATCACAAAGGTGTCAATAATACACACACACACACACACACACACACACACACACACACACACACACAGCCTTGCTAAGATCTGCTGCAGCTCCTGGAAGTCATAAAACAACTCCACTCTTTCTATAGGAGCTAATAAACCCTACTTCTTACAGACATTGCATCTCTGGCTTAATTCAAAACTATGAGACAACATCTTTTATGGCCTAGGCCCAGTAATTTAATTTTCTTACTATTTCTCAAAGTCAGGTGGATTGAGATTAGCTTCTTCTCTTCCAGTATCCTCTGTTACAATGCACACAATTAACTATTACAATAATGCATGTGCATTTCTTTTCTTTCCAGCAGGGCACACTTTTGATACATTTTTAACACAAGCAACTTTACAAATACATTTTCAACACATGCATCTGTACAAACCAGTTTGATATTCAAATAACATATAATTATTTACTAAATTCCAGTTAGCTGTGCTGGCATATGTTGCAGATCCACTGCCGTGCCTCTCCTAGCATAGCTGGCAATACCTCACATTATCACACCCTGCACAGGCACAATATGCAAAGCAAGAAAGCAATTAAGAAAACCACAATGTTTATAATTTCCAAAGAGAAATATTCAGGTGCCCAATTACATGTAACTCAAAATGCAGCCGCTATTAGGAAGGTTTTTCTAAATACAAGGGTACTGAAGGAAAATAATTATGCCCACAAAACAAGGCTTCATTACAGATAACATGATACCATGCATTTATATCTGTAATACCAGACAGCTTACAGTCATCCTTGGTTTTCCCTACGATTAGAAAGAAATCCAAACAGAACAAATACCTCCTGAGAGGTAGGATATGGATGATGGTCAAATGGCAAATGCTCAAAAGGCCACGTCTCAAATGGCAAATGCTCAAAAGGCCATGTCCTCATACTCTGAAGTGGCAAAGGAGGCCTAACTCCTAGGATCATTGTGTGAAGTTGAATTCAAGGGGTAATTGCACAAATGTCTTCAGGAACTAAAAAGTACAGTTTTGTACCTACCATAAATGTAGATGTCCGATAGACATGCAACTGCAGCCATAACATGTGGGTTTGTCCTGCCTCAGGCAGCCCTCTGGAGTACATAAGCAACAGTCAGTGTTTCTTGCCCCAGATGCCAGGTGCCCTCCAAGGAAGGCTGTAATCAAATTGTAAGACAAAAACAGGATTCCAAACAAATGCATGAGCAATAAAAACAAATACACCATAACAGATATCCCCAGCTAAGAGTAAGAGGGATAGGAGTGGACCCTAGAGTTGCATGTCTATCGGACCTCTAGATTTATGGTAGGTACAAAACTGTACTATGTCCTTCAAGAATGCAACTGCAGTCATAACATGTGGGTAGAATACCATAGCTTAGCTGGGGGAGGAGGTATGCTCTAGGAAAGAGATGGTGTGGCAATCAAACCCTGCAGGACTGCCTGGATCTGGAATATAGAGGAAGATTGTAGTGTTTGGAGAATGTATGCATGGAGCGCCATGTAGCAGCTTCTAGAATGTCCTTGGTAGGCACGCCTCTTAAAAAGGCTGTAGAGGTGGCTGTAGCTCTGGTGGAATGTGGTCTGACATAGGCTGGAACAGTCTTTCCATGAAAGGAATAACAGAATCTGATGCAATGTCAATCCATTTAGAAATAGTCTGTTTTGAAATTGCTTTTCCTTGGACTGCAGGGGCATAAGCTACAAGCTGTTCAGACATCCTACTGGCCTTGGTTCTGTGTTGTCTATGAATGTCCAAGGTATGCAAAGTCTTTTCCCCTTATTCTCAGGATTGGGGAAGAAAGCAGGCAGATGAATGGCAAACCCTAGATACCACCTTTGGCAAATAATAAAGGGTGGTATTGCCAGGTAATTGCCAACAGGAAAGCTGTCTTCCATGAGAGAAATTGCAAGTCAACTGAAGCTGCTGGCTCAAAAGGAGGTAGAGTCAGTTTTTCTAAGACAAAATTGAGGTCCCAGGCTGGCACTGGGGCCTTCCTGAGGAATTGTCTTAGTAAGGGATGAGAAAAACAGGAGGATCAGTGTTGTATCTAGCTGAAATAGCAGATGCATGTATCTTTATTGAAGAATATGAGAACATATCTGCCAAATATTCCAGGATAAGTGGGATGTTCAGTAATGATGCATCATGCCCCTTGCTGGTATTCCAATTGCTGAATCTTTTCCACTTTGCTCTTTCTGGTGGATGGTCTTGAGCCTCTGTTAGTATCCGCTGAACTTCCTTGGAGAGAGATAAGCTGAAGTTATTTATGGGATCTCCCAGGCTGTTAGCTGCAGAGTCTGAAGGTTTGGATGCCTGAGGGAGGGCCCACCTCCTGGTGTGACATATGCTCCATAGTAGTGGGTACCAGTGTTGTCTTGGCCAATCCATTAAGATTCCCTTGTGCTTCACTTCTTTGATCTTTAGTAATACTGAGGTCATCAGTGGCAGAGGTGGGAATGCATAGATTGCTAGGGAGTTCCAGTTGAATGAAAGGGCATCTATTTTCCAAGCCTTTGGATGGTATGTCCTTGTGCAAAATTTTGGTAGAAGATGGTTGAGGTGAGAGGCAAATAGGTCCACTTCTGGCTTGCCACGATGTAACTTCCACTCGTGTGGATCTGTGAAATTCCTGCTTAGGCTGTCCGCCAACACATTGTCTTTTCCTGGAACAAACTGGGATTGTAACTGGATGTTTAGACTCAGTGATTTCTCCCAAAGCTGCATTGTCAGTCTGCCCCCTGCTTGTTGATGTATCACATCACAGTGGTGTTGTCTGTCCGTATCATTAAATGACCTTGCTGGAGTTGGTGTTGAAAAACCTCTATGGCATGTATTACTGCCAGCATTTCCTTTTGGTTTATATGCAGATGTGTTTCCTTTGGAGACCATTGTCCTTGTATACACCTGCCTTCCATGTCCCATCCAAGGTCTTGTAGTTATGGTCTGTGTTATCTGTGGTTTTTTGAATGACATACCTGCGTTTTCCTGGCTCACCGAGGCCCACCATAGGAATTCCTTTTGTAGGCATGGAATGAGTGATATGATTGTCTCCAAGTTGTTGCTGTGTTGAGACCAAATGCTTTTTAGGTACCATTGAAGCTTTCTTATGTGTAGTTTTGCTAATGGAACCAGTAGGATGCAGGATGCCATGTAACCCAGGGCCTGTAGGAATTTCCTTGCAGTCATCTGGGTGAGTTTTGCTAAACCTTTGAAATAATGAGTTAACTTCTCTTGCTTGTCTTCTGTCAGGTAAGCCATCTGAGAGGCTGTGTCTAGTTTGGCTCCTAAGAAGATTATTTGCTGGGATGGCTGCAGTCTTGACTTTTGGAAGTTGACTGTGTATCCCAGTTTTGTCAACATCAATTTGTCATCCGCAAGCCAGGCATTTTGTAAATACTCTAAATGGCAATGCTGAGAATTGATAATGCTCTGGCCCTGCAAGAAATCTGAGGTATCTTCTGCAGCTGTGTCTGATAGGGACATGCAGGTATGCCTCCTTGAGGTCCAGAGTAATCAGCCACGACTCCTTGCCCAGCATTTTGAACTTTGGTACTATGAGAAAGGTGTTTAATGCGGACAAGTCCAGTATTGGTCTCCACTGAGATTCTTTTCTTGGAACAAGGAACAGTCTTGAGTAAAACCCCTGTTCTTGTTCTTGTTGTGGAACTCTTTCTATTGCTTTCATTCTTGTCAGCAGAGTGATTTGCTTGATAGCCTCTGCCCTTTGATGTTGTGGTAGGTTTGGCATGCCTTGTTTTCTTGGTAGGTATGAAAATGAAACCTGTACCCTCGGTCTATAATGTCCAAAATCCATTTGTCCTTTGTCAGTCTGTGCCAGTTTTCTGTAAACAGAGATAATTTTTTGAGTTTGTGGTTGTTGGGCAGGTCTTCTCTGGTTTCCTGGCTGCCATGAAAGGACCAGTTTTGAAGGCCAATTCCTACTGAATCTGGGGGTTGAACCTGGAGAAATCTTTCCAGTCTGAACTGATTTTGCTTTTTCTTTGGTCTTTAACACATCATCTTAGCATTTGCAAAAAGCTTGTTCTTTCCTCCAAAGGTGCATCTTACATGATCTGGTAGAGGTTGATCTTTTAACCAAGAGCTTCCAGTGCATCATATCCACACTGCAGGAAGTGATTGCCTTCCTGCAAAGTCTTCCTGTCTAAAGGATCAGGAGAAGCTAAAGTTTTTGTAAATCTTCTAAGAGATAATCCTGATATTGGAACATATGAAAAGGCAATTTAAAGCTCTCATAGATAAGGGTAGGGATGTGTAAACCTTTTTACCCCATCTCTCTAATGACCTTGCTTCCTGTTGGATTTTAGAGGTGGAGGCTGAAACTCCTTTAGCCCCTGTGAAATAGTTTCCAAATCAGCAGTATGGGCCCTGAATAAATGGGAATGAGTTTCTGGGACCCTGTAATACCTGTCTGGCTTGGCTGGAGCAGGAGGGGAGAAGAGAGGGGTAGCAGAGTCAGAATACAAATCATCCAGAACATGAATAGCTAAGGGCCTGTGCTGAGGCTTCTTAAGGAAAGTCCTAAGGCCCGTTTTAGAATCAGAATATTCCTGACCCCTGCACTTGAAATGTTCCCTCATGGTGTGCAGAACTTCCCCAAAGAAATATCCTCAGGAGGGAGGCAAGGTATGGAATCTTCTGCATCCGAGTCCTCTCATGGTCTGGAAGAGCTCTTCCTGGCTATCAGAGTGGACAGAGCCTCAGAGTCTTCATCTGAAGGAGTATGGTCAGAAGGTTCAAGAGGCTGGGATGCTCTCTCAGGATGGGCCTGTGAACCTCTAATCATGGAAATTAAATCAGCAGCCATGGACATAATTTGTGTCTCGGTCGGGCTGAGGTGAGGATTTTAAGTAATATGCTTTGTTTTGCTAGCTGCCTTGGCTAGTGTGAGTAGCCTAGCTTAATATGGCCATGGGGAGGAAAGTGGAAATCCTTATGAGGTATTTGTTTACCACAAAAAGACAAATTGTTAACTTTTCAGTAATTTCTGAGGCTGCCTGAGGCAGGACAACCCACATGTTATGACTGCAGTTGCATTCTTGAAGGACATCAGTCATGCCCTTGGTAAAGTGGTTCAGTGTTTAATAGTCCATATTCAGATTTACAACCCTTATTAAGAGTCATTATGGAATCTGTGACCTGCATAAAGTTTAGATTTGTCTAAAACAATATAATTATCTCATTGTAAACATGGCCAGTGATTCCACGTCAGGCTATCAAGGACAGTCATTTCCATAGTTTTGCCAGTCTTACTGACAACAGACAATTACATTTGAAGAATTAACAAATATAATGCATGAATGCAATGTAAAATTATACATATTATTCCTGTGTGCTAATGGCACAATATTCAGATATGTTGTTATAATATTACCATAAAAACCTTGTATGTGTCTGTTGCCCCATTTCAGCCTATAAAGGATAAAATGTAGTTCTAGGGATATCAGCCTACTTTCATACATTTGATTTTGAATCAGTTATGAAGTAATAACAGCAAGATGACCCAACCTCAGTTTAAGACCTAATCTAGGCTACAAACAGCAGTAACACCATGTCAGGATAGCAGGTGGAAATAATTCTAATAACTAAATTCATGATACCAAGACACTCATATACAAACATAGTGAACATTACATTTAACAGATAAACCCTGTCTGATTATAATTTCTAGATCTTTATAAACATCAACTGATTCAATACAGGTACCATTGATTCTATATAGGTACTCCCAGCTAGTCATGCAGAAGAGTATAAACCCAGTAAAGTGATGTGATGACCAGCTTTCCAGCTTGTCAGTTTTGTAAGTTAAACTTGGTATCATCTGCAAATTTACTGCAGATAATGGGTTTGAGTATGGGCATCCAATACAGAACCCCGGCCAGTACCATTTAGGATTATGTTAGGATCTCACAAACTAGTTAGTATGATCAAATACAATGAGTGGCAAAGGCTAACCAATTAATAATCCAGACTGATGTTATAAAGTTTAAGATGGGTTACAACTGCATCATGGGAATGCTGTCAAAGGATTTTGTTAGATCTAAATAATTGCATCTACACGGAATACCCTAATTTGAGGATTCAAGTACAGAAGTGTAAAACTCTAATAAATTTGAGACACAGCAAGCATGAAAAACATTTTTTTTCAATGATATCATTGAATTGCAGAAGGTATAAAGGGATTAATTTCAATTTCTTCTTGACCAGTTTACCTAATATACACATTAAACAAACAGTACAATAGTCATCAGGGTCCACTGCATTACCACCCTTAAAAATGAGCAAACAATAGCTTTTCTTCAACTGAATACAACAAATCCGGCCCTCAACATGAAATGGAACAAATCAGTTAGTAATCCATAAAATTTACTACTAATCCTTTTTAGCAACATCCCAGGGATGCCATTAGGACTTGCTGTTGAAATTTCCTTAAATTTCTAGAATGACCCTTGGATTAACCCTTCTGTAATAATAGGCCACTCAGATATTGTCACATAAAAAGTTAATTATTTGAGTAGGGATGAGCAGATAACACAGCACCAAACAGTTCTCCAAATTTTGGCTATGTCAGATGGTGAAAACACATTGTGGCGATTATATACCAAACTGGAGAGGGACATACAAAACTCATCTTTAGATTTAGCATAATTACAGAAAGATTTCCTATTAATGTAAGTATTGGCTGACAGTTGATTTTCATGGCATATTTTCTACATCTAATGTTCTAAATTAATTCTTTAGATGTTGTGTGTAAGAGTACCTTGTTGCCATATAAAGGGTCTCTCTTACACAACCTCCATAGCCAATGTTTATTGGCAATCTTCTTATGGATTAAATGCTTCCACCAAGTTTTTTACAGTTGTGTGATTAACAAGATTTAAAGAAGAAACGTATCACATGATGTATAGATCGTTCATGAAGTTACCAAGATTCAGCACTCAATTTTGCTCTATTAATCAAGATATTCCTTCAAATATTTTGAAATTACTTGAGTCAGTCCTATAAACTTTCGTGACTTCCTTTACTTGGTAATTTAAGTTGTATGAGAAATTCCTAACAAATTTAATATCAAAGTGGTCAGAATTACTTAGTGGGGAAATAGGGTGAATTATAACCAATAAAACCTGAAATGGCTATGTATTTCCAGGAAGTGAAGGGGCTTTTCTCTCCTGGTTTCTAAGCCTATATGAAAGCAACCAGACGAACTGGTTGGTTTAAATTTACTTTCACCTAATTTTTAGCACAAAATGTTGGTTAATCTATCCTAAGAAAAAGGAAGTAGCCATATGTGGTTGACAGGAAATACAACAAATAAACACCATGAATCACATCCTAATGGTGAAAAAACTAAGAAAAGGTCAAGAGATGGTTCAGAACTATAACTATTGAAATAGTCTGAAGAAAAGAGAAAGATGGTGGACAGACAATGCTACACCATGGTCTTTGCACAAAGTCAGAATAGGCAGAAAGAAATTGGGGTCAAGCACTCAGTCACTCAACCAGGGGAAAAGGTGGAATGGCATGGCATGGCATGGGGCAGATGGAAATCACACCCAGGTCAGATGAAAGGGTGCAGCATCACCCATGGGAGACTCTAAGAAAGAAGGCTCCATATTCCTCAGCTCCCAATGGTTTGGTACTCATGGGAGACACTAATAGAACAACACTCCATATTCCTCAGCCCCCAATGGTATAGTATTCATGGGAGACTTTAACGAACAAAGCTCCATAGTCCTCAGCTTCCAATGGTACTGTACTCATGGGAGACTCTAACAACAACGTTTCATGCTTCATACTCCTTAGCTCTCAATGGTATGGTACTCATGGGAGACTATAACGAACAAGGCTCCATAGTCCTCAGCTCACAATGGTACAGTAATCATGGGAGCATACCTCTCAACCTCTTAGAGCAAGAAATCTGGACAAAGCCATAAATAAAAGTGGGACAAAGGCACAAAACTAGGGACAATTTTTAAATACTGCTCTTGCAAACTTAGAAAGTTGATAGAATAACAGGTTTTGCTTTAACATGAATTTTCTGATGGGTATAAAGTCTGAAACTCATGTGTCTGTCATTATTTTCTAATGTCAAGCTTTAGTGATTTGCCACTGATTTGCCAAAAAACTACAACTTTATGAAAAATATGAGGCAGAAATATGGACAGTCTAAAAAAAGTTTGTACAGTTAAGAGGTATGCCTGACATGGTCTAATGAACAAGACTCCATATTCCTCAGCTCTCAATGGCATGGTACTAATGGGAGACTCTAATGAACAAGGGTCCATTTTCCTCAGCTCCCAATGCTATACTATTCATTGGAGACTCTAAGCGAACAAGACTCCATATTCCTCAACTCCCAGTGGTATGGTACTAATGGGAGACTCTAACTGACAACGTTCCATATTCCTCAACTCCCAATGGTATGGTACTCATATGAGACTCTAATGAACAAGGCTCAATACCTCTCAGCTCCCACTGGTACCGTGCTAATGGGAGACTTTAAGAAACAAGGCTCCATATTCCTCAGCTCCCAGAAGTATGCTACTCATGGGAGACTCTGACCGAACAAGGCGCCATATTCCTCAGCTCAAATGTACGGTACTCATGGGATACTCTAACTGAACAAGGCTCCATATTCCCCAGCTTCCAATGGTATGGTTCTCATGGGAGACTCTAACGAACAAGACTCCATATTCCTCAGCTCCCAATGGTATGGTACTCATGGGAGACTCTAACGAACAAGGCTCCATATTCCTCAGCTCCCAGTGGTATAGTATTCATTGGAGAGTCTAACGAAACAAGACCCCATATTCCTCAGCTCCCAATGGTATGGTACTAATGAGAGGCTCTAACTGACAAGGTTCCATATTCCTCAACTCCCAATGGTAGGGTACTCCTCAGATCCCAATGGTACTGTGCTCATGGGAGACTCTAAGAAACAAGGCTCCATATTCCTCAGCTCTCAATGATACAGTACTCATGGGACACTCTAATGAACAATGCTCCATAATCCTCAGCTCCCAGTGGTATGGTACTCATGGGAGACTCTGACTGAACAAGGCGTCATATTCCTCTGCTCAAATGTATGGTACTTATGGGATACTCTAACTGAACAAAGCTCTGTATTCCTTAGCTTCCAATGGTATGGTACTCATGGGAGACTGACTGAACAAGGCTCCATATTCCTCAGTTCCTAATGGTATGATACTCATGGGAGACTTTAACAAACAAGGCACCATATTCCTCAGCTCCCACTGTTATGGTACTAATAGGAGACTCTAACTGACAATGTTCCATATTCCTCAACTCCCAATGGTACGGTAGTCATAGGTGGTCTATATCACATAGTTGAACTGTCATAAGTTCGACTATGTAAATATTAAACCCGGAACTTCGAAATGCAAGAATTTTGAACGCTCAGAATAATGATTTTTTTTTCCCAGGGAAAAGAATCGCTGTTCCGGCACAAAACAAAAAAAAAAAAAACGAACACTTCAAACTCTTTCTAATGTGGGGGGCTATGCCCTCCACTGCCCCTACTTAAATATACCAACTCTGAGATCGCACCACACTGGAGGAAATAGCAAAGCCACAGAAACGGCCCACCAAATTTTTTCCATGGGAAAAAATTCGGTGTTCCGTGGCTTCGCTATTTTGAGATTTTGAACTTCCCAGTTCGAAGTTTCGGCATTCGGATAATTCAATGTTCGGACTTCTGATATAGACCCGGCATAGGAGACTCTATCGAACAAGGCTCCATACTCCTCAGGTCCCAATGGTATCATGCTCATGGGAAACTCTAAGAAACAAGGCTCCATATTCCTCAGCTCCCAAAGGTATGCTACTCATTGGAGACTGTGACCAAACAAGGCTTCATATTCCTCAGCTCAAATGTATGGTACTCATGGGATACTCTAACTGAACAAGGCCCCATATTCCTCAGCTTCCAGTGATATGGTACTTATGGGAGACTCTGACCAAACAAGGCTTCATATTCCTCAGCTCTTAATGGTATGGTACTCATGGGAGATGCTAATCAAACAAGGCTCCATATTCCTCAGCTCTCAGTGGTATGGTACTAATGGAAGACTCTGACAAGGTTGCATATTCCTCAACTCCCAATGGTATGGTACTCATAGGAGGCTCTAAAGAACAAGACTCCATACTCCTTAGCTCCCAATGGTACCATGCTCATGGGAGACTCTAAGAAACAAGGCTCCATATTCCTCAGCTCCCAGTGGTATGTTACTCATGGGAGAGACTGACCAAACAAGGCTCCATATTCCTCAGCTGAAATGTACAGTACTCATAGGATACTCTAACTGAACAAGGCTCCATATTCCTCAGCTTCCAATGGTATGGTATTCATGGGAGACTCTGACAGAACAAGGCTCCATATTCCTCATTTCCTAATGGTATGGTACACATGAGAGACTCTGACCGAACAAGGCTTCATATTCCTCAGCTCCTAATGGTATGGTACACATGGGAGGCTCTAATGAACAAGGCTCTATATTCCTCAGTTTCCAATGGTATAGTATTCATTGGAGACTCTAAGCGAACAAGACTCCATATTCCTCAGCTCCCAGTGGTATGGTACTAATGGGAGACTCTAACTGACAAGGTTCCATATTCCTCAACTCCCAATGATGCGGTCATAGTCAGTAGGTATCATATATCATATAGTTGAACTGCATAAGTTCACTATGTAAAAATCAAACTCGAAATAAAAAAAAAATGCAATTTTTTTTACTCAAGCAATTTTTTTTTTTTCCAAAAAAAAATGTTCTGTTCCGGGACAAACAAAAAAAAACGAACACACATCAAACTTTTCTAATGTAGGGCTGACTCCTCCCCCCCCCCCCTAACAGCTCCATGATCCAACTCTGAGATCGCACACAGGAAAAGCCACAGAAACGAATGCCCACCCAATTTTTCCATGGGAAAATATTCGGTTGTTCCTTCGGTGTTCGCTGGTTTGAGATAGATTTCCTTGAAATTGATTTTTGACTGGTTTCGCATTCGCGATACTAACGCTGATACACTATACAGACCCGCATAGGAGACTCTACAAAGGCTCCATATTCCTCAACTCCCAGTGGTACCATGCTCATGGGAGACTCTAAGAAACAAGGCTCCATATTCCTCAGCTCACAGTGGTATGCTACTCATGGGAGACTCTGACCGAACAAGGCTCCATATTCCTCAGCTGAAATGTACAGTACTCATAGGATACTCTAACTGAACAAGGCTCCATATTCCTCAGCTTCCAATTGTATGGTACTCATGGGAGACTCTGACCAAACAAGGCTCCATATTCCTCAGCTCCTAATGGTATGGTACTCATGGGAGACTCTAACGAGCAAGGCTCCATATTCCTCAGCTCGGCTCCATATTCCTCAGCTCCCAGTGGTACAATATTCATTGGACACTCTAAGCAAACAAGACTCCATATTCCTCAGCTCCCAGAGGTAGGGTACTAATGGGAGACTATAACTGACAAGGTTCCATATTCCTCAACTCCCAATGGTACAATACTCCTAGGAGACTAATGAACAAGGCTCCATACTCCTCAGCTCCCAATGGTAGGGTACTCATGGGACAGTCTGACTGAACAAGGCTCCATTTTCCTCAGCTTCCAGTGGTACCGTACTCATGGGAGACTCTGACAAACAAGGCTCCATATTCCTCAGCTCCAAATGTTATGATACTCATAGGTGTCTCTAACAAACAAGGCTCCATATTCCTCAGCTCCAATGATATAGAACTCATGGGAGACTCTAGCAAACAAGGCTCCATATTCCATAGCTCCCAATGGTATGGTGCTCATGGGAGACTCTAACCAAAGAAGGTTCCATATTCCTCAGCTCCCAATAGTATGGTACTCATGGGAGACTCTAACCGAACAAGGCTCCATATTCCTCAGCTCCCAATGGTACTGTACTCATGGGAGACTCTAACAAACAAGACTCCATATTCCTCAGCTCACAAACAGAACTGGAAGAGTGGCTTGGGGATTGCTGAAAATGCTCGCATATTATATGAGTCAATGGCCACAAGAACAATACTTTTAATTGTAGTCCAATGCAAAACATGAACTGCCTCTCTGCACAGGGATATAGACATTTGACACCCTAATTGGTTACCACACAGCTGATTGTTTTCCAACTAGAAGGGTTTCTAATCTTCTAATCTCAGTCCCCACTCCTGCACCTTCATTTCAAAACATTTTGTCCATAGCTTCAGGTCGTTTATGAGGAGACCCCACTCATTCTTAGTAGTGGAGAAGCTGAAATGGTCTCCATCCTGACAGTGATCAAACCATCATCAGAACTTAATTGTGACAGGTTAGCTGAAGGTAGTTAGTACATAACGTAAGGTTGACTGGGAAAGTCTATCACATCATTGCCTGGCAACACAGTTCTGACATTAGGAGAAAATACATGAATGCATTATGTCTATAGCAAGTAGCAACTAAAAATCCACAGCAAAACCCACATACTCAGGCATGTGAAAGGCACTATGAAGATCTTTGCTAGCATAAGTTCAAAATATGTAAGAGGGTCTGTGGCTGGACCTACCTCTGTGGCTTTACGCAGTTTGTCTAAATGTGACTTATTACCATATAAGGGATCTCATTTACATAGCCTCCATATCTGTAAACGTAGTTTATTGGCAATCTTCTTATGGATTAAGTGCTTCCACTAAGGTTGTTTACAGTTGTGTGATTTACATGTTTTTAAGGCAGAAACCTATCACATAATGTTTAGATTGACCATAACGTTGGCAAGACTCGATGCTCAAAATCACCTTTTGCTCTCTTTCTACAGGCAGGATTGACTTGACTCTAAAAACTGTCCAGCACTGGGCCTGTGAAGACTTCAATCTGACATGGGTCTGAAGAGAACTTCAAACAATTTTTGGTACATTAGAAGGACACACAACTACTGGTTTTCCTCACGAGTGTCAGTAAGAAGACTGAATACTGAAGAATGCTAACTAGTACGCTCAAATCAAAGACTGAAGATAAGGATGTATTCCTAGGAAAGCAGCATCATGGGTCTACAAGTGCAAAATAAGTCCTTCACATTTGGGATGACAGTTGGTTCTGCCTTAAGCATTGCTCCTAGAACAGAATGCTTGATCCCACTAGACCTAGAATGCATGAGGTGCAGGCTAGACACAGCCTGGGCCAAGATGTATATACTGGTTAGCATGGAGAATCCAGTTCTTATAAAAAATAAGAGGAAAGGGAGTTGCTTCTTCTCTCTCCTCCCAAGATGACTGGAAATTAACCATTTAATCTAGACTAACTTATCCTGGAGAAGGATACAACCCCCTTATAGACTTCATGGCTGAAGGTCCTTCCCGTCACATGAAACCAGGAGAAGAAAAGCATCTACAAGGACCTTCTAAATTAAATAAAATTTAATGGAGAAGAAGAAAAGAGGCCGCTCTATGTAGGATTGAGTGGGTATGGATTCTGACTTATTATGAGAGGAAGGGACATCCAGATGAGGAAAAAACTATGGAAAGTAATATTAACTTTAGTTGAACTTCCATGCCATAGGGAGAAAAAGGACCATATAGCAGATAAATATGTCTGTCAAATTGGAAGGTAAAAATCCAAAAGAGGAAATTTCTTCATGATGAGACTGGTATCAATCTTCATCAAAAGGTTTCTAAATCAGAAGAAGCTGTCTGTCCACTTCACCCCTTATGAGAAGATAAAGATATGACTTGCCCTGGCTCCTATATGGAACTGAGAGTCAGCACCAGGAATCCAAACTATACCAGATGCTCAACAGCAAGCTGACCTAGACGGTAATAGGTGCAATTACTTCTACTAGGTGAATGTCTCCTGCTTGAGCACAAGTGTGTAATTCCCAACTGTTCCACACTTCATCATTATTACCTTGCTAGAAGTCAACATGGCCTAGGAGACAAAGATCCTAACAAGGAACAAGGAAGTAGTGTCACTACTCTAGAAGGCACAGGGATAACCCTAAGTAAGCCCGTGGAGTTTCCATAACCACAATGTACATATAGCCATCTAATCCATACTATTGTGTCACATTCTTTCAGTCAGGCTTTGTAACAGTAGCAACAGGATTTTTTTTTTCCTGAAGCACAAGAAAACTCTACTCCACTTTCTGTCCCAGAATGTTCCTTCACATTTCTTAAGAGTATGTGTTTATGTTTTCTGACTTGTGATGGAAGATGGCTGCTGTCCAGCTAACATTTTGTATATTTACTAAAAGGATGACTAAGGGTAAAAAAATTCAGTGTTATTCTTATTTTGTTTCCTTTCTATTTCATTTAAGGTGGGCTTCATGAACATTGTACCCCAAAATGTACTGTTGGTGTATAAAACAAATGCATACCAAATCCCAGTGTATTTCATGAAGTCTGGCAAATGGTATGGTAAAGATCTCGTATACATACCTGTCCCAACCTCTTAGAGCAAAAAATCTGGACAAAGCCTAAAATGATGGGGGGACAAATAGGGACAATTTTTAAATATTGCTCTTACAAACTTGGAAAGTGATAGAATAATAGGTTTGGCATTAGCATAAGTTTTCTGAAGGATGTTGAGCCTTAAACTCAAATGTTTGTCATCATGTAATGTCTTCAATCCTCAGCTATTTACCAAAAAGGAACAGATGTTAGGAGGAACACATGAAAAATATGAGGCAAAACTCTGGACATTCTGCGAAAACATGTACAGTTGAGAGGTATGTGTCGTATATGGGGGCTAGGCTCAATGGGGTAACTTACTGGACTGAAACCACATGCTTATGTCCATGTAGTGTTTGTAACCACACTGATTCCCCTTCCCTGCTGATAAATTGCTCAATGAGCATACAGCTTTGCAACACACAAAACAAGGTTGAAACACTTTTTTTAGTTGTAATAACACCGGTCAGAGTTGCTTGTGGTTCAGGTACACCTGCTACCAGAACCACATTGCTCATGCCTGTACAGAGTGATGTGGTGGAGTTCCTACCAGTGGTAGCTGAAAGTCAAACATATCCTCTTAATTTAATGTTATGCTAACTACTCCTGCATACATGCAGAAGTGTGATTCATACAGTTATCTACTTCATTTGAAATGTATGTAGATTCATAGATCGCTACTAGGCTAATGGTCAGGGGGCCTTTCTAAGCTTAGCCAAGTTTTCCCAAAAGAATAATGATGTCCTGTATCCAAGTAGGACACTGAGGGACAGGCATTCATTTATTTATTTATTTCTTTATTCATTCATTTATTTATTTATTTATTTCAGTTTGATGACCAGGGTAGTCCACTGAAGGCCGGGAGAAAAGCTCCACGGACATAGACAATATTACAAAAAAGTTGAACTCATAGGTAATATACAAACAATATGAGTCATTCGTAAAAGAAAAAAAAAACGTAAATTATACAGTCTGGGTAATATTTACAAAGTATATATACTATAAGATTATGTACAGAGAATTCTTGGAGTTATACAGTCATTGGCATTTTTTTATAGAGAGAATTTCAGAAAGAGGGAGAAAGAGTTTATAGAGAGTTAGAATTTTAAATAGAGGGAGAAAAGGTTGATTCTTAGTGAAGAAAGGAGTAGGTTCTAAGAGGAGTTTCAGAGTGAAAGAGGAAATAGATGCAGGGAATAGCTGAGAACTGTAGTAAAAGGTTAAAGGTTGGTTGGAGGTATTTAAGGGAGTTAAGCAGGAGAGGAGCAGGAGCATTCCCACTTTGAGAATGGGTATGATTGGAGAAGTGATTTGAAATTTTAATGGCTTTGACTATTTGGAAGGGAGGCAGGAAGTGAGTTCCAGAGTTTAACTAATGAGCAGGATAGTAGCAGGTGACCTGGGGGTCGATGAGGTTTACAGATTTTTAGAAGATTATGGTTCTCTGATCTAAGTGGGCGGTTAGGAATATAGGGGGTTAAGGAGGTGGAGAGAGAAGGACAGCTAGAAGGTTTGAATATGAGTTTATAGGCAGTGGTAAGTTTGAGGAAATTAAGATAGTTAGGAAGTTAAAGCCATTAACAACAAATTGGAGAACAAATTGTGTGGAAACAAGGCAAAGGAAACCAACCATTCAATTTCAGGATAACACAGCTTTAATGTAGGATGTAAGCGCTTTCACAATGGTAACATTGCTTCTTCAGACAACCTTACCCATTAACAGCTCATCTTATATACCATTCAAAATTAATTACTTAATTAAGACAATGGTTACACCCCTCACTCCCTTAAAGCTAAAATGCTATCACTGCAAAAGCATATTATATAACTAACCATATATATATAAAAAACATATATACATAAAACCATAAGGTAACACTGAGAACATATAAAATCTGTTGCTTTAATATAAAATACACAAAAGAAAACAAACAAAATCACTTTATCCTAAGTATGCGTGATTTTAAAATAGGTTTCAGAGACAGATTCATTGAGGCCAGACCCTAAATGTGCACCCAGCCTCAGGATGCAGTTAAGCTCAACATTCTCAGTGTCATTAACCATGTCACCCAACCTAATACTATCCTGTACAACCTGAAGAACTTGAAAAAGGAAAACGTGTGGGTTCTAGGCAGAGTGCTTAGCAAAAGCACTATATTCCAGCCCCCTCTGAGTACAGTAAACATGATCCCTAATATGCTCTCCCAATCGTCAGTTCATTTTCCCAGTGTAAAATCTAGAACATTGTACACAATGAGCAATGTAGACTAGATTTTTAGTATTGCAGTCCGCGATTGTTCTAGGTTGCCAAATATGTCCAGTGTCGGGATGCTTAAAAAAATGTGTTCTCATTAACATTTGACAGAAGTTGCAACTTGCACAATTCTTGCTGCCTAACCCTCTCACATCCATAGGGATACTATCTCTGGGGTAGCATAATCTCTGCTTAAGTGTTTGTTTGTTCTTGTAGACAAACCTAGGTCTAGAACTCACTACACCACATAATTTTTCATCCACCTATAGAATGTGCCAATTATGTCGCATAATCTCCTTAATGCCCCCAACATCCTTAGTAAATGACAAAACCACAGGTAAGCTATCATCCCTCTTCCTCTGAGGACATTTAGCACAGAGAGATATAGAATAATAGGGTTTAGCCCTTGTAGACCTATCATTCATTGTTGCCATAGAGGCTTTTAATACCTCAGTTTCAGTGTAGCCCCTCCCCAAAAACACCTGCCTTAATGTACCCAAACTATCGATAAGATCTCTCTCCTCACAGGACAGACATGCAGTCCACAAAGTATGGCCCTTAACCACACTAGAAAAAACATACTGCAGATGCATACTGCCCTTATGCAGAAATGAAGGCCAGTAACACTCCTTCCTCTGCATCCTTGTAGATATGACACCCATTTGGACCAAGTAGAATTTCAACGTCAAGAAAATTAATTTTCCTAGACGAATATTTGCACGTAAATCTCAAGAACTGACAACTACTATTGAGCTTACCCAGAAACTGGATCAAATTATTCTCATCATTAGTCCATACAATAAAAAGATCATCAACAAAACGTAGTTAAAAGCTCACTGCACTCGTTCCTATATTCACAATTTTCCAATACTCCCACTCTGCCATCACTAAGTTCGCATTAGGGGCAGTATGTACCCGCAGCATGTTTTTTCTAGTGTGGTTAAGGGTCAATATTTGTAGATTGCACATCTGTCCTGTGAGGGGAGAGATCTTATCAATAGTTTGGATACGTTAAAGCAGGAGGTTTTGTGGAGGGGCTACACTGAAACTGACATATTAAAAACCTCTATGGCAACAAAGAATGATAGGTCTACAAGGGATAAACCCTATTATTCTAGATCTCCCTGTGCTAAACATCCTCAGAGGAGGAGAGATGATAGCTTACCTGTGGTTTTGTCATTTACTAAGGATGTTGGGGACATGAAGGAGATTATGCAACGTAATTGGCACATTCTACAGGTGGATGAGAAATTATGTGACGTAGTGGGTTCTAGACCTAGGTTTGTCTACAAGAACAAACGAACACTTAAGCAGAGATTATGCTACCCCAGAGATAGTATCCCTATGGATGTGAGAGGGTTAGGCACCAAGAAGTGCGATGCACAACTTCTGTCAATATGTTGATGAGAACACATTTTTTAAGCATCCTGACAATGGACATATTTGGCAACTTAGAACAACCGTGGTCTGTAATACTAAAAATCTAGTCTACATTGCTCATTGTGTACAATTTTCTAGATTTTACACTGGGAAAATGAATGGACGATTGAGACAGCGTATTAGCGATCATGTTTACTGTACTCAGAGAGGGCGGGAATATAGAGCTCTTGCTAAGCACTCTAACTGCCTAGGACCCACACATGTTTTTCTTTTTCAAGTTCTTCAGGTTGTGCAGCCTGTGTAGGATTTGGGTGACATGGTTAATGACACTGAGAATGTTGAGCTTAACTGGATCTTGGGGCTGTGTGCACATTTAGGCTCTGGCCTCAATTAATCTGTCCCTGAAACCTATTTTAAAATCACACAAACATAGGAAAAAGTGATTTTGTTTTTTGTCTTTTGTGTATTTTATATTAAAGCAACAGATTTTATATCTTCTTAGTGTTACTTTATGAATCTATGTCTCTGAAACCTATTTTAAAATCACGTAAACTTAGGAAAAAGTGATTTTGTTTGTTGTCTTTTGTGTATTTTATATTAAAGCAACAGATTTTTATAAATTCTTAGTATTACCTTATGGCTTTATGTATATATGTTTTTATATATATTTTGTTTGTTATATGCTTTTTGCAGTGATAGTGTTTTAGTTTTAAGGAAGTGAGGGGTATAACCATTGTCTTAATTAAGTAATTAATTTTGAATGGTATATAAGATGAGCTGTTAATGGGTAAGGTTATCTAAAGAAGCAATGTTACCATTGTGAAACATCCTACATTAAAGCTGTGTTATCCTGAAATTGAATGATTGGTTTCCTTTGTCTTTTTCCACACGATTTTTCTTCAATTTGGTGTTTTTGCTGTTTCATGTGGTTTATCACTGGTCTCCTTCTTGTTACAAGTTCAAGCCATTGCAGAGAGTGGAGGGAGAGACAGTGATGGGATGAGTTTCTAGAGTTGCTAGCAAATTTGCAGATTTTATTGTAGCAGGTTTCCAGTATGGCCTGTAAGCCAAGTTGAAGATTAGTGATGTGGTGGAGTTCCTACCAGTGGTAGCTGAAAGTCAAACATATCCTCTTAATTTAATGTTATGCTAACTACTCCTGCATACATGCAGAAGTGTGATTCATACAGTTATCTACTTCATTTGAAATGTATGTAGATTCATAGATCGCTACTAGGCTAATGGTCAGGGGGCCTTTCTAAGCTTAGCCAAGTTTTCCCAAAAGAATAATGATGTCCTGTATCCAAGTAGGACACTGAGGGACAGGCATTCATTTATTTATTTATTTCTTTATTCATTCATTTATTTATTTATTTATTTCAGTTTGATGACCAGGGTAGTCCACTGAAGGCCCGGGGAGAAAAGCTCCACGGACATAGACAATATTACAAAAAAGTTGAACTCATAGGTAATATACAAACAATATGAGTCATTCGTAAAAGAAAAAAAAAAACGTAAATTATACAGTCTGGGTAATATTTACAAAGTATATATACTATAAGATTATGTACAGAGAATTCTTGGAGTTATACAGTCATTGGCATTTTTTTATAGAGAGAATTTCAGAAAGAGGGAGAAAGAGTTTATAGATAGTTAGAATTTTAAATAGAGGGAGAAAAGGTTGATTCTTAGTGAAGAAAGGAGTAGGTTCTAAGAGGAGTTTCAGAGTGAAAGAGGAAATAGATGCAGGGAATAGCTGAGAACTGTAGTAAAAGGTTAAAGGTTGGTTGGAGGTATTTAAGGGAGTTAAGCAGGAGAGGAGCAGGAGCATTCCCACTTTGAGAATGGGTATGATTGGAGAAGTGATTTGAAATTTTAATGGCTTTGACTATTTGGAAGGGAGGCAGGAAGTGAGTTCCAGAGTTTAACTAATGAGCAGGATAGTAGCAGGTGACCTGGGGGTCGATGAGGTTTACAGATTTTTAGAAGATTATGGTTCTCTGATCTAAGTGGGCGGTTAGGAATATAGGGGGTTAAGGAGGTGGAGAGAGAAGGACAGCTAGAAGTTTGAATATGAGTTTATAGGCAGTGGTAAGTTTGAGGAAATTAAGATAGTTAGGAAGTTAAAGCCATTAACAACAAATTGGAGAACAAATTGTGTGGAAACAAGGCAAAGGAAACCAACCATTCAATTTCAGGATAACACAGCTTTAATGTAGGATGTAAGTGCTTTCACAATGGTAACATTGCTTCTTCAGACAACCTTACCCATTAACAGCTCATCTTATATACCATTCAAAATTAATTACTTAATTAAGACAATGGTTACACCCCTCACTCCCTTAAAGCTAAAATGCTATCACTGCAAAAAGCATATTATATAACTAACCATATATATATAAAAAACATATATACATAAAACCATAAGGTAACACTGAGAACATATAAAATCTGTTGCTTTAATATAAAATACACAAAAGAAAACAAACAAAATCACTTTATCCTAAGTATGCGTGATTTTAAAATAGGTTTCAGAGACAGATTCATTGAGGCCAGACCCTAAATGTGCACCCAGCCTCAGGATGCAGTTAAGCTCAACATTCTCAGTGTCATTAACCATGTCACCCAACCTAATACTATCCTGCACAACCTGAAGAACTTGAAAAAGAAAAACGTGTGGGTTCTAGGCAGAGTGGTTAGCAAAAGCACTATATTCCAGCCCCCTCTGAGTACAGTAAACATGATCCCTAATATGCTCTCTCAATCGTCAGTTCATTTTCCCAGTGTAAAATCTAGAACATTGTACACAATGAGCAATGTAGACTAGATTTTTAGTATTGCAGTCCGCGATTGTTCTAGGTTGCCAAATATGTCCAGTGTCGGGATGCTTAAAAAAATGTGTTCTCATTAACATTTGATAGAAGTTGCAACTTGCACAATTCTTGCTGCCTAACCCTCTCACATCCATAGGGATACTATCTCTGGGGTAGCATAATCTCTGCTTAAGTGTTTGTTTGTTCTTGTAGACAAACCTAGGTCTAGAACTCACTACACCACATAATTTTTCATCCACCTATAGAATGTGCCAATTATGTCGCATAATCTCCTTAATGCCCCCAACATCCTTAGTAAATGACAAAACCACAGGTAAGCTATCATCCCTCTTCCTCTGAGGACATTTAGCACAGAGAGATATAGAATAATAGGGTTTAGCCCTTGTAGACCTATCATTCATTGTTGCCATAGAGGCTTTTAATACCTCAGTTTCAGTGTAGCCCTCCCCAAAAACACCTGCCTTAATGTACCCAAACTATCGATAAGATCTCTCTCCTCACAGGACAGACATGCAGTCCACAAAGTATGGCCCTTAACCACACTAGAAAAAACATACTGCAGATGCATACTGCCCCTATGCAGAAATGAAGGCCAGTAACACTCCTTCCTCTGCATCCTTGTAGATATGACACCCATTTGGACCAAGTAGAATTTCAACGTCAAGAAAATTAATTTTCCTAGACGAATATTTGCACGTAAATCTCAAGAACTGACAACTACTATTGAGCTTACCCAGAAACTGGATCAAATTATTCTCATCATTAGTCCATACAATAAAAAGATCATCAACAAAACGTAGGTAAAAGCTCACTGCACTCGTTCCTATATTCACAATTTTCCAATACTCCCACTCTGCCATCACTAAGTTCGCATTAGGGGCAGTATGTACCCGCAGCATGTTTTTTCTAGTGTGGTTAAGGGTCAATATTTGCAGATTGCACATCTGTCCTGTGAGGGGAGAGATCTTATCAATAGTTTGGATACGTTAAAGCAGGAGGTTTTGTGGAGGGGCTACACTGAAACTGACATATTAAAAACCTCTATGGCAACAAAGAATGATAGGTCTACAAGGGATAAACCCTATTATTCTAGATATCCCTGTGCTAAACATCCTCAGAGGAGGAGAGATGATAGCTTACCTGTGGTTTTGTCATTTACTAAGGATGTTGGGGGCATGAAGGAGATTATGCAACGTAATTGGCACATTCTACAGGTGGATGAGAAATTATGTGACGTAGTGGGTTCTAGACCTAGGTTTGTCTACAAGAACAAACGAACACTTAAGCAGAGATTATGCTACCCCAGAGATAGCATCCCTATGGATGTGAGAGGGTTAGGCACCAAGAAGTGCGATGCACAACTTCTGTCAATATGTTGATGAGAACACATTTTTTAAGCATCCTGACAATGGACATATTTGGCAACTTAGAACAACCGTGGACTGTAATATTAAAATCTAGTCTACATTGCTCATTGTGTACAATTTTCTAGATTTTACACTGGGAAAATGAATGGACGATTGAGACAGCGTATTAGCGATCATGTTTACTGTACTCAGAGAGGGCGGGAATATAGAGCTCTTGCTAAGCACTCTAACTGCCTAGGACCCACACATGTTTTTCTTTTTCAAGTTCTTCAGGTTGTGCAGCCTGTGTAGGATTTGGGTGACATGGTTAATGACACTGAGAATGTTGAGCTTAACTGGATCTTGGGGCTGTGTGCACATTTAGGCTCTGGCCTCAATTAATCTGTCCCTGAAACCTATTTTAAAATCACACAAACATAGGAAAAAGTGATTTTGTTTTTTGTCTTTTGTGTATTTTATATTAAAGCAACAGATTTTATATCTTCTTAGTGTTACTTTATGAATCTATGTCTCTGAAACCTATTTTAAAATCACGTAAACTTAGGAAAAAGTGATTTTGTTTGTTGTCTTTTGTGTATTTTATATTAAAGCAACAGATTTTTATAAATTCTTAGTATTACCTTATGGCTTTATGTATATATGTTTTTATATATATTTTGTTTGTTATATGCTTTTTGCAGAGATAGTGTTTTAGTTTTAAGGAAGTGAGGGGTATAACCATTGTCTTAATTAAGTAATTAATTTTGAATGGTATATAAGATGAGCTGTTAATGGGTAAGGCTATCTAAAGAAGCAATGTTACCATTGTGAAACATCCTACATTAAAGCTGTGTTATCCTGAAATTGAATGATTGGTTTCCTTTGTCTTTTTCCACACGATTTTTCTTCAATTTGGTGTTTTTGCTGTTTCATGTGGTTTATCACTGGTCTCCTTCTTGTTACAAGTTCAAGCCATTGCAGAGAGTGGAGGGAGAGACAGTGATGGGATGAGTTTCTAGAGTTGCTAGCAAATTTGCAGATTTTATTGTAGCAGGTTTCCAGTATGGCCTGTAAGCCAAGTTGAAGATTAGTGAACAGGGGAGCACCATACATAAGAGAGGGTAGAAGTTAAGTGGATGTTAGGGTTTGCTGGTGGAAGTGGCAAGGTAGCAATTGTGCCTATACTGGAGACCAAGTTTTTGGTGGGTTTTTTGATGTTAGTTTGGATATGGGTATCAACTTTTAGGTTTTCATCAATTATGACACCTAGCAGTTTAGTATCTGGTACAATTTCTATGAGTATGTTATTCTGGTTAGTTATTTTAAAGAAGTTTTTGTCTACAATGGTGTTTTTGGATGGAGGGAAGATCATTAGCTTTGTTTTGGTGGCGTTTAAGGTGAGGTAGTTACTGTGCATCCATGATTCAGTACTGCAGAAAGCTAACTGAGTTTTGTGAAGAAGATTAGAAGGGTGTCTGCTGAACAAATGATTGCTGAATTATCAGCATATTGGATTAGAGTGGTATCAGAGATAGACTGGTAAAAGTTATTAATGAAAAAAAAGAGAACTGCTACTCCACCACCTTTTTTGCTGGGTCTGTCAGCCCGTAACATTTGATAACCTGGTGGGAGAATTTCATTATCTTTTAAGTTTGGTTTAAACCAGGTCTCTGTGATGTTGACTATGTTGGGCTGGTTGTGGGACAACTAGGCATGGAGGTTGGGAATTTTATTTCTAAGGCTTTGGGCAATGACAGTAATAAGTCGAATGGTCTTGGGGGAGGGGGGATGGAGACAGGAGTTTGATGGGATATTGGTGGGACCAGGGTTGGGGTGGATGTCACCAGAGAGAGAGAGAGGGAGAGTCTGTACAGTATGTGTCTCATATACTTTGATATGGAGGGCGAGTTAGGATGGTAATGTAGGAAGTATTTGGTTGGATGTGAAGAGAGGTGGAGAAAAGGACCGGGTAGGTTGGGTAGCACTATATATATAAAGAGGAGGATCGTGGTAGAAGAGTAGAGCTCATGGGTTATAGAGGAGAAGGAGGATCGTGTAGCGTGCTGGAAATTTCATGTATAGTGTAAAGGTATGGTATGGGAGGGGGGTACGGAGGTATGTATGATAGGAGAGGGTTGACAGTAGTGTAGTGATTAATAGGCTAAGGAAGTGTGTTGATGTTTGAGACATAGTGTGGGTGGGGTTAATTGCTTTTAGGTTAAAAAAATGGGAGGAGTAGGAGGGGTGCAGGGTGATTGGGTAGGTTGGTGGAATGGGAGGAATTAGGGATAGATAAATATACAGGTAGTGGGAGCAGGTGGGAATTGAGGCAGGGTAGGGAAGTGTAGTGTGCCCCGAGCATAGTGGGGCTATATCAATGGTAGGGAATCAATGGGGAGAAAAAGAAAAACAAATAGTGAGGTTGACAGAAAAATAACACCTAGTTAATGTCAGTGGCTGAAAGGCAATGCAGCCGGTTTTAGTCTATTTGTATATTTTATGCCACAACAGTCAGGTAAGAGAGTTATGTGCTGTCTACTTTCAGACAGAGGATAATGGCCTTAGGTGCTGCAAGGTCAGTAGGGTTAAAATGCAACATGGTAATTGCTACACCACTGGAGTGGGCCTAAATAGGATAGCAAGGGTACAGAGGGCAGCAGTCAACTGGGTAGTATCTAAGAGAGCTACAGCACAAGCTTGTTTGATGTACAGAAGGCTAGGTGGGACAGGTAAAGGTGAAAATCAAGATGTTAGTGGTAGTACAAAACAGGAGGTGGGATAGCTACACAGTGATGTGCTACAGCTGTATCCAGGTCACTAGATTGTTAAAGTACAATGTTATACAAATAGCCAATTGAACATACAGAAGTAACTTTAGCTGCTATTGGGACTATCCACCGCCAGAGCATTCACTGTACAGAATAGGAATTCCTGTCATGTGGAGATTGGCAATTAGGTACAGTCATAGTGGAATAGCAGGGGACCTGGAAATACAAAAATGAAATAGGAGAGCGGATGAGTGCCTAATATAAAACAGAGGAGTAAGAGCTAAATAGGGATGAGGGGACACCAAAAGAGAAAGGAGGGTAAGGTAATATTAAGCTGAGGACAGCCGGAAAGAAGAAAAAGGGCAGAATAGCAAAAATGGAAGCTGGAGGTAGGAGGGCAGAACACTGTAAGGAAGTACAAGTGGATAGCAGCAGAAACAGAGAATAAATTAGGGAGTTCATAGCAACATTATTATCACAGCAAAACAGCTCAGCAATGCAAATTGTAAATTGCCCTTACAAAGACAAAACCACTTCTACAATCAAATATATGTGAACACAGTCACTGGATGGACAAACAGCAATCCATTTTATGCATCTGTAGGCTAGCTCATAGTACAGATTAGACTACTGAAACTGTTTAAGTGCAAAAATAAAATCTGCCTTGTGACTCTAGTTGGTGTGGGAGTACACAGGCCTATGGTTAACAGCAATGTCCCACCAAATTAGGCGACACTGTAGCATACATATTATGCAGAAATACTGGGAAAAATCGTACAGCCGCTAGTTCATCCAGCCCAATATATTGCAGTGGTAATGTATTGCTAGCAGCACTGTCCCATCAAAAAGATGACTGTAACTAACATAGCAACCAACAAGAAATTATAATTCACACAGTCGCTTGCTTGTCCAAACCAGATAGTTGAATATAGAAGTGACAGCAAACTGTAATACATCAACATGCAGCAGGAAATGGACAATACTACTATATCTAAAAACACACGGTGCTGGCCCGTTTGATATTAGTGGATATAGCACATACTATAATGCTTACACGTGCAAGTATCCCAATGCATTAAAGTTCAACTACAGTTTATGCCAAGAAAAATAGACAACTGGTAACAAAAGGTGCGCACTACACACTTATTGGGATTTACCTGGTTAGCCTGCACACATCACTGGAGCTTAGGAGATAGTGACTAGAAAAGATGGAGCTGAATGCCCAGAATGGTTTTAATGGCTGAAAAGCATCATGGGAAAAAGCTGGGTGGGGATTAGACCACAGGAGCCAGAGTAGTCAGAGTGGGTAGCCGTGCGGTGTAATTGCACACCGATGGCAGGGAATCAGTGAGGAGAAAAAGAAAAACAATCAGTGAGGTCAGCAGAAAAATAACACTGAGGCAATGTCAGTGGCCAATGGGCAATACAGCTGTTTTTATTCTATTTGTATGTTTTATGCCACAACAGTCAGGTAAGAGAGTTATGTGCTGTCTACTTTCACAGACAGGATAATGGCCTTAGATGTTGTATGGTCAGTATGGTTAAAATGCAACACAGGAATTGCTAAAGCACTGCAGTGGGCCTAGATAGGATAGCAAGGGTACAGAGGGCAGAAGTCTACCAGGTAGTATATGAGGGCTACAGCGATGTGCCACCGTTGTATCCAGGTCACCAGATCGTTAAAGTACAATACTATACAAATAGCCAATTGAACATACAAAAGCAACTTTAGCTGCTGTTGGGACTGTCCACCGCTGGAGCATTCACTGTAGAGAATAGGAATTCCTCTTGTGTGGAAATTGGCATACAGGTACAGCCATAGTGGAATAGCAGGGGACAAAAGTAACTTTAGCTGCTGTTGGGACTATCTGCCACCAGAGCGTTCACTGTAGAGAACAGGAATTCCTCTTGTGTGGAGATTGGTAAACAGGTACAGTTGTAGTTGAATAGCAGGGGACCTAGTTAGCTTGTGCACATCACTGGACCGTGGGAGATACTGACTCATTGGGAGATAGTGATTTATAAGCTACCTCTGTCCATAAGGGACATATATGCCAGGCCCAGTGTATGACTACTTCACTGAAAGCCCTAAAAGATGAAGCTTTAGCCCTAAATACATCTGATCTGAGAATAGAACCCTCTCTCTGAAATCAGGCTATGTAAACTCAGGGCCAGGCATATCAGTTAGTAGAAAGACAGGGTGCTCACCTTGTGAAATACAGCCAAAGTAGAAGCTAAAGTCCACCTCTCCCAAGCTTCAAATCTTCAAAAGAAATGGAAGACTGAAACAGAATTAGAATCCTGCTAGTCAAGGATGATCCTTATCTTTGGAGATCCAAGAAGCTGCAGGCAACTTAGACAGTGGAGCAGATACTGACTTAGGAAATATGGTTAAGAATGACTGTTCTAGCATTAGAATGAGTATTACCCTCTCTAGCAGTGTTCAAACTGTTTGTGATGTCATCAGAAAGAATTGGCATGTGTTAGCGTCTGACGATAGATACAGAGCATTACTGGGTGATGCACCCCACTTTTGTTTTAAAAACAAGTCATTAAAGAAATTGTTGTGCTATAGACCATTTAAGAAGACTGTTTGTAGCTTTGAGAGGCAGGGTACCTATCCATGCAGGAACTGTTATATGTGCAGCTTTAATTCACACTAGTAATTTTACATGCATCCCAGCAGTGGAAAAAGATACTTTTTTCCATTTTTTACACTGATTGTAAAAGTTGTAACGTGGTCTACCTAGCCTTTTGTATTCAGTGCAACTAATACTACATCGGTAAGATGAATATATGTTTAAAAGAATGGATTCGGGAACATTTGAATGACATTAAAAAGAAGAACATTTGGAATATAGTATGCAAACATGTTTTTGATAATGACGCTAGCCACTCTTTTAAGTTTTTTGTGTTAAAGATGTTAACTTGCAATAGTCAAAAAGGTGATATAAGAAATAAGACAGAATGTACAGAGATTAAATGGATCTTGGAATTACAATCAGACGGTGGAAAAGGGCTTAATGGAACTGTCCCTTTAAAACCAATACTCGAGTCACGAGACTTGAGGTGGTAGCTTTGAATTTAAAAGATCTTTGCTTGGACTGTTTTTTTAAAATCTGATGAAGCACCCATACGGGAAGGGCATGAAAACGCTTATTTATGTGATATGTTTTTAAGTTTAATTTTTATTTAACTTTTATTGTTTCTGTAAATAAAGTTTCTAGTGCTTGTGGATATCTCTGTTGTTAAAAAACCTAAATGCAGAAGGATACTTTGGACTGTGGTGTTGGAAGTAAGGGCTGGGATGAATGAAAGTGAAAAATATACTAATAATGTTATCTTTGTTAATCGCCAGAGTGGATCATTAAACATACACCAACTAATGATATGTTGTACTTTCAATGAATAAGAACGGTAATCCAAATATTGTTAAAAAAGAAAATGTGTACCATGTACAACACCAGCCTCCTAACTGGGTTCATTTGGGAGCCACATCTAATAAAGAACATCAGATTTTTCAATTCGACTTTCATTTGTTCAGGAAGAGAAAATATTTCTGCATAGCAATTAACATTATACAATTGAAACTACCTTATAAAATGTTTTTTTAAGGACATAATATGTAAACAACCAACAATACTCAACAGAAGTTACCCCGTAACATTTTTTTTCTCTTTAAAAAAAAACACCTGCTGTTGGGACTATATGCTGCCAGAGTAATCTCCATGGTATCCCCGAATTCTCAAACAACCCACTAAACAAGTACAGTGGGTCCAAAAACAATACAGTATAAGAAACTTCTCTGTGCGGAAGATTTTCAATCCATATATATCTAGTTAATCACTGTATATTAATCAGATCAGATAATGGTAGTAGAAGTAGTGAACTTAAACTCATCCTAAATCAAAAAAATAATAAAAAATATATAATTTGAAATATTGTATAGAATTATTAAGTATTTGAAAGTAATCTAAGCAGGGTAGGCAGTCTGTTTCTAAGTGAAAAGGACATAGTATGCTTTTTCCATATTTTTATAATACCTCTTAATTCTTCAGAACATTTTTCCACTTGCCCAATAACACTTGCAAGTACAAAGTATCACTTCATATAAAGGTATTTCTTTAAAATTAAAACATACTCCTACTCTCACAGTCCCTCAAATAATTTTACATTCATTTCTGTTAAGTTCTAAGCTTCTGTTTTTTCAATGACCATGTAAAAAACATACAGCATCCAACAAATGCCTTTTCTCCTTTGACACAAAAATATAATCAGCGTAAGTAATCTAACAACAGCCCATTTTTAGCTATCACCCTCTGCGACTCTGCCGTGTAATTCTTAACTCCTGTAACCACCGCATTAGCTGTCAATCCAAATAAATGGCATTAATGCTCACACTTGATTAACTCCATTACTTATCCTGATGTTGTTCCTTAAAACCCCATTACCATATAGTAGTACGGTTTACTACTGTTTATTCAAAGGAAAAACATTTGCCATTCAAATAAACGAATGGTAATACTGAAAGTAAAAAAAAAATAACTTTCAAAATGTCGAACCAAATGCTCAACGCATTTGACTTGACGTTGTCGAAACCACTACGTGATAGCCGTATAGGAGCTGATGTAATTCAAACTGCTATACAGCTATCATGTTTCTGCAGGGGGGCAAGCCTGCCTACTTATATATTCTAACTCCGAGATCACACTACAGTGGGGATTTGGATGAATTTTCACTCCCTACTGTACCGCGATCTCCGTGCAGGTAGTCGATTTCCACTTATGTGAATGCAGTTGTGCATTCGCATAAGTGGAGTCGACTATCTGGTGCAAAACTGCTTGTGCGTTCGACATTCTGTTTTTCTGCACATTGCAGCTGATAGAATGTCATTCGCACAAACAATAGTAAACCTAGTAGTACATGTCTATTTTCATGTGGAATTTTAATCAATTCTTTAATAACCACATAAAATCTATTAGCCAAACCATAAGCCTTCAAAATATTTAACACAGCCTTTATATGAAATGGTACTGAATATTCTGGTAATATCAACCATTACCAGCATACCTTCCTTTTTGATGGTAAGTGAATCCCTTCCCTCATTAGTAATAGCAGTTCCTGAGTATTTCTACCTTTCATTATACAAAAACATCGGATTCCAGCACATGTTCTGTCACTTCACATAAACTTAATGGTAATATGTTAGTTAAAATGTTATACTCTGTGTTTGGCATCTCTACATATTACCCATTTGTATGTCAGTTTTCCAATTTCAGTCCCATAAAAACTACTCAGATAAACTTTCTGTGCTTCGTCTCACATTTCACCATCCCTGTAAAACTTTAAATAATACTACGAATCACGCATTCTTTATATTCTGAATTCATTGGTAATGCCTTCAATGCCTAGGGCACCTTCTGCAGATTATTTACATTCCAAATTCATAGGTAATATCATCAATCCCTGCAGCACTGACTGCACATTATTTCCATTCTGAATTCATAGGTAATGGCATTGATCCCAGGGGTACTGACTGCACATTATTTATATTCTGAATTCATAGTTAATGGCATCGATCCCACGGGTACTGACTGAACATTATTTACATTCTGAATTCATATGTAATGGCATCGATCCCAGGGACACTGACTGCAAATTATTTACATTCTGAATTCATAGGTAATGCCTTCGATCCCTGGGGCACCTTCTGCAGATTATTCACATTCCAAATAAATAGGTAATATCATCATTCCCTTGGGCACTGACTGCACATTATTTCCATTCAGAATTCATAGGTAATGGCATTGACTCCAGGGGTAATGACTCTCCATTATTTACATTCTGAATTTATAGTTAATGGCATCAATCTTAGGGGCACTGACTGCACATCATTTACCTTCTGAATTCATAGGTAATGCCAGGAATCCCGGGAGTACTGACCACACATTATTTACATTCTGAATTCATAGGTAATGGCATCGATCCCAGGGGCACTGACTGCACATTATTTAAATTCTGTATTTATAGGTAATGTTATCAATACCTGGGGTACTGACTGCACATTATTTATATTTTGAATTCATAGGTAATGGCATCGATCCCAGGGGTACTGACTGCACATTATTTATATTCTGAATTCATAGGTAATGGCATCGATCCCAGGGGCACTGACTGCACATTATTCACATTCTGAATTCATAGGTAAAGTCATCAATCCCAGGGGTACTGACTGCACATTATTTATATTCTGAATTCATAGGTAATGGCATCGCTCCCAGGGGTACTGACTGCACATTATTTCCATTCTGAATTCAGAGGTAATGGCATTGATCCCAGGGGCACTGACTGCACATTTACATTCCGAATTCATAGGTAATGGCATCAATCCCAGAGTACTGACTGCACATTATTTATATTCTGAATTCATAGGTAATGGCATAGATCCCAGAGTACTGACTGCACATTATTTATATTCTGAATTCATAGGTAATGGCATCTATCCTAGGGCACTGACTGCACATTTACATTCTGAATTCATAGGTAATGGCATCAATCTCAGGGGTGCTGACTGCACATTATTTACATTCTGAATTCATAGGTAATGGCATTGATCCCAGGGGTACTAACTGCACATTATTTATATTCTGAATTCATAGGTAATGGCATAGATCCCAGGGGTACTGACTGCACATTATTTACATTCTGAATGCATAGGTAATGGCATTGATCCTAGGGGCATTGATTAAACATTATTTACATTCTGAATTCATAGGTAATGGCATTGATCCCTGGGGCACTGACTAAACCTTTATATTCTGAATTCATGGGTAATGCCATCAATCCCAGGAGTAATGTCTGCACATTATTTACATTCTGAATTCATAGATAATGGCATCAATCCCTGGGGTACTGACTGCACATTATTTCCATTCTGAATTCATAGGTAATGGCATCGATCCCAGGGGCACTGACGGCAAATTATTTACATTCTGAATTTATAGGTAATGTCATCAATCCCTGGGGTACTGACTGCACATTATTTGTATTCTGAATTTATTGGTAACGTCATCAATCAATGGGGTACTCACTGCACATTATTTATATTCTGAATTCATAGGTAATGGCATCAATCCCAGGGGTACTTGACTGCACATTATTTACATTCTGAATTCATAGGTAATGGCATTGATCCTAGGGGCATTGATTAAACATTATTTACATTCTGAATTCATAGGTAATGGCATCGATCCCAGGGGTACTGACTGCACATTAGTTCCATTCTGAATTCATAGGCAATGGCATTGATCCCAGGGGTACTTGACTGCACATTATTTATATTCTGAATTCATATGTAACGGCATTGATCCCAGGGGTACTGACTGCACATTATTCACACTCTGAATTCATAGGCAATGTCATCAATCCCTGGGGTACTGACTGCACATTACTTATATTCTGAATTCATAGGTAATGGCATTGATCCCAGGGGTACTGACTGCACATTATTTATATTCTGAATTCATAGGTAATGGCATCAATCTCAGGGGTACTGACTCCATAATATTTCCATTCTAAATTCATATGTAATGGCATCGATCCCAGGGGCACTGACTGCAAATTTACATTCTGAATTCATAGGTAATGGCATCGCTCCCAGAGTACTGACTGCACATTATTTACATTCTAAATTCTCAGGTAATGGCATCAATCCCAGGGGTACTGACTGCACATTTACATTCTGAATTCATAGATAATCCCAGGGGTACTGACTGCACATTATTTAAATTCTGATTTCATAGGTAATGGCATTGATCTCAGGGGTACTGACTGCACATTATTTCTATTCTGAATTCATAGGTAATGGCATCACTCCCAGGGGTACTGACTGCACATTATTTATATTCTGAATTCATAGGTAATGGCATCAACCCCAGGGCCACTGACTGCACATTTACATTCTGAATTCACAGGTAATGGCATCGATCCCAGGGGCACTAACTGCACATTATTTACATTCTGAATTCATACGTAATGCCATCAATCCCAGGGGCACTGATTAAACATTATTTGCATTCTGAATTCATAGGTAATGGCATCGATCCCAGGGGTAATGACTGCACATTATTTACATTCTGAATTTATAGGTAATGGCATCGATCCCAGGGGCACTGATTAAAGATTATTTACATTCTGAATTTAAAGGTAATGGCATCGATCCCAGGGCTACTGACTGCACATTATTTACATTCTGAATTCATAGGTAATGGCATCGATCCCAGGGCTACTGACTGCACATTATTTACATTCTGAATTCATAGGTAATGGCATCGATCCCAGGGGTACTGACTGCACATTATTTACATTCTGAATTTATAGATAATGTCATCAATCCCTGGGGCACTGATTAAAGATTATTTACATTCTGAATTTAAAGGTAATGGCATCGATCCCAGGGCTACTGACTGCACATTATTTACATTCTGAATTCATAGGTAATGGCATCGATCCCAGAGTACTGACTGCACATTATTTACATTCTGAATTCATAGGTAATGGCATTGATCCCAGGGGTACTGACTGCACATTATTTATATTCTGAATTCATAGGTAATGACATAGATCCATGGGGCACTGACTGCACTGAATTCATAGGTAATGCTATAAATCCCTGGGGCACTGATGAAAACATTATTTACATTCTGAATTCATAGGTAATGGCATTGATCCCAGTGGCACTGACTGCACATTATTTACATTCTGAATTTATAGATAATGTCATCAATCCCTGAGGCACTGACTGTACATTATTTACTTTCTGAATTCATAGGCAATGCTGTCAATCCCTGGGGCATGACTAAATATTATCTACATTCCAAATCCATAGGTAATGTTGTTGATCCCAGGGGCACCATTTGCTTTCATATTTTTCAGCATCATCTTCACTTCTTGTACTGTAACATCTGCTTCTAATTACCTCATGCCCAAATATCTTAACTCTTCGTAATCTATAACTCATGTCTACTTAACCTGAATTACTTTAAATAATTCTCGAATCTTTCTATTCTTCTCCTAACAATTCAGACTTTACCTAGCCACTTCTGTTTCATAAACTTAGCTAACAATGGATTTATTTGTTCTTTCCTTCTACTGACTATATATTTTTGCTTTCTGATCCACAGTTTCATTTTATTTTCATTTCCCTTAAGTAATATTCTTTTTTTTTCATGATAATCTAAACCATCTCTCCATTACATCATGCAAACTTTAAGCTTCTATTCTACAAGTACATCCCTTACTACCACTTTCTCTGAAAAAATAATTCATTTTTAAATTTTCTTCATAACCCCATCTACCACTCTTCCTAGTATACTATATTTACTGAGTATGCACAGGCTCTAACCATAATCGATCAAAATAACCATGCGTTTCTTTTTCCTTTATGAACTCCGTAACTATTCCATTCAGATCTCACACAATTTTCACCATAATTAACTTCCTTCCAAACTTACCGCTGTTTGATCAGAAAAGCCCACATTTGTACTCCGAAACTACCCCAAAACACTACTATAAAATATACAGACAATCTTCGCTATTAACAAACCTCTTTATAAATATCACACACCTCTGTAGTTCTGGCTTCAGATCTGCTCATTTCATCTTATTCCTTAATATTTTAACACTTATTTTTTCAAAACATAATAGAAATCACCCACAAATACAACAACCCCATTTATTAACAAATAAAGATTTCAATCTGCATGTGTGTGTGTGTGTGTGTGTGTGTGTGTGTGTGTGTGTGTAAACCTATATAGAAGTCAATCTTACAAGCACATTCTTATGCAGACAATCACACATCAAAATTTTACCTAGCCCAGTTATAACATATTTGGACTTTAAATCCAGCCCTCTTCTAATTAATTCATCATGGCCAAAAATAAAAACATTTCCATTCTTTATCTTAATATTTTTTGTCTTTCATTCAAATTCATAAACCTTACGTTTTGTGAAAAACAGATATCAATGTTTTCTTTTTAACCAGTGTAACGCTGAACCTTCTTAGAGTACTCCTAATACCATTCACACAATGTAACAAACACCATTCCTCACATTTAGGTTTTAATGTTTTCATCTTAATCTGTCTTGTACTTACCATTTTCCCCTGTCCCTCAATCTATTTGCCTTTTTTTCTATGCTTCCTGTTCTTTCCTCTGAACTTGTTCATCTTGAATAAGGATTTTCAATATCGAACCAGAAGCCGCAGTGGTGCAGCGGTAGCATTGTCGCCTCACAGCAAGAGGTTCTCCCATTCGATTCTCGGCTGGAGTGCCTTCTGTGTGGTGTCTGCATGTTCTCTCCGCAGTCAAGTGGCGTTCGAAAGACATGTGTGAAGGGGCATGCCTTCGTTGAAGGTTGGGCATCAGGCTGGCACTTCGGCACCATAAAAATCGACTGTCAATCATTAGCGGACCGGAGTTCCACTGTGGCAACCCCTAATTGGGAAAAGCCAAAAGAAAAACAACAACAATATCGAACCCTTTCCATTCTCCCTTACAACACACTATGGCCCCAATTCCAAAAGACTTGCTCACAGTGTAAGTGACCACTTACATTGAAAGCAGGCTGAGAGCAGGTGTTTTGGAATCTTGTCCCCATAGTAAGCCTGTTTATAGATAGGCCTTACACAGAAGTAAGTCACTTACACTGAGAGCAAGTCTTTTGGAATCAAAGCAGACTTACAGTGACAGCAAATCTTTTGGAATCTGGCCCTGTACCTCTATGATTAGCATTCTCCAACTCCACTGTTTTATCATGCACAATATTATAATTTTTTTATCTGTTTTATCTATAACATCAAAGTTTCTGAAACATTTTGGACAGGTAGGTTGGCCTGGCCTAAACAAGACACAGTCCCAGCCCTTTCCACCCCACCCACCCCACATTATAGTCTGGACCAGATTAGATTTGTTCACTTTGACTTATATGTTCCACATTTTTGTTTTCATTTCATCTTGTTCTCTCTCTCTCTCTCTCAGGATATCTCACAACCTCCTTACCAACAAGCGTAAAGCAAATGAGCCACCTTTCCACAGAAACAACAACCTCAGAGCTGCTCATAATAATGAATAGCCCATCTCAGACCCAGCAACATCCTATTCCTGGCCCAAACAATACCCTTGCCACTGAAAAGTGCAACCCCAACAACACTAGTACCCAAGCCCCTACCAAACCTTCTAACTCACTCTCTATAGCACATCTCAATATACACAGCATTAACAATAAAATTGCCCACCTACACGCCCTCCTAGATGTCCACCTATTTGACATCCTATGTTTATCTGAAACTTGGCTAAAACCTACAGTGAAAGACAATGAAGTCACCCCACCTGGTTACAATATCCTTAGACTAGACCGGGCAGCCAAAAAGGGAGGAGGGGTAGCAATCCTTTATAATGCAGAGCTACAGGTTAGCACTGTAAACCTTAGACCACCTTCAGACAATAGTGTTGAAATACTCATCTCTAAATTTCAGGTCAACTCATGTAAATCCATATATATTATTTGTATCTATCTTCCTCCAGGAAATAACATTAATACCTTTGAAAATATCCTTAACTGGCTTTCTATTAATCTCTCACAAGAAACTATTGTCCTAGGAGACTTTAATATCGACTGGAAGTCCTGTAGTTATGCACACCCCACCACCCATATTAACCTATATGGCTTCTCACAAACTATTAACTCCCTTACCAGAATTAATAAACCCAATAACAAAGAAAGTACCTTAGACTGGATTCTTACTAGCAGTCCTCATCAAACATACAAAGTAGGAATCCTCCCAGATGACCTAAGTTACCACTCACTAACTTATATTATCAGACATAAAACCAACCTAACTTACCCAAACACTTTCAGGACAGTATGCACCAAAAAGCAATTTAACCCAGAACTTTTTCAGACAGAACTCAAGCAATGTAATTGGTCACCACTAAAATCCCTCGCACTAAATGAAGCAGTGGAATACTTCAATTCCACATTCTTAGCCATCCTGGACCACCACGCCCTGACTCGCTCTGTTAGAAATAAAGTTAAACCGGCCCCTTGGCTCTCAAACGCTACTAGGCAAAAAATCCTTCTTAGAAACAAATCATGGGCAAAATGGCGTACTACTAAGAATCCTACAGATTACCAAATCTTTAGGCAACTTAGAAATAATACAAAAAAAGCCATCCAGTTAGACAAAAAAACTTTTACCTCCAATTACAGCAAACCTACCCAAAGAAACCACAAATGTTTTGGACTAGCATTAACAAACTACTATACCCAGTACAATCTATCACATCTAACCCACAAGACTCTAACCCCGAGAATCCCACACATACTGCTAATGCCTTCAATTCTTTCTTCACAGATGCCATCCAAACACTTGCTAGCCCCATCTATCTCCTGATACCTCAAATCTGCTTACTGCTACTCCAAGCCCACCCCCATCATTTCAGTTACAAACAGTGTCTACTTCCTTTACTAGCTCCCTTCTCCAAAAACTAAAACCTACCACCCCTTCAACTGACCAACTTCTGGCAGAATACCTGCAAAAAGGAGCTAAAGCCATTGCCTATCCCATTTCCATTCTGATTAACAGAACCATAAGTGAAGGAACTATCCCATCTATCTGGAAAATTTCTCATATCATCCCACTACATAAAGGTGGGAACTCCAATGACTTTTCTAACTTTCTTCCTATAACTCTATTATCTCCTCTTGCAAAAATAATGGAAAAATGCATCCATAAGCAATTACTTAACCACCTACTCCAAAACAACTTACTTGCCAACTGTCAACATGGATTTAGACCTTTCCACAGCACCACCACTGCCCTGCTATCCTTTACAGACTGCATTAACAAAAACGTAACAAAGATATTCTTTCCTCTGCAGTCTTCATTGATTTATCTAAAGCTTTTGATATGGTTAATCACCAACTCCTTTTAAATATACTGAAATCCCTTTAATTCGAACCCCTAGCCATAAATTGGTTCAAATCTCACCTAGACAATAGACAGCAGGCTGTACTCTGGCACAATAAACTATCTAATCACCTACCCATTTCCCTTGGTGTTCCCCAGGGCTCCATATTAGGCCCACTCCTATTTTCCATTTTTATTAATGACCTTCACTCAGCAATTCCACACGCCACCTGTATTCAATACGCAGACAACTCTACTATAATTTGTTCAGTCACTTCTCCAACTGGACTACAGTCCCTTACCCAAAAAGCATTCAATACAATACAACAATGGTTCTCAAACCACTGCCTCCTCCTAAACCCCCAAAAAACTAAACTTTTACTTTTCACGCCAACCCGAAAGTCCACCCCTATAAATTTCACACTCATATCTAATAATGGCATTCTCATATCTCCCGACCCAACCACTAAACTCTTAGGAATAATAATAGATAACAACCTCAACTTTGATACTTATATAAACAGCGCAATAAAATCAGTCAACAAAAAACTGGGGTCCCTCTATAGAATCAAACCCTTTCTTACACCAGTAGCTAGGACCGCTATAGCCAGAACTCACTTAATCTCCACTCTACTCTATGCTTCACCTATATACACTAATCTTTCTAAAAACAACCTCAACAAACTGGCAATCTCCTATAATAATATTGTTAGATTCGCCACTGGCTCTCCTTTTAGAACTCATCACTGTCTTAATCTAAAGCAACTAGGATGGCTAGAGTTTCTAAATCAGCTTCAATTTCACCAGCTTGCTATAGCCCATAAGACCCCGCATCAACCCACCAACACTCCAATACTCATTAGCCTCATTACCCCTTACAACAATCTTAAGTATTTACGCTCCTCAAACAAACTGCTGATTAATACTTGCAGATCTAACAACTTGTCAGGAGACTCTCTGTTCTCTAATACTGTTGGAAAGCAATGGAACTATTACCCACTGAACTCGTAACTCTGTCTTCACTTTCACTTTTTAAACAGAATCTAAAACTATTTCTCAATACACACTGGTTATGCTCCTGTACTAACCCTGACTAACTTTCTTCCTTTACACTAATGAATACTCTTCACCTTTATAGACTTATCCTTAAAGAACCAATAGATCATGTTATTGCAATTTAAATATATGTATATATGTATATAGTAACATCTCTTGTACATTACCTTTTACTGTTTGTGTTATGCTCATGATGGGTATTGTATTTTTTATTAACAATTTTTTATTAACAATAGCTGTTTTTAAGCTTGGACTGTTGCAACTTTCTATACTGTATTTTGTATGTGTTTTGGAGCTTTTCTCCCCGGGCCTCTACTGAAAATGGACATGTATCCAGTTAGACTAGTCCGGTCAACAAATGTAAAATAAATAAAATAAATAAATTAATTAATGTTAAAAAGACTGCAAAAAGGGGGCTATATCTGAAAGCTTTACAAAATATCAGTGCATTATGAACAAAAGGCATTTAATTTCTAGTGTCACATCAAAAAAGGCTTCATTTTCAAAATGAATTATGGCTCTGCCAGTCTGTACAGATATACAATTAGAAAGAAGTGCATTGTTTAGCTTCTAGCTTTTTTGACAAATGCTGCCTGTCTTTCATCACTTCTGCACATAACTTGGCTTCTTATACCCTTCTTTATTTCTGTGAAACACTACTCCCTCTACTGAGTAACAGCCCCTGACTGCCTTCAGGCTGAGGTGTATAGCGAATGGCAACCTTGTTAGGCAAAAACAGTTCCTCAGACTTAGCATTGCTTTTAATGGGCACATCTGCACCATTTCATTTCTGCATCTCCTTGTACTCTTGCAGTAATATTTGCTTCTTCATCTCTTATTTTAATGTTTTTAGCTCCTCATCAGGCAGAAAAGGAGGTTCTGCATATCTGTAAATCAAATGGGACTAGGGCTACCTGTTCAATGGACCTAAATATGGCCCGTGACTTATAGAGGACCTGCTGGAGCGACAGAGTTATCTCCCTGTGACTGCCTCATCTTTGGAACAGGTTACCAATTCATGTGAAGCAGAGCACCTCTTTGACACTGTTCAAGAAAAATTTGGATGAGTGGATGGGGTACTGTAAATTCTTACTGGGGATAGTACCCACAACCCTCCTGGACATTGGCAGCCATCACTAAATGCAACCTTGGGAATTGATTAGCATTTCTATGGTATTACATTGGGATGAAACTGCTAGGCTTAAAATGACCTCTGGGTCAATAGCCTAGTAATCTCCTATGATTGTATGGTAACTTCCCTTAAATTATAATAGATAGTCCCAGATGCTTGTGAATTACTCTGAATACCTGAGTTACCTATGTCCATCGTCACACTTTCCTCACACTCCTCCATCTTTGCCTTCTTCTCTCCAACATGAAAAAGGAATATGTTGAAAAGAGTAAAGGAATTTTCCTAGTCCCTGCCCAAATTTCTTGAACCTGTGTAAATACCACCTCTTGTCTCCCATGACAATAGGGACGTGCCAAATGGGCCTTACCCAGTCAGCAATAAATAAATAAACATGTATTGTCTTACATTCAGCAATTAACTATCTTACTTTCTCTGACACTTATACTTTTTTATCATTTGTACTGTTCTGCCCCTCAGATTTTGATAAAAGTGCAACAGAAAACACTAATGGGAAATACTGATTAATTAAGACAGTCCAGGTAGGTGTGGAAAGCTGTCAAATTGCAAAGGTCTATTTTATTCAAGAAGGGAACTGGAAATTATTTTAGAAACGTCTTTTGGGCTAGCTATGATCAAAAAATAATATGATTAAAAGAGGGACACTACAAAATACAAGAGGACAAATGGAAGGTGATTGGTGGATGATCCACCTAGTGGCATCTTCTACATCATTAGCGCTGGCAATCAGTGTATAGAAGCTGAAGGAGAATGAAAAATATGTTTGGGAAATTCCTTCAGGGTATATACAATGAGGTAAACCAAGAAAATTAAACAATGCAATTATGAAATTAAGTTAGTAAAAAGAAAAATAGAAGCTAAAAGTAGCAATTAAGTAGAATGAGGGAAACACATGAAACTGTCAGAAAACAAAGATACACGGAAGACTGATGCACTAGATAATGAAACAGCCATATTAAAAAAGGTGAAAGAAAATAAGGAAGTGTGTTTTGTGAGATGTATTGTGCCTTGCACATTAGAGGATCCATGTTAAACATTGCAACATAGCAAATGCAGACAAGAAGAGACATGGCAACTTTGTGTGTATACACTGAAAGGGGTGTTTACATCAGCAGGATATGATGTTAAACGTAAGAGGGTTGAGTTTCATGACGAATGAAGTAACAGACTTTGTTATGCAGAAAGCAGTGTATTAAACAAGGAACAAGGCAGAATATGAAGACATTGTGTTGAAGTTATGGTTAGAAAAGATCTGAGGTAGAAAGATATATAAAAAAAAGCTAGAAATGGACTTATAATATGACTGCTAATTTGCCGTGGTCTTCTTCCACTCTAGTGCTTTAGCTGTTAATGGTTTGTTCCTGCACTTCTTCTTGGTTTACTAGTAGTTTCAGCTTTTTGGACACCCAAGCATTTTTTTTTTTTACATTAAAAAGTCTTGTTTGCTCTCTTGTGCAGGAGAGGGTAATAATGTCCCTTCTGAGCAAGGATTCACGGTTTGAAAACACGACTGTTGTGACTGGTTTAGGGCTAGGCCATTTGTTTTGCAACTTTGTGTGCCTGTAAAAAGTCATTGCATTTGCAGGATGCTGCTCATCACACAGCTGCAATTAGCTGAGCCCTGTGTAGATGCAGGCAAATAGAATTGAAATTTTCTCTATAAAACTATCCCAGAAAATTCCTCCGCACTTAGTTACGCAGAGGGCGGCTAGTTTTCACACTGAGAAGCACCCGTCCCTTAAGCATGGTCTTAGGCAGTCTTGATAGAACCTACACTCCTAGACAAACCAAACTAGCCAGCTGTAAACCTCCCCAGCAACACCATCCCCTTTTAGAATATATAATAAGGACCTGTAGCCATGAGCATGTACTGTCCTGCTGTCTCTATAGGTAGCCTGGAGGAGATGGAATCTGACTAAATGCAGCAATTACATCATGTATACCAACAACCACCTAATTCTCCAATAAACTAATACAGTATGGCAGAGATGTAATTATATAATGCCACTAGCTGTAAACCTCTCCAACAACACAATCTTCTTGTAGAATATGTAATAAGGACCTGTAGCCATTAACATGCACTTCTCTGCTCTCTCTATAGCTTGCCCGGAGGAGATGGACACTCTGACTAAATGCAGCAATTGCCTCATGTATACCGACAACCACCTAATTCTCCAACAAACTAATACAGCATGGGAGAGATGTAATTATACAATGCCACTAATTGTAAACCTCTCCAACAACACAATCTCTCTTGTAGAACATGCAATAAGGACCTGTAGCCATTAACATGCACTTCTCTGTTCTCTCTATAGCTAGCCTGGAGGAGATGGAATCTGGCTAAATGCAGCAATTGCCTCATGTATACCGACACCCACTTAATTCTCCAACAAACTAATACAGTATGGGAGAGATGTAATTATACAATGCCACCAGCTGTAAACTTCTCCAACAACACCATCCTCTTGTAGAATATGTAATAAGGGCCTCTAGCTATTAACATGCACTTCCCTGCTCTCTCTAGCCTGGAGGGGATAGACACTCTGACTAAATGCAGCAATTGCATTATGTATACTGATAACCATGTAATTCTTCAACAAACTAATACAGTACGGGAGAATGGGAGAGATGTAAGGCTCTAACATGCAAGCATGTATATTACCAAAAAGTTGTCAGTAACACATACTCTACACACATATTACGTAGTATGGACCAGACACATAGACCCACATATGCTGAGGTCCTTAAATGCAATGTCCTGAAACCACAAAGATCTCCTAGACTCTGCATTCTAAAGTGTCCTCAGCAACCTCTAGACCACTCAACAAAAACAACACCAAACAAGCCACATACTGTCATATCCCGCACGGTTTCATTTCTAGGCCCATAAGACATACCACCACAAAATCCAACACTTTGTTTCTAGGAGACTCCATTGTGAGACATACAAATGTCCCAGTCACCAAGCTAAGTATGGAGAGAGTTACAGTCAGCTGTCTATCAGGGGACAGGATCTACCAAATCATGCATGCGTGCAGTTAGGTCATTGGATAGCAAATACCAGAATTACTCTGTCATAGTCTGTGTGGGTGTAAATGACCTGAAATATACCTTCCTGGACTATATGAAGGCAGACATGATGGAGCTCTTGGATTATGTGCCCCAGGCCAGTATGAGCCTAGCATTGAGCAGAATTCTACTTTCTCCAAGGGTGATGCCACAATATGAACAGAAAATTATTTACTTTAATAACTGGCTTAGTTTTTGTTGTCACTCCATGAGGGTACAATATTTGTCAGCATGGGAAGATATGATTGCCAGACTACGCTGTTTTGCCAGGAATGGTCTGCACCCACCTGTCCCCTTCTAGGCTTTCAAATATTGGTTAAAACATTGTTCTCCCTATTGTGCCTTTTTTAGGAAATGCCAAACTGACAAAATTTCCAGCATAGCAAAATCAACCCTAGAAAATATAAAGCTCTCCTCACCTTGGAGATTGTAGACATTTGTGAGGTTACCCAGACATGGTTTAAAGCCATGGGGAGCGCCCCAGCAATGCATGGCTATAACATTTTCCACATATTTAGACTAGTTACTGCATAAGCAGGGATTAAGGGTGGCGGTGTCTTGATTTATATAAAAACAATTATACCTTAAGGATGGTCAAAAAAGATGACACACTTGACATTCTGTACGTCCAAATCACCATAGACAAAGTCTAATACTATGTCCTTAGAAAACTATAGGTCCCCTATGACCCAGGAAACCCATAAAACGTAGTTAAACTTGTTGGAATAACTTGCCATGCAACCCAATACCATATTCAAGGGTAACTTTAACTAACCCAGTTTAAACTGAAAATTATACATGACCCCATATGTGCAGACCCAGAGATTTCTGACCTTGATCAACACAAAACCTGGACTAGATAGTTTATACTTCCACTACTGGATTTGGTCCTCACTAACATGGGAGAATGCTGACCTCTCCTGGTTTAATGTCATCTCTAGTGAGGTTGGACCATAAAGCTGTCTCCTTTCAAATAAAAATGAAACCCAACCCCATACTAACCCTGGATCATTTAGGAACTATTCTAAGGCAAACTTTATACTATTAAGTGATAACATGGCAAAATTTCAAGCCCCACCTCAGGCCTTGAGAACAGTGCTACCTATGTGGAATTGTTCAAAGACTCTGTACAATCATATCAATAGATGCACAGAGACAGCTGTGCCTATCAGGAATAAACACAACGTAAATGCAAAAAAACAGACCACTTTGGTGGAATCTCAGTAAAAATAGGAATAGAGTCAATATAAAAATAAGGAAGTGCAATACCCAGCAGGATATAAAAAATTTTCATCAATCTAAACAAGCACCTCAAAGACAAATCAAGTCTACCAAAGCAAGTTTAAGTAAAAATAGCCCTCCTAGGCCAAGAACAACCACAAGGGTTTCTTTAGCCATGTCCACAACCTCAAAGGCAGTACACAAGAATGTGAAGAACTAATTGTAAATGGAGCCACCAACACTGAGCCAAAAGATACAGCCAATCTATTGGCTCCCCCAACTATCACTAGAGAGCAGGCCCTTGACGTGCTCTCCAAGGCCAAGAATATCACATCAATGAGCTCTGATAATATCCCAGAATGCCTCCTAAAGAGCAGAAGGCACAATCTATCAAAACCACTTGAATCACTATTTAACCATAACCTACAGGAAGACTTAATGCCACACAAATGGATAACTGCAGCAGTCATCCCTTTGCAGAAGACTGGGCCAGATATGGGCCCCAAGAACTACAGATGCAAAAGCTTGACTAGTCTTGTATGCAAAGCCATGAAAAGAATTATTGTGGAAATGATTAATAATGACATAGGAAATCTTCAGACAATGGATCCAACCTAGTTTGTTTTTTGTCAAGAGCAGATCATGCCTGCTAAAATAGTAAACTTCTTTGAGAAAGTCAGTCATCAAGGCAATAGATGAGGGCAAAATGGTGCATATTGCCTACCTTGACCTGGCCAAGGCATTTGATAAACACCACACTTGGGCATTACAGACAACTCATCAAATTAGGTATAAACCCCTATGTCACCCAATGGACAGCTGGGTGGCTCTCAGATAAAACTGAAGAAGTTAGGATAGGGGGAGAGCCCACCTCCATAAGAGGCTTGTCACTAGCAGAGTCCCACAGAGCTCTGAGTTGGGTTCACTCCTTTTTTGATATCTACTTCACTGAAGTCAAGGCTAAAATCAAGGGCCTCTGGTTGACTTAGTTGGCTGATGATTGCAAACTAGTTGCAGTCATAGAATCCTCCCAAGATACAAATATGTTGCAAAAAGTGCTAACTCAGACAAATAACTGTGTCACAGCCATGGTCTGAAATCCAATGCCAAGAAATACATAATAGTGTTCTTTGGGAAATTGGCCACTCCTGAAAGCTACCGCATTGATAACACACACCTAAGAGTAGATTCAGTAGTTAGGGATTTGGGAACACATGCATATAGTAATCTGGCCTTCCACTGTTGTGTGGAAGAAAATCATTCTATACTGTGCAACTTATAAGCAATGGCATGGCATCTAGGTCCAGAGAAGTCATTGTTCCACTATATTCGGCCTTCATCAGATGAATCAGTGAGTACAATGCTCCCTTTGGTACATACCAGACCAGACACATGAAACAACTGGAATGTCCACAGAAGCTCCTCACAAAAAGAATTCAGCGAGTAAACAAGGTATTCTATGTGGATTGCCTTAAAGCCCTATCTCTGTACTCAATCTCCTACAAACTGTTGACAGGTGATCAATACCTGGCAAACAAGACATCCTTGGATCCTGTACTGATGGACCTTCTCCATATCCACAAAAAAATAGCATCAGAAATACCCGATCTATGGACTTAAATCTTAACTTGTAACATAAGAGACCAGTATGTGCTTCAGAGAATACCCCTTCTCTTGAACAGGCTTCCTATCCATGTGAAGCAGAGTTCTTCCCTCACCCAATTCAAGCATAATTTGGACCAGCGGATGGGAATCAGAAATTCAACCCTGGGCTGGCACCTGTGTACTTATGGATGGAGGCAGCAATGCATAACCACCCAAGCCCTAATCTATATATACTCTTTAAGGTCACTAAACTCGTCCAATATGTTTGTGATGCATGGCTAATCTTAAAAGGGCCCCTTTGGTCTTAAGTGTAGTATACACCTGTGATATGTAAGAGTTAGAAAGAAGTCAGTCAAAGATGCTCAGTAAAATGTATTTCATTGGATATAATCAATGTGTCTTGTTTTACTTATGACTATATTTATTTTTATATCTCACATTATTTTAATTATGACAGATACAATTTTAAGTTATTTTATATATTGACTGAAATACCAAAAGATGTTTGTAATTGTTTCAGAAATACTGGTTAACAGACGTATTTCTCCTCACCTGACATTATTCCTTGCTATCCCAAAATCTGGAAGGTATTTATTTATGTTTTTTTTCTTCTTCTTTTTTCTTCTATTTCAGTCTGGCTGAATTTTACTGTCATCTACAAGTACTCCAAACATCATGCCTATGTTATTATGCCTTATATCATTTGTTATGCTTAACATTCTCCTGCTTTACTTTATCCTCATAATTGATGCACACTTGTGCTATATGTCTTTTCTTACTGAACTATTTCTTATATAATACCCTATCTGTACTGTCAAATGGTTTGATCTTGAGTGTACCCAGTCACAATAAGCTATAATATTTGTACTTCATAATTCTGTGGCTTGATTTTCTGTCCTTTAACATGGCCCAAGTTCATGGCTGAAAAGGGTCCTTGGATCAGCCCACTTACCTGGTTAACAAACATTAAATAAATAAATAAGCCTTCGATAAAAAAAAAATAACCCTATATGTCCTTTTTGATAACTGCCATGGGATCTTTTACATCTAACTGTGTAACCAACAAACCAGGCATAGAGGATGACAGTTTATGATTCATCCAAAGGATGGCACATCAGGAGTGCAGCAACTCCCATGCTGCACTGCAATGTTGGTACTGGAACATGAACCCAAGCAGCTGATGCCGGGATAAAACTCACAACCTTCAGGTCATCAAAACTGACTGTGCTCCCTGCTGAACCAGTAATAGTGTAGATGGATGGAGACATACAACATGAGTTAAAAATATGTTTCAGTTATCATATCCTGGGATTCAATAACGCCTACACTAAGTGTCTATCATTTTGAGAGAATAGACAACACAGACATAACTCACACCTTCTTCCTCCTAATTTTAGTTTTCCTACTGATATTTTTGTAGCTTTAAATATTGACAGGGATTCATAAAGGTTACCACAAAGTATGCGCACTTAGTGTAATCTTTCTGAGTGACCAGAAAGCACAAAAAATGTGATAAGAATGTTCTTGAATACATATTGTGTACACTTAGTGCAGGCTTTGCTGATTCTGGCCCATACTGATTTATAAATGACACTGCAGTCAAATATCAGAAAGTGAGTCATATTGTGTTAGCATGTCTGCATACGCCACAATTTTAAAATCCCAGGAAAATCCAGGGTCTCAAACACCTGTCCTATACAGATAGGCTAAAAGCCCTGTCCCTCTACTCAGTCTCATACAGACTGCTCAGAGGTGACCTGTGTCTGGCATACAAGGCCATTTCAGACCCAGCCTTGATGGAGTTGCTGCATATCCGTAAGACAAACTCCACTCTTGCAACCCGCATGCAAGGGTTTAACCTGGTCTATGACATTAATAGAACTTGTTGGCGGCATAGATTTGTGTCCCAAAGACTCCTTCATCTGTGGAAGACTCCCTCTCCATGTCAAGCAGAGTACCTCTCTAGCCTTTTTTAAGAGGAACCTGGACGACTGGATGGGAAACAGAAAATACACCCCTAGGATCCCACCTCTGTCCCTGCTGGACAGGGGAAACAGGTGCTGACTTTGAGGGAACATGGGCAAAATTCTTGGCTAGGCTCATAAGGACCTCTGGGCCAATAGCCTAGTATCATCCTACGAACCTTTACATATGCACTATAGGTTTCAGCACCAGAGTTTTATACAGTAGAGCAAATCAAAATTTCACTTAAGTAATTTATTTCCTCTGTGCATTTCTGTCTGTCTGTCTGTCCCAGTGCACTGGAGTATATTCCTCTCTTCAGTTAACTTTGTTACCAAATTCAGTTTATTAAGGAACATACAATCTCTCTACAAAGCATAAAGATTTATTTTATACAAACCATGGAAAAATTTCCTGAAGTGCTGTTCAGTGGGTGTTGCATATAGTCTCCAAATGGGTTTCTGTCTTGCAATGTACACATCTGTGTCTAAACTGTCGTACAACACATTACAAATGGAATTGTCTGCAATGATGTAGAAACCTAAATGCTTATATGCATCATTTGGTACACAGTTTTAATGCAGTAAAAACTCCAGTACTAAACTTCTTGATGCAAGCTGCTATTCAGTAGAAGAAAAGACTGTTCTTAACTCGCACTGAACTGCTTAAAGGAGCCCACAGTGAGAGGGACTAAATTAATGACAGAGAACTAGGAAAAAAACGTACTTTAAAATATAGACATCAGCAGTAGCATTTCATCTAGTACAGTTCAAAAATTGAAAGCATTTATTTCAATTACTTTACAAGGGACTTTGCTAATTTTTGTCAGCTGGCACATACATCAGGACTCCCCTAGTTAAATTTGAAGCCTGCTATGCAAGGGACCAACATTCATTTCTGTGTTAATTCTGCTAAGGATTAGTACAGAAAAGATCCACCAAAGATCCAAGTATAGTCTAAATTAAAGCAAAGTTGCACACATGTTTAAAAAAAACTAGGCAGTCTCTACAAGGCTGCTCCATTTCTCCCAAGCTTAGCTAAAGTCTCTACTGCTAAATCTCTCCTCCTTCCATCACTGCTGTGCTCATCTGTTAACTACAGAATAAGCATCCTTGTACAACAAAATGCAGAAAGCATGCAATAGGACAGCATATCACTGCTGTAGGTCACCATCAGGAAACCTGCTGTTTGCATGGTCCAGTTAAACGATGCTCAGAATGTCATAATTGGAAGATCATTATAACCACTTATCGACGTATGAGAATACTGCTGTTAAGTTGCAGATTATTTGTTGTTAAACTCAGATAACAGAAAGAATGTGAACTGTATGTTTCTTTCCCACCATTTTCATTGGTATATATAGGAATCAGGAGTGCAGAGTCCTACTTCTACAGTGAGTGGTGTGGGGGCTTGCCCTCTGCAAAAATAAAACCCAAAAAAACAGTTTTATGGCCCTCTGGTTGTTTCTTTTTTTGGGATGTGATATTCTGGCTTGCTAGACTCTGTGGTGGTGGTAGTTTGTGTGTTTTAAGTTCTGGGATGTGATGTTTCATAGTAAATATGTTAAAATTCCTCACTGCCTATCCTTACATTAATTAAAATCTTTTGAGTTTGTCCATCATTTTATGTCCTTTCAACAAAGATTTACACATAAGATTTTACTCAGATAACTCCCATCTATACACAGTCTCATTCGCTGGAGACGATCTCCAGCTGACCTTGGGCTTAGACCACCAACTAGAAACATAGATATCCTACCACCAAAATCAGTATTTCTAGATTCACGAAAGCAAATCAACACACTAATCAAGATGCATGTCACAGACATCAGAATTCATGAAAAATAATTGGAAATGTCTCTAATTCAGTCTTCTCACATTCTGCAGTGTCCACACTTTGATCAGCTAAAGTATACCAATTATTTCTCTCCTGATCTTTCTAATTCTCCTATCTTTAATCATTATTCCCTGCTCAGTATGTAAGTGACTCAGTTTAACATCTACACATTCTTTGTTCAACTGTCCAGCTCCATGTTCATATTGTTTATACATCACTATGTAATAATTGACTATTCAGTTTACAGACTGTTATACCTGCATTATGACTGACTGAATGTTGTCTATATCCCAATATACTATTCTTATGTAAAAATGTGCTATTATGATAAGTTGTACATTCTGAAAAAAATGTTCTCTGAGACTAGTAAAAAGGGACATCACAACTAGATAATCATGGCGAATATGATAAATACATACATGAATACTATAATTTGTAATGATTAACATCTATAGAGAATAAAGTGAGTTTTACAGCTGAAAAATAGATGCTATGTCATCATTTGTAAATCTCTATGAATGCACCCAGAAAAAAACAAATATTAATTATAGCAAAAGAAATTGGATTTGTAGTGTGCAACAGGCTTCTATTTTGTATCAATGTATAATAAAATCTATATAAAACAAAGTTAGCAGCCTGACTATTTAACTACAGCACTTCTAAAATGGCCAAAATTACTAGAAAATAAATTTGGCAAACATGTATCTGTATAGCTACAGAAAAGCTTTATTTTCTATTCATGCTTACTTAAAGGCAAAAGAAAAATGAGGTGTGTTATTGCAGTAGGTGTAAATATGCAAAGCCTACACACAAGTACAACTAGGATAAAGTTTCACTTCACTTTACTGACTTCAGGGTTAGGGCAACACAATGGGGGCATGCATTCACAGACAACTTACAGCATTTATAATGTGTTCTTGTCTCAAAAAACAGAATATACTGCTATGTAACTTTTCACACATCCATCTAGTACTATGCTGCAATAGCCAAAAAGACAAAGAAAAATGAAATGTAATGATATGCAAATAAAGAAGTGAAAGTAGCCCAAGTTGCAGCTGCACAGATGTCATGTAAAGAAGCTCTGGCATGGAAGGCAGCAGAAGTTGCCACCGACCTTGTTGAATGAGCTGTCATGGTAGTAGGCAATGAGATATTACGTTAGGTCCAGAAAAGGCCAAAAATAACTGGTGAGATTTACAAAAGGACCTAGTTCTGTTTAAGTAAAAACAGATTTGCCTGTGGATATCTAGGGTATGTAGGCAATACTCTCCTCTGCTCGAATGATTGGGAAAGAAAACTGGCAATTCAATGGTTTGACTAATGGACATTTCAGCGATCACTTTTGGCAGAAAAGATGGATTAGTTCTCAGAGACACTATATCTCTATGAAAAATCAAGTATGGACTCTTGATACATAAAGCTTGAAGCTCCAAAATACGTCTGTCAGAAGTAATGGTGACCAAAAACAAGGTTTTCCATGACAAATGCTTGAGGTCGCAAGAAGAGGCTGGTTCAAAGGGTGGCATTGTTAGAGCTTGTAGAACTAATGATAAATCCCATGGTTGAATAGGTTCTCTAAAAGGTGGCTTCAGATGATTCACACCTTTTATGAAGGTCTTGCACAATCTGTGGGACATAAGAGAGGAATCTTGGACATCCTCATGAAAATTAGAAATTGCAGCCAAATGAACTCTAATGGTAAGAGGCCGATAGACCCAATTGGAAAAGGTTGGCCAGATAGTCTAGTGTTATCGACACTGGTGCTGAGAAGGGATCTACTTGTTTATCTTTCAGCCAACAGGTAAATCTTTTCCACTTGCTCAAATAAGTAATTCTAGTGGAAGACTTATGAGATGCAATGAGAATATCACGTACTGGTAAAGAAAGATCATTCTGCCTGGCAATCAAGGGAATTGGAGTAGCCAAGCTGTGAGCTTCTGGCTGTTCAAGTTGTGATGAATCAGGTTCTGTGGATGTGAGATCAACTCCGGGGTTGGATGGAGAATCCATGGTCAATCTAGTAGGTGAGGCCAAAGGAAGGGGAACCAAATCTGTTGAGGCCAATATGGTGCTATGAGGATCACCTTGCTCTTCAACCGACGGGCTTTCTTCAGAAACTTGGGAATGAGGGGAAAGGGTGGGAATGCATAAAGAAGACCCGAGGGCCAATCGTGGACTAGCGCATCCCTGGGTGACTGTCCCAGAGGGGGAATCAGGGTGAAATAGTTACTGCATTTGTAGTTGGCCAGGGATGCAAAGAGGTCGCAGCAAGGACGGCCCCAGCGGTGGAAGATCTCCGCTGCTATCAAGGGATTCAGGGACCACTTGTGAAGTTGAAGAATGCACCTGCTGAGTCTGTCTGCTATCATGTTGGAACTCCCGGGAACGTGTGTTGCTAGAAGAAAATGGTTGGTAGCCATCACCCATTGCCATATCCTCATGGCCTCTTGACAAAGGGGGTAAGATTTGGTTCCACCTTGCTTGTTGATGTACCAGACCACTGCCATGTTGTCTGATTGAATCGCAATTGTCCCAGACAGCAGCAGGAGATGGAATGCTTGCAATGCCAGAAGCACCACCCTCAGCTCTAGAACATTTATATGCAGATGGGCCTCCAGTTTGGACCAAGGCATCCATGGTCACTGTGGCCTTGGGTTGCTGGAGGGAGAAGAGGCAAGACCATTGTGACAGACTGTGTGTCATCCACCAATTTAAATCCTGTTTGCACCTGTGGGTTACACAAATCATGACTGAAAGAGGATGCTGAAAGGGATACCATTGGGTGAGCAGTAGCCATTGTAGAAGCCTCATGTGAAACCTGGCCAGGGGGACAATGGTGATGGAGGCTGCCATGGAACCTAACAGCTGTAGAACCGAGTGAGCCGTGGATTTCTCCCTTGAAAGGATTGGAATCAGTTGTTGCTTTACCCTTAAAATTCTGTGCTCTGGAATGGCAGCTCTGCAGTTCTTTGTGTCCAAGATAACCCCTATGAATTCTGTCGACTGAGATGGAGTGAGATTGGATTTTTGCCAGTTTATGGTTAGGACTAGCCTTTGTGCAGCGAGGAGAGAGTATGCCAGGGCTTCTTCCAGTAGATGTCTGGTGGGGGCAGAAATGAGCCAGTCTTCTAGGTATGGAAACACCTGGAATCCCTGAAGTCGCAAGTGAGCTGTGACAACTGCCATGCACTTTGTGAACACTATGGGGGCTGTAGAGAGTCCGAATGGCAGTACTCTGAACTGGTAGTGACTGGCTCCTGCACGGAAGCACAGAAATCTTCTTGATGGCCTGTCCACTTTTATGTGGTTGTACGCATCTTGAAGATCTATCGAGCACATCCAATTGTCTTTTTCCAAAAACGGGAGGATAGACTGTATTGTGACCATCCGGAATTTTTGTACTCTGAGAAACTTGTTCAATACACTGAGATCCAAAACTGGTCTCCAGTCCCCGGTTTTCTTTGGCGTCAAAAATAGTCTTGAGTAGAATCCGGATCCTATCTGGTCTGGAGGGACTATTTGGATGTCTCTCTTTCCTAGCTGCTTTTCTATGTCTAGTGATGCTTCTTCCTTTTGACTGGGTGAAATGTCAGGAAGGTTTTTTGAAGGGACAGGAGAAATATCGAAGGGGATATGATAACCTCTGGTTATAATCCTTTGTACCCAAGAATTGGTGATGATGGTTAGCCAGGCAGAAGGGTATAAGGAGAAATGACCCCAACCACCTCCAGAGGAAAGGAGTTGGGCTGCTCTTCAGGAGTGCTGGTAGGGTTGGCCAGGAAAAGTCCCTGGAATCCTGGTTACACGGATCCCCTCTGCCCCAAAAGGAGCATCTTCCCTGTGAGTTTCCCCCTCTGCCTCTAGGGGAGAACTTGGCCTGTGTGTCACGGAAAGGACCCTGAGATTTCTTGAACCATATCTTCCCACTCTTTTGGTTCCGGGAGAAAGCACGTTGAGGGGAAGAATAATGGACAACTTTGGCAGAAAGGGTCTTACCATCCTGTTCACATCTGGCCAGTGTGCTTTTAACTTTGGGTCCAAACAACAAAGAGTTCTCAATACGAGCGTTAAGAAAGGAAGCCTTAAAGGGTTCCGCGAAATTGCACAAGCGCATCCAGGCGTGTCGTCTCAAGACCGCAGCTGAACCCGCTGCTCTAGCTGCTCCTTCTGATGCATGAGATATCAGTCACATAGAGGAGTTAGATACTGACTCAATGGTGGTCAGCTGAGAGGCCACTTTGTCACAGACCTCATCAGACACAGCACCAGCCAAGGTTTCAGAGAGCTCAGAAATCAGATCCCTTTGAAGCCTGGTAAAGTGTGCCATATAATTCAGGGACCTGATCGTAAAGGTCGCTGATGCAAAGGTGCACTTCCCTATCCTGTCCAGGGCCCAGGACTCTTTGTTAGATGGATGGACAGTCTGGCTTTCTTCTTCTGCCAGATCCTTTTTTGTTGCAGCCGCCACCACCAAAGCATCCACAAGAAGACCTTTTGACCAATGTGGATCCGTAGCAGGAGGGGACAAAATCTTATCTGGCCTCTGGGGAATAGCTTTGACAGTGTCAAGAGCCTTCCAAGCACGCTGCACGATAAGCCGGACAAGTTAATCGGCAGGTGGAGTAACCCAGGAGGTAGGGGGCCGGGCGCAAAAAGCTTGCAGGAACACAGATTCCTCAGAGGTCAGATTAGAGGACTGCCAGTCACCTCTCTGTTTCAGGATTTTGGGGATATCACCAAAGAATACCTCAGAGGGTGACCAAGGGGATCCTTCACCCTCATCAAAATCTGTGTCTTCAGTGAGGGACTCCTCTGTGGAGTCCATGTGCTTCCTCTTACACTAACTTTTCCGGTGGACTTCCTCAGCGTGAGAAGGTGGGGAAAACAGCAGAAAAGGGGTTTCCTGTTGGAATATGTCCTGAGGCCCTTGCACCTAGTGTCCGCTCGGTGTGACTTCTGAAACCAGTGTACCAGAGGAGGACAGAGGGATAGACAGTCCAGTATCACCAGCAGCAGCGAAAGCCTTCTCCATCAGTTGGAAGGCTGGCCCACCTGAAGAGGAGTGAATGTACAGGACAGGGGTCACCCCCTCCCCTAAGTGGCTCAGTCTGCTGACCCGGAGTCCCCGGATGGCTGTGGAGCAGCAAACTATGTGTGTCACAACTGACATCCTGGGTCATAGCAAAACTTTCCTGCCACAGAGACAACTGCAGTTCCTTAGTGAGATCCATAAAGGGAATCTCAGAAGGGGAAGACTTGCTGTATCTATGGACTTTAAAGGCAATGAAGGAGGAGAATAACAAGGGGTCTTTGGAGATGGGTGATCACCTCCCAAGGAAAGATAGTTCCTGGGTGGTGGGATACCTCTGGCCAAGAGCACCTGATCCACAAGACACAACACATCGTGTTCGGAAAGGCTTCTAGTGGACCTCATGGAGACTTAGGGAGAAACAGGCCTGTTCACAGAAGAGGCAAACTCGGTGCCCATCTCACCAGTCCGCACCGAGAACAATGGTGCCGAGAGAGACTGGACTACGGGTGTCTGCACTGAAGAAGTCATCGGTGCCAAGGTCACAGTCTGCACCGATGCAGGGATCGGTGCAGAAGTGGTTGACAGTACCGAAGCTGGAACAGACAAAACTGAAGTCAACAATAAAGGCGTCAGTTCCGAGTAAGATGTCGGAACTGACGTGGTCAACTGAGCGGTTGGTGCCGATACAGTGGTAATAGTCTGAAGCAAGGAGCCCCTCGGTGCCGATATAGTGAAGGCTGCAGGAGAAGACGGAGCCAAGATCACTAATGGAGCCGAAGGCCTCGGTGCCGAAGGTCTAGGCACCAAAAGTACTGGGGCTGACTGAGTGAGCTCCAGGGCCAAAAATTTTACCTTTTTAGGTTTTGGTTGGCCGGAGTCCCCAGTCGGGGATGAAGGCAAAGATTTAGCCTTCGTAGGAACATCCAAGATTTTCTTATGGGCTCTAGAAGGGGTTGAGGCCTCCGACCCAGAAATAGCCTCTGAAAAGGGAGATTTAAGAAGTCCCTTCAGCAACAACTTGTTTTTCCTTACCAACAAAGTTCTATTTGAAAAATTTTCACAGATATTACAGGGCGGGTCAACAGATAAGTGGGACACCCCCAAACAATAAACGCACAAAGAGTGTGCATCAGATGTAGGTAGTTTGTGTCCACAATCAGAACACCGTTTAAATCCCGGACTACCTTTCTTATCTGCCATGACAGTAAAAAAAGATAGTAGAAAAGGGTACCAGCAATGGTACAAAAGAATACCCGAAGGTATGAAAAAAAGGAAAGATTACCAATGATGGTAAGGGGAGAAATACCTTGTGGTAAAAAATAGAGAAAAGAGAAGAAAACCTCAAGAAAATATGGTCGCTAGATACGATAGGGTAAGAGACAATGAAATAGAAACTTTTCTGACAGAAAAGTAATATAAATGACTATTATACAACAAATAACTGTACTTAGCTCAAGAGAAGCAGCTTGACACGACCGAATGGCAATGCGGCAAATGAAATCTGTGGTAACAGGGAGAGGGGGATTGTGGGTAAGAGTTTAGCTCGAGAGTTTGAAGCTGACTCGAGCTTGGAAAATGTCCGGCTCGGTTCTGAGGTCAGAACCGATACCCATGTGTAAGGAATGAATGAGGATTAACAATATCAGATCTGAAGGTACATGAACTTCCTACTCCTATGGGTATTAAGCGTTTGTATCTTTTACCATATTAGCTACAGAGACCAATACTCTAGATGTTCCTCAATACAATGTTTTCACATGAGGACAACTGCTTTCACAAATGTCAGGAAAGACAGGCATCATCATGCATGTCTTCTACTCTGTTAAGTGCTGAAAGCCACAGATTACACCCATGTGGCAATAAGTGACCATTCTGTATATACTGATAGCATTACATCAATAGGAAGGGCTACCACAGTCCATCATCACTGTCAGGTAGTGTGTAACACACAAGGAGTAGTAACTCATGTATCCACACTACACTCTGTCAGTGCCAACAATTCCCACGTAGCATACAAGTCCTGCCTATCACTGCTTCTGCACACAAAATAAAGGGCCACCTTGTAGGTAAGTGTAAACACAGTGGTACACCTACATATCTACAACTTTATAAACAAAATGCAAAAAACACTAACGTCCCCCAGTCTGTCCTCTGTCCATAATGTGTTACAGAAGATGCAGGCTAATCTATGAAGGCTTGGCTGATGACACCTCTGTGCAGTACCACAGCTATTAATTCTGGCACCCTGTGCTGATCCCTAATCTGGTGCCCCCTCAACTTTTAAGTTGAGTGGCAAAACAATTACATCATCTTATACCACACATAGATGCTAAAACACTTCAACCCTGACCACAAATGCACTATTGGCATTGATTTCTGAATAATATTAGTGCACTATCAACTGATGGCATCCCCAAATCATGTCCCCCTTACACTTTGCTCCTTGGGTGGCTGCCCTCTATCTCCTATCCTAGCCATACCTCTGTTGTATGAAACCTACAAAGCATGGCAGAAGAGCAGTATAATATTGGCAAAGATCAAGCCAGAAAAAAGGTAGTGTGTGTGTTCATCTTGGTAAGTCCCAGTTTCACTGCTTTGATATGCTTTGGGGCACTTCAGTATGCCCTCATTACAGATTATCAGATATTGGCAAATTGCTGTATGATGCACAATATGATATACTGACAGCAAGCAAGCCAGTCAGCCTTCCCAGTGCTCTCCAGCAGGACTTACTGCAATCAACATGACATGCACCAAAAATAACACAGATGATAGCAGAAAAGTAGTAGCTGCACCACATCCCTCCATAAGGCACTGAGGACAGTATGCAGTAACACAGGCAAAATGTCAGTGCCTAGTCCATCTCAATGGGCTTTGACATTTACACAGTGACACTGTAGTGGTCACCACAGCACAAAATGATGTCTGAATTGTTATCTTATAGCAACACTGGGCAGTGCATGGTTGAGTCACCCTGTGCATCAGACATCTTTATATACACCACACTGAAAGGTAAATGGTGAGGGTCACAGCCACCACCATCTGCACATGTGCTCAGAGGTGGAACACATGGTAGTTATACTACTAGATGTGGGGGACTACAGGTCAGTGGATGCAGAGAAAGGGACCTTGGGAAGTGATATCTGTGTTAAATATGACCTCCTCGGTGGTGTGGTTGTGAGTCCCTCTAGCAAACCATGCAATGGGCAACAGTAATGTGCAGGACATGTGGGAGACCCTCCATGGGAACACATAGGTGGGCTCTGGTGCCATGAAGGAAGTGCAGGCCCAGATGATCCTGGGACACGAATATGGTGAAACTAATGGAATAGGACCTGTAAGCATATGATACACATAGAGTGGCCTTCCCCAAGTGGTCCTGCTGTATGACCCTGACATTGGTATGGGTAGGGTGAAACCACAGATGTGGAAAGTGCAGTCTATATACTCTATGAGAATCATCCAATGTGTCCATCTTGCAAATGCTTGAAGTCACAGCCAATACTGTGCTCAGAACACCAATAGTAGGTCTGGCTAACATCTGCTTGAAGGTGGACATGAAAGTGATATGTTCCAACATATTATGCACAGAGTTGATCATTATATTATACCCTTGACTCCAGTTTCTCCTGAAGGCCACACAGAGTGACAATCAGCTCCACTTCTGCATGTGTTGCTAGGGGCTGTGTTCGGATTACAGCCCTGCATAACTGCTAGTTAAGGCCAATAGTTGCCAATTTATCAGGGGCTGGCTGTGACACTGGATGATGCTTTGTTGCACTGATAATCCACTCTACAATTGGCATTTGTATGCCAGATGCAGTGCATCTGCACTTGATGGCCAAAAGCAGTGGCCATCACATCAATCAAAGTGGAGGATGGCAGACTAGGTAATTAGCATGTCACCCTATGCAATTTGAAGAGATGTGTGGGGGAGTCCACCATGTCATCACAGGCAGTATGTGTACATCCACAGAGGAATCAGATGGAAAGACTAAATGCGTTAGAGGTTCATGGGTTCTTACTAAGCTTATGGCCAAAGGAGATCATCATGAAGCTCAATCATGTCACTCAATAGTGCTAGGAGACTACAATGTCCATCATTTAGTAGACTTTATCAATATAGCCCTTTTTAATATTTATAATCATTCGTCCATTCATCCAGAGGAGTTTTGAAGGATGTTTGTGGAGAAATCTGCTTGATAGGTAGGGGAAGCCTATTCCAGAAATTAGGGATATGTTTAGACGTCTGTCATACCATCTGGTGCTGTTGATGTGGTAGGAAAGGCTTAGGTCTCTAGAAAGGGGAGGGGAGTTGCTTTACTACTGCCTTTTTTAATGTGAAGGAGTTCAGAGTGTTGGGTCAAGCATAGCAAAAAAGGCTATGTGGAGGTCAACCCTCAGGTATCTGTATAACATTGGGTATTGGGGCAGTGCATTTAGCCTTTCAGAGTAGCTGAGACCTTTTTGGTGAGGAAACATCAAGGTCTCTCAAGCTGGTTTAGGTGTTTAATATGGTACATGACAAAGGGTGCATAGCATTCAATAAGGGGCCTACTAAAGGATGAATGCAGTGGCACTATAACTTTTTTGGACTTTTAGAAGATACCATAAAGGATAAGTTGTGCAATGTAGAAGGAAAGTATAACCCTACAGAGGTATGGTGGTCAAAGGAGACTGTTACCAATGTAGGTAACTAAGTCCCTGATGACTGGGTCATCTATATGGCAAGCAGTAGTGATGCTAGACATGCCAAAGGAAACTATGCTGCACTTCTTGGTACTGAGTATGAGCCCATTATTTATAGACCAAGTACTTATTTAGTTCAGCTTTTTCTGGAGAAAAACAAGAAAGGTGCAGTTCCACGGGTGATAAAAGATGAAATTCCAGATCCGATGTAGTCAAAAAGTTTAATGATAAAGATGAGCGCTTTCACAATTCAAACAATTGCTTCTTCAGATCACAAAAAGGCCAAAAAAACACAGGTTTAAATACTCCATAAATTAACAATAGTCATGTGATATGTAAAACAGTAGTAAATATGCTCAAGCTGCATATTTGCTACTGTTTTACATATCACATGACTAATCATCTTTTTCATTAAACTTTTTGACTACATTGCATCTGGAATTTCATCTTTTATCAGCCATTGAACTGCACTTTTCTTGTTTTTTACCTGCTGACTGTTTGGTTTTGTGCAGCTAACCGTTGTGAGGTATTTATATTTTCTTAACTTTTTCTGGAGAATTTGAATATTGGAATGGGATCTGATAACTGCTACCAGATTTAAATCATCAGCATACTTGGTTAGCATTAGCAAATATATACCAAATTGGAGGGTATCCAGGACAAAGTCCTGAGGGACACTGGTGACATTTTTCTGTCCAGAGCAAATACCCTCAACGTTAACCATATGAGTTCTTTCAGACAACCAACTACCAATCCAGTGAACTGTGTATAGGTTGTTATTGAGTGATTTTGTCAATAATACCAGCACAGGAGATAAACTGTTGCATAAAAGAGTAAAATCCCATGACTGGAGGAACTCCCTGGTCAGCCTCAGTAAGAAGCTGAGATCCCTCATAAAATCCTCCAAAGCTAGTTACGAAAACGAAATTGCCACTGACTCTAAAGACATCCACAAAACATTCTATAGCTATGTCAAGAATCTAAATGGGAACACTCAGATCTGCTCTGAGTTGCAGCATAATGGCACTAAATATACAGAACCAACTGATATTGCCAACATCCTAGCAGATAGGTTCAGTGCTAAGTTTACCCCTTTCTCATCCCCTAAAGGGCCCATCTCTATACCGGAAGAATGCAAAGTCCCTGTAATCACGGATGCACAGGTAAAAAACACACTCTCTCCAAAGCCAAGAACTCCGCATCCATGGGACCCGACAACATCCCAGGCTGCATTCTACATGAACTACAGAACGAACTGGCACCCCACCTAAGTACCATGTTCAATCATAGCCTCACCTCCAGCTTTGTGCCCACTGAATGGCACACGGCAACAGTTATCCCACTCCACAAATGGGGAGCCACCATGGACCCTGGGAACTACCGCCCCATTAGCCTGACGAGCCTGGTCTGCAAGGCCATGGAACGTATCATCATGGAACTCCTAAACAAAGACATTGGTAATCTCCAAACTCTGGACCCTACTCAGTTTGGATTTGTAAAAGGCAGATCATGTCTCCTAAACCTGATTTGACTTCTTTGAAGCGGTCACCAAAGCCATAGATGACGGTAAAATGGTTCACACAGCTTATGTAGATCTCGCCAAGGCTTTCGACAATCCCCCACTCTGGAATTATAGATAAGCTCACTAAACTAGGTATAAATCCCTATGTCACAAGATGGGTTGCCAACTGGCTCATGGACAGAACCCACACTGTGAAAGTAGCGGATTCCAAATCCGACATCAGACCAGTGACAAGTGGAGTACCACAGGGTTCAGTCCTGGGTCCTCTCCTGTTTGGTATCTACTTCTCTGAAGTGCAGGCCAACACAGAAGGTCTTTGGTTTACAAAGTTTGCAGATGACTGCAAACTAGGAGCCATAATCGAAACTCCTAACGATGTGGACAAACTACAAAAGGGCCTCACTGAGACAGATACCTGGTGTCAAAGCCATGGCCTGAAGCTCAATGCCAAAAAGTGTATTGTCATCCCCTTTGGTAAAAACTCTGTACCCATGAACTACCACATAGCTGGTAGTCTACTTAATGCCGAAAATGTGATGAGATCTTGGGACACAGGTGGACAATAGTCTCTCCTTTGATAATCACATTGCCACAGTGGTCAGGAATTCCTTCTATGTGGCTCATCTCATCACAAAAGGATTCTCATCCAGAAAAAGAGGTCATTGTTCCCCTCTACTCATCACTCATTAGACCCATTATAGAGTACAACGCCCCTTTTGGTATGTACCTCACAAGACATCTACAACAACTGGATAGACCACAGAAATACCTCACAAAGAGGATTACTGGCCTCAAACAGATGCCCTATGCAGACCGTCTCAAATAACTACAGCTTTACTCCATCGCATATCACCTACTCAGGGGTGATCTCTGCCTAACATACAAAGCTATGTCAAACCCAAAGCTGTTGGACATGCTCCACTTAAAGAAATCCCAATCCCTCCGAGCTACACGCTCTAGGGACCTTAACCTTTTCGCCACAATAAACCGAACATGCTGGAGGGATAGATTCCTGTCCCAGAGACTTCCCATACTCTGGAACAGACTACCTATCTATGTCAAACAGAGCTCCTCATTAGCACTCTTCAAGAAAAATCTTGATGATTGGATGGAAAATGGGAAATTCACCCCAGGGATCACTTCTGTGGCTCTGCTCGACAGGGGCACAGGAAAAAAATTTTCTTGAGTGGCGAAAGCCAGGGTACATTTTTTGGCTAGGCTTGTATGGGCCCTAGGGCCGATAGCCTAGTACCTACCTATGAACTTAAACTGGCACAAGCTTAACTAACTACCAGTTTGGGGAAAGGGAATACAACAACATCATTACAAACACAGTGATTGGAAGCACTTTTAACTTAAACAGTGCTCCAACAAGAGTACAATAAATCCGTAAAAAAAATATGGGTTTAGCATTTTAAATGTGATAGGAGAAAATGGCCTGACGAAAGAAGCGACGGCCAACCAAAAAGCCAAAAACTGCTCTCATTCATTTATATATATATATATATATATATATATATATATATATATATATAAATAATAAAAAAACATGCACAGCAAATGTGAAAAAACACGAGGTAGTATATTATGTAACTAATTACAAGTAAATGTAAAAGTTTTTATTAAAAAAGTCAAACACTTTGAGCCAGGGCCAAGATGAAGAACTTCTGTTCTGTTTATGTGGCAAATGAGATCTAGGGAATTGCACCACTGCATGATGGGATAGGTATTCAGCCATGAGCCAAGTGAAAGACTTCGAGCTTTAGTATTTGGTTGAATCGGAGCCGAGGATCAGCTCCAAACCCAACCAGTAAGAATGAATGTGAGATAGGACAACATAACGTCTGGTGATATCTTGCCTCCACCAAAACCCTTGGATGCAGCAACAAGATTCCTTTGAGCTGTAGCAGGTTTCTCTTTCATTACATTGGCTTAGAGGGCAGAATACATCTCACTTTGGGAATGCTAGGGCAGTCCCACCTTCAGGAAGGAGTTGTTGAGAGATGGAGGGTCCATTATCAGGAAGAAACATGGTGCAAACTACAAAAACATATCTGAGTGCATCAAAAAATACACCTATACAAATATGAAGTTCGGCAAACCAGTAAAATACTGTTGTGACAAACACTGACATCTTCCATTGTTTCTTGCACCTTTATTCAGTTATCACTTGTGACATAGGCAAACTTACATTTTAATATGGTTGAATTGCTTTTGTATAAAAGTTCACATTTACAAATTTATATTGCATATTTTGTTATGTATCATATAATTAAAGCAGCATTACATAATTTGTTGAATTTCTTCCTTCTCTTAAATTTCATTTTTCCAAAAACATGTTTTCTGTATTTATTACCACAGTTTCCATTTTTTAATGTAGTTTACTCCTACTCTTTTCTAAATATCTCACTACCTACTTTCTTGTTTAAAAAAAAACATTATTAAATTATCATTTATGACATGGGCAGTTGTACGTTTATATAAATGAAAACAATCCGTTTTGACACAATCCCAGCTGGAAGCATTTTATATCGCAAACCATACTGAAAAGATCCTAGTTGCTGACATTACACATCACTTATCTACCCAATCATTGTCAGTCAAACATTACATAGCTCATTCAAGTCCTGCCTTCTTTTAAACCCCATTCCTCCCTTGTACGTACAACAATTCACATTTTTCCTATGTAATTTGCTCCTACCTTTTTTTTTTTTTTTTTTTTTTTTTTTAAGATCCCAATTCCATTTGTTTTATCTCTGTTACTGTGGAAGCAGGTTAATGGTTTGGTGGATTACACTTTTAATAGAAAGGTAGTTAGGTCTGAATCTGAGTAGTAAAGAGCATGTAGTGGATTGGGATAACCGTAAATTGAAGTTTTAGAAATGTGGTCACAGTGAAAGTTTTAAACAGGGTATGGAGTATCTGTCACAATAAGTATATAGAGGGCATGGAGTAACTGTCACAATAGATATATAGTGGGCTTTAAACAAAGTAAGGGACTTGCAGAAGCAAGAGAGAATAAGTGGAGCTCAACATGTTGAACAGCTAATTAGCAGAGCTAAAATATCCATGCACGAAATGAAAATGAGTAATGATTTTAAAACTCTTTTTTGAAAATAATAATTGTAGAGCAACCAAGTTGCTGGCTCAGTGTTTGAGGCAACAAAAAGTTGAAATGATAATTAAAGTCAGGAATTAGGGAAGTGTATATCTGAAAATTATGAATGTAATGGTAAACTATTACAGTAGACTACATAGCTAAAATGTAGAAAATAAAACTAACACACAAGAGATATTTGAGACTATTACATCATCCTCGGGTAACAGAAGTAGAAAAGGGGAATTAACATCTGAAATTAAGACTGAAATTTGACAAAGAAACAAGAAACCAAAATACAGAGAACTTCTAGAAGTGATGAAATTCCAGTAGAGGTATGGTAAAAGAAAAGTCTGGCTAGTACTAAATATTTTTCTAGGTGGGGAATTGCCCATGACTTGGAAAGTAGTAGTGGTGGTTCTTCCAAAGAAAGGGAAAGATTCTCTAGATCTAGGGTCATACGGACCAATTTAAATTCTGAATCTCGACTACGAAGTGTTTTGATTTTAACAAGTAGAATGGTGAATGCATTGCCAAGAGTAATATGCATGGATCATTGTGCAATTGTAGAAGGTAGGCAAACATTTGAGATAGTTAACTGAACTTTTTGTAATTTAAAAAGATGCATTTGACACTAATAATATACTAATGTTAATAGGCTTAGAAGCTGGAAAAGCATTTGATATAGTTGGGAATTCATGAAATGTTTGGATGTATTTATGTTCCCACATACATGGTCAATATTAATATTTGTCTACAGAGGAGTGTAACGTAAGGTGAAGTGTGGTGATGAGCCATCTATGGACCTTGATAATAAGATGCAACCGGTTTATTTATTGTTTTTACATGAAGTATCTTTATTAAATGTATCCCTAATGATATAGGCAATCATATATTTATATAAATTAGAAACAAACCACACAGACAGTCCCATCGGCAAATATTTTACATCATAGTCTGTACTGACACAATTCTAGTTGCAAACATTACAAGTTACTTATGATCTACCCCATCATTGTCCAACATTACATAGTTCATTCAAATCCTGCCTTCTTTTAAGCATGATTCCTCTCAGTATTATTCCCGCAATTTCCATTTTTTCCAATGTAATTTGCTCCTGCCCTTTTCTAAAGATCCCAGTTCCAGTTTTATCTCTGTTACTGTATTCGCTACTTCTAGTACAGTTGGTTTAGACTTTTGATTTCCATTTTCTAGCAATTGATTTTTAAAAGCCACCATAATTAGACTTAGGCCTTGCTATGTTTAGGCTATTCCGATTCTTCATCATAGCTCAGAAAAATCATTTCCGTAATTACTCCAGTCTGCTTACTCAGTATCTCTGATAGAGTAGTCTGCCAACTCATTACACTCCCAGAAAATATGTTCCCAATTACCTCTTTCTTCCCCATCACACCTCCCAACATTTGCTGTCTACCTGAGGAAAAAGTCTTTGGAGTCTACTTGGGGTAAACAAATACCTATGTAAATATTTCTAAGTGAAGATCCTAAATATTCTAGACTTTTTCATATTTGAGAGACATACATATATCCCCCACTGTTTCTTTGTGAAGCACACAATCAGTTGTGAGGTACTTTGGGCACCCTGGTTGATGTCAAACTGACGTTTGACTACCATATTGCCTTCATTGTATGAAAAGCTTTCTACATGGCCCACCTGATTAGTAAGGGGTGGGCCATCTCATCCAGGGACAAGGTGGTCCTAGTATCCTTGTATTCTTCCCTTTATAAGTCCCATTATTGAGTACAGTGCCCCTTTCGGCATGTACCTCACAAGCCACATGCAGCAGCTGGAGAAGACCACAGAGGTTCCTCGTCCGGAGAATCCAGGGTCTCGAACATCTACCCTACACAAGCTAAAAGCCCTGCCCCCCTACTCGGTCTCCTACACACTCCTCAGAGGTGATCTCTGTCTGGCATACAAAGCAATCTCAGACCCCATACTGATGGGACTGCTAGATATCTGCAAGTCAGGCTCCACTCAAGTAACCCGCACGCGTGACCTCAACCTGGTTTGTGACATCAATAGGACTTGTTGGCAGGACAGATTTGTGTCCCTGAGACTCCCCCTTTTGTGGAATAGACTCCTTCTCCGTGTAAAGCAGAGTACCTCAGTAAACCTTTTTAAGTGCAACCTGGATAACTGGATGGGGAACAGAAAATACACCTCTGGGATTCCACCCATGTCCCTGCTTGACAGTGGCATAGGGTGCTGACTTGTTGGAACATGGGCTAAATTCTTGGCTAGGCTTGTAAGGGCCTCAGGGCCAATAGCCTAGTAACGTCCTATGATCCTATGATCCTAAAGGCCTCGGCAAGATCCAGATACTCAGTGGAGACAGTAAGTCCATTACCCATGGTCTCGGTAACTCTTTCAAAGGTGTCAGCTAGGATCTGCCTTTTATAAAGATAAACCAGCAAGTATTTCACAATATACTGTTCACTGGTATCATTGAGTTCAGCTATACTATGTCCCATCACCTTACAAATAATACTACTAAGACGAATAAGCCTGTAATTCCCAGAGTAAGTAGAGGAACCACCTTTATGTAAGGGCACCTCAACTGCCATTCTCCACACCTCATGCGTGTTACCAGAGGAAGAACTGAGGCTGAAGAGTCAATGGGGGGGGGTTGTTAGGTGAGACCTTACACATTTCAGTACACATCCAGGGATATTGTCAGACACACAGTAGTAGTGCTTTTAATCTTAGAAACTGTGAAAGTGACATGGTCCAAATTACTCTAATTTTGATAAACCATTGATAATTGTAAGGTACTACCAAACAGCAAGAAACAAAAATATCTTGGACTAATTGTAGATCCTGCTGTTGTCTTAACCAAGAATACAGATATCGCAGTTATCAAAACTCTCACTCAGCTCAACTTATGCTACAGAATAGCACATCTGCTGTTACCAAACGCAAATCAAGCCCTAGTCAAAAAATACTTATTCCCAAAATAGAATGTTGCCTCCCGATGCTAACCTTACATTTCAGTTTTAACACTCACAAACTACAGACTGCTGTTAATAAGATATGCCAGTTTTTGTTTCTCACTCTACTTCTTAGGTCTCTCATTTTCAACATCTAAGTGCAGAGTCACTGTACTCCATTAAAATGTAAACTATAAATAAGGGAGAACACTGAAGAGAACATCTCTGTCTCTCTCATCAGACCATATTTTAAAACCTCCATTGGTGAAACAGCCTTCTTGAAAATAAGCCCTGCTATTTGGAATGGGCTCCCTCCAGATGTCAAAGAGCTCTTCAAAAACAAAACTAAAGGAACACCTTGCGCATGATGCAATATGCCTCTGCTTTGTTGACAATGGCTAAATCATATCCATCCAAGTACCACTACATACATATTCTCTGCTTGTTGCCAGGTATGAACAATTCTGTATCTGTTAACTTCTATCTTCTCTGTTGTATTTCTTATGATTGCACATAATATTATCACACATTGTGTCCAAGGTTTCCTGTACGTACTCCATGTCAAAGTATAATTTCCAGCTGCCATATGGCTGTGGTTATTGCTGAAAAAGAATGTGCCAATGGAAGGGTGGGTGGAGTAAAGACGGAAAATATTTTTTTTACAAGATTATTAGCAATGTCCCTGGGATCAGAGAAAGAGGTACCATTGGAGATACATTCAGTACATAGCTGTAGGGCAGTCCTACACTTCCTAGTACAGCTGAAGGTGGCCTTATGGTTATCTTTTGAATTATGAGCAACCTTAAGTATATAGTTAGACTTACATTTCCTAATGGTAAGTTTGAGAGACTTAACTGACAGTTTTAAATCCATTTTATAATGAAGAACTGGGCATGTCTTTTAACTCAGTATAAGGTGAATTTACTTGTTCATTCTGTTATCCTAGACATGCTCTGTTGAAAATTCATCTTCTTTGCTTGGCCAGTACTCAGTGGTCTGCTGTTTTAACTAGAATCAAAATTTTCTCCATTGCACCTTAATCTTTCCCCTCCCCTTCAATCTCTAATTAACGAGCTACCCCCTACTCCTGCTGGCAGCCTGTACTTTTTTAATTACCTTTTTCTGCTACTGATTTTGTGAGACTCTTCTCTTTGCCTGTATAGGCAGTTCTGTGTTGGTTTTCTTCTTTCCTTTTCCATGCCCTGAAGTTTTCATGGATAGCTAATGAACAACTTCTATTTTGAGCATTAAAAGTAGTTATCTTTAAAAGTAGTTAAGAAAAAGTTCTTTTCTTGTATTTCCAAACTTCTGTTTTCCTAACTACGAATCTCACACCTTGGTAGCTCCCATAATCATAACACACTTAAACCTCTTCTTTCACCTCACTACTTCAATACAATTATATTACCTGTTCCTGTGTAACTTTCAGGCTTACAGAGAGTTTCTTTCTACCCACAACAAATGCACCACCTTCTCAGCTCACTCCATTCACCCTTGCTATGCTTGGGCTCATTCCACTACCCCACTCTACCCCCTATTCCCACACAACTCCCACATCACATAAACTTATACCATGCTTTCCCCTCCTACTACAAAAAAAACAAACCAACTAAATTCACTGAGACATCCAAATGGCCTAACTCCTCTAATTACAAACTCATATCACATGCCTACCTACCTCACTTATCTCAACCTACTCCAAAAAATAGCATATAAATTCCACCCAGATAACTTCATCTTCCCCTGACTCATGTACAATATGCTATTCCTCTAGTCTTCTCCCACAATTATACTAGGCATACTCAAAATTGCCGCATCCTACCACATTCCCCTTCCCTCTCCATCACTCTATTTTCCCAAGCTATATACTCCTAGTCAACAAACACCCACCAACTAAAAAATTGCATACATTAGGAAAACAGGCCCTATTCAATTACAGCTACATAAAAGAGTAATCCAAATACATACATCAGTGTCAGACCTATGAGATAAATATAAAAAAATGGTACAACTTCTCTCATCACACTTCCACTCTCCCTTTAAACCAAAGAAAACCCCATCTTATCTATCAGCTCCCACCATTTCCAACATACAACCCACTAATCCTAACCACAAACTACTATTAATGCCCATAAAACTCAGAGGCATCTACAATAAAATTCAAGACCGCCATTGCAGCATACAGCCCAGACATTCTAATCAGCATTGAAACCTGGCTGAAACCAAACAGTAAAGATGAAGAAATCCTTCCACTAGCATACTATACAATAAGAAATGATAGCGTAAACAAGAAAGCTGGAGGGACTGCAATACTTTTTAAAAACACAATGAACATCACCAGATACCCAGTCACCCCAACTATCCCAACCCAGAAATACTGATTACCCTTCTGCTCCTGAACAAACACAAAACTATTTGCATTGCTGCCATATATATTCCCCCACGCAACAACATTCCCATTGTAGAAAACATCCTTCAATGGCTTTCCACTAATGTAAATAAAGAAACTCTTACAGCTGGGGATGCGAATATAGACTATTTACTTGTAAACACTGACGCCCCTATCCTCTGTATTAACCTGTACAATTTCACTCAAGTAATCACTTCAGCCACTAGAATCAACAAACACAGCAACATGCACTCACTACAACACTAGATCTTTACCATTTCACTCTCAAAGATAAAAACCTTTGGTGGTCTCCCAGACAACATCAGTGACCATCTCCCCATATTTATCACAAGACAAACTAATCATACTCCTAAACATATGGGATTAAAACAAGTATGCAGACTCTCATCTTTTAACAAATATGCCTTTATAAACTATCTCCCTCAATCCCAGTACTGGGATACTCTAAAAAAAACTACCACAAGAAGATGCTGTTAACTATTTCAGTAATACATTCCTTAGCATACTAAATGAGTTAGCGCCCATAGTAACAAAAATAACAAAAAGGAATCCTGATATATGGCTCAACAAAGAAACTAAACAGCTCATGCTAAACAGAGACAAAGCCTAGAAGGCATGAAATAAAGACAGAAAACCACAAAAGTGGCAAATTTTTAGACAACTTAGAAAGCAATGTTGAAAACAGGTCAAACTAGACAAAATTTCATTCTTTCATTCACTTCAAAGCAAACATCACTGCAATCCCAAGCAATTCTGCACAACCATAAATACCCTAACGATCAAAGCACCACCCCACCTCATACTGCAAACACGAACACAGGCCCCATAGCCACTCATTTCAACTCACACTACATTCAATCTGTCCTCTCTCTACTAGAATCTATTCCAGCCTCACATCTCCCTATCTCCATCAGCAATACTCACAATCTCCCTCTCTTTTCTTCCGCCAAATACTTAACTCATCTATCAAAAATCACCTTCAAAAACTGAAAATCACTGCACCAGCTGCAGACAAACTCCCACACAAATGCCTTAAGTTAGCTGCCAATGTCCTGGCATACCCTATCTCAATATTCATAAATATACCATAGAAAACTATGTGCCTACTTTCTGGAAAAAAAAATCACACATTATACCACTTCACAAAGGTGAATCAGCCACAGACCTCTTCATCTACTGCCCCATTGCAATTATGTCCTCTCTGTCCAAAATCTTAGAAAGTTGCACACACTCCCAACTCCTACCTCATCTCATAAACAGCAAACTACTCTCCCCAAACAACATGGCTTTCAACCACACCACAGCACAACAGCAGCTCTGCTTAGTTTCTCACAAACCATAAATACCAAGAGAAACTATGGTAACCTAATATCCTCCCTTTTCCTGGATCTGGCAAAAGCATTTGACACAGTATCCCACAAACTTCTTATCAATCAACTATCTTTTTATCATTTCATTCGGCTCTTAGTTGGTTCTGTAGCTATCTTTCCAACACACAGGTGAGAAAATGTAATCAGGACCTATTCCCCTTTCTTCCTGTTTTATTGGTGTACAGCAATGGTCAGTTCTAGTCCCAGTACTTTTCATTATTTGCACAAACAACCTGCACAATGTTAGCAAACCTGCCACATTAGTACAACATGTCAACATTGCCACTATCATCTGCTTAGCCCAACCCTTCTATTTCAGCAAATGTCTTAAGACTCCTTCACTTCCAATGAATCATGGCTAAAGGCTCATCAGATAATCTTAAATACAAAAAAAAAAGAATGCTTTTCATGCCCAAATCTCTTTTCAACAACCAATGTACCCTTCAATATTACCTCAACAAACACCACCACTACCATAGAAACTGTAACAGATGTCAAACTACTTGGAGTCATAATAGAAAATAACTTAAAATTTTTCCTTCATATCCCCTGGGCATCAAGAAAACTCACCAAAAATTGGATTTCCTCTACCAAAACAAACCCTCCCTCACATACTCTTCATGAAAATCCTTAGCATCATCCTACCTTATCACCTCCCTTCTCTTTGCATCACCCATTTTAACCAAAATTCAAGCCACCATACTAAATAAATTAGAAAATAGCCAAATTTGCTGCTAACACATCCGAACATATGCACCACTGTTTAACATTAAAGAAATTCAACTGGCTAGAACTACCTAATCACTTTAAATTCACTCTAATTTAAATTGCCCACAAAATAATACACAAACCATATACATGGCCTTCTCTACAAAACATTCTCAAGCACTATTCCTCACCATTTTGCCAATGCTCAGGTAACCAGAGCCTGCTAATAACTTTTAAATCCTGCAAAACAGCTGGAGACTCATTATACACATCCTGTCACCAGACCATGGAATTCCTGCCTATCCCACTAAAACAGGAAAGATGTGCCTCTAGCTTTAAGCATAACCTAAAATAACACCAAAAATCCTTCTGGCTCTGTTCTTGTTCATACCCTGACTAACTTTTTCTCTCTCTCTCAAATTTGTAGACCATCAGCAGTCTCTAACCTCCAGCTGTCCTATCTTATCCTGTAAATAATTCTGTTCTACATTTATAACTATATACGGCTTTTCATCACTCCTGTGTAAATGAAAATTGCTGAATATGTACTGTAAATACATGTTTACAATTGTACAACACTCCTACAGTAATGAAATTGTATTAAACTCTATCTTGATTGTACTACCCATTGCATGATTCTAAAACTCCATTTCTATTGTTAAGAACTGAAATTCTTTTTTGCAAGTTCTGCTACTTTAATGGAGCTTTTTCTGCCCAGGCCTATGCTGTAAATGGGCCTTTGCACCCAGCTGGACTATCCCAGTAAACAAAAGACAATCAATCAATCAATAAATAAATAATTTTAATGATAGCCAGCCACTTTTGTCTTTTTTATTACATAATTTATTCATGTGGTACTCCAAATTTTAAACTTGCCATTTTGCTTTTACTGGCTTGGTATTGATGGCTCAGTACATTTATCCAAGAGGGAGAAAAATGCAGAGGAAGAGGCAGCATCATCAGTTACAAGGATTACTGGGGAGCTATATTATCTGTCATCTTCAAAAAGATCAGTATATAGTAAATAACTGAGTTTGGAATAATCTCTGAATGTAGCAGTGTTAATAAGGGTCACAAAGTAAGTATTCATAGAGATGATCACAGCAAGATGTGATTTGACTTAGGAGAGGGTGTCAGGTGAGGTTGCTGCAACTGGGAGAAATGTTTGTAAGAAGAAGATGAACACCTCTGGTGGGTAGAGGGACAATTTGGTCAACTTTATTGACATTTATAAAGTCCAGAAATCTCTAGGTATATTTGTTGTTGATAGTAAATCTTTACCAGTTTATGTGGATATAGTTGAAATCACACTAGAATTAGGTATTTAGTTTGGCTATTAATTTTGCTAACTGGTTAAGTTATTCTCCTTACTATGAGTGAGTCACAGATGGAGATCCATAAATGGCTATAATTTAATAATTCACTATTTTGAGTGTAACTAAGGCTTCAGCCAGTTCATGATGTGTATTGTGTGAAATCTGGTGAGATACAATGGTGTTATGAAAAAATACAGATATCCCCCATAGTTGCTGATGGGTCCGAATGCGTGATGAGCACTGTATCACCACAATGGAACCACTTTCTGTAATTACACAAATATTGATCCTTTCCTTTCAAGTTAAAGGACTCAAGTTCAGAGATTTTGTTGTTTAGGCTTCTGACATTCAACAGTCATCCAGATTACAGATTTCCATGTTAAGGTGTCCTTCAGATGAGCTCTACTTAAAAAGTCATCATTATGGGGTTAGCAAACAATTTAGCTAGTATGTGAAAACTAAGAAGTGAAAGATGCAGGCCATCCCTGACAAACAAGCTGGTACTGACCATTTCATCCCATATAAACACACACGGGATCTCAGCAGAATGACACCAATTTACAAGCCAATTATTTTAGCCTTAAATTTAAGCATCAGTCTTGACAATAGCAGAATTATGTTTAATGCCATGGTCCTGCCCTCTACAAAGATATAAGCTGAGTACTCTACAGTGTCTCTCTGCATCTCCCCAGGGTGGAATGTGTAAAATTATTCATACCCTCATGGGCAACTAAAAGGTCATAACTGTCTTGGGCCTTAAACACTAGTGACATCTGTAAACTTGCACCATAAGGGCAGCTGTCACCCTATCCTTTGCCAGCCTGGTAAGTGTTGTGTATGATGTCTTACAATGGAGTCACCAATGACTAACACATTTCTAGCATGCTCTACAGGATTATGGGACTTTAAGGATACAGTAAATAAAAAGAATGTTGACCAAATGTCCTCCAGTGAAAGTGAAACCTAGCCGTCAAGAACATTCCTTCCAAACAAGTTTTGGGTAATGAGCCTTTATTTGTGTGTAAAATGAACTGTAACTTTAAAGACAAGCTTAAAATAATTACAATAGGTCTGCCTCCTACTCAGGAAGTGTTAGAAAACTGTATGTGGCTGTTGCAGCCAATGTACTAGGATATAAAAGATCAACTGGTTGCGTGGGACATTACAATTGTGGAACAAAAGGGATGGTTTATATCACCTCTTGTATATGCTGTGATAGTTTTGTTATGTGGGGAAGACAGGACACCCACTCAAACAAAGGATTTATGAGTACAATTATAGTATAAAAAACAAAGATTTATCTAATGCCCTTAGTAAACATGCAGAACAATGTACCAGTTTCATAAAGTTCATATTTTTCTTATTGAAACTGGGTAACTATGACTGAATACAGAGAGTTGTTGTGGCCACTGAGATTGAATTCTGGGGTATCTCCAGGTTTAAATGTTGACATTGCTACTGTGTTTTAAAAATGAGGGCTGCTAAATTATAAAAGATTTGCATGGTACCTGTTTTTATGTATTTTTGCATATTTTATTTGATATGTACCTTTAAGTGTATAGTCACATGATTTCTTAGTCACATGACTTAAAATCACACAGTCTGTAAGGCTTTTTAAAGGTTCATACAGCACTATATATATATGTATTCTAAAGAAGTCTCTAATAAACTTGAGACAGAAGCACTCATTTTCATTACAAGAAATTTGGTCAGTATTCATTTATGGTTCTTGTTTTTTATTTGTTTGGACCATTTATCCAAGCCTGAGTTTGTTTTTGAGTTGACCTTAAGGATACAAGCTTCCAGTTACAGCAGGTATGTGTGTGAATATGGGCATGGTGTTAGTACTTCTGCAATTGTTGTGGCAAGGTAGTAGAATAATTAGGAGGCCTAGGATGCTTAGAGAAGGATTTCTTTACATCAGCATAGGTAGGAGTTATGTTTTGGTGCGGTGGTAGTGTTTTTTGGTGCTGTTACTGACAGTGGGTAGGATGAAAAAAAATAGCCTCTAATTTAGATAAATTAATGCATCTCCTGGATGTTGAACCAGTATATGTTAAAAGTGGGTTAAAAGCAAACATGAAACTGTTGGGTTAAACTTCAGACTGTGACAGGGAGTCTGTTGTTTTGGTCATCCTCTACACATCACTGTAGCAGTGTTATGATCTTAGATACAAACAGATAACAATACTTTTTGATAATGCCCAGTGTATTTATGAAGAGCAGAGGCAGTGGTTACAGCAACCACCATGGCAATGGTATATGCAAAACTGCAGTATGCCTTCTGTAGTATAGGTACATAGCTGGCTGATACTCCATTTGAGATACACATTCAAAAGTGTGCCGAGATGAATTTATTTATATATATATATATATATATATATATATATATATGTATTTTATGATAAACTGTTACTATCAACTGATTTTTTATTAGCAATGAATGGGTTAATGAAATGTTTAATCAAATTGATGACATGTTAATTGGTTGATTTTTAATGTGTATGGGGTATATATTGGTAGAATGTTTTGATATGTGTTTTTCTGATGAAGTCATTTTTGATGAAAGCATGTAATAAAGTTTCTGTATGCTAAAGTGAGTTTCTCCGGCTTTTATTGACCATCAGGTGTTCTTGCCTGTTTCTGAGTTGGTTTGTTTATTTAGGCTGGTACACGCATTTACTTTTTCATAGTTTTTACTGGTTGCATGGTTCCTGATGGCCGAAGTGGAGAATGACCCCTTATTGGATTAACAGTGCACTCCACACCTTCTGTGGGGGAGACCAGGCTGTTACGGCTTTTGGTAGCTACTATGTCAGATATCCAGAAGTCTTTAAAAGTATTGTTATCCAAACAAAACAGAGCTGTGGAGAGTAGTCACAGCTTGGAAGATGAACAGGTGACTCTTTTTGATTTGGACACCATGGACATTCCAAATGGTAATGATACCAATAATGAGACAGCAATTGGGTCTATGCAATACAACAGTAACTGGTCAGTTTTGGATAGCCGTTATGATCCCTTTACACAAGCTGACTATAAAATCACTAAGGTAAAAACCAGAGTATCATAATAAATGTGACCATCTAGGTAGACTGTTAAAGTAGTATAGATTTCTTGACCTAGAAAACAAGTACCTTGACAGGTGCATTGAACTGGCTGTGGAACCAAAGGGTTTAAAATTCTTTAAATGACCTAATGGTATCACCTCAGAAGATCCTTTTTTTAATGACTTAACTTTGTTCTTTAATAATGCCAGTTTGCAGTTAATTAAATTATTAAAGGACAACAATATAAAGAAAAATGAAGCCCTTAAAGAAGATATCTTGAGGGGTGATGATGAAGTTAACTTACTGGCCAAAGAATTCAAAGATGGGACTTACGAACAAGTATTGAAGGATGTTGAACAGCATGAGAACAAAGTGGTTACCTGTAAGCACAACAAACTGTTGAGAGATATTACTGCTTACGAGAATAACACCACATATGAATCTTGTGATCCTTTGTATCAAAAGAATAAAGGTTATAACACTTCTTGGGGTTTAGCTAAACCCTTTAATAAACTACAGTCTACTTTAAACAAGTCCAGCAAGCCTGGTATACAAACAACCCACCAGAAGGTGAATAGCCAATCAAAAGCCTCGGCCGTGGTGACAAGATTTTTTTTTTTTTTACTTCTGGCAGAAAAGGTTCCAGTTCTTTAGTGAACGAGAGTGAAACAGTTGACGAACAGCAGGGCTCTACCAATAATGACATTTCTGCCAAAATGGCAAATTTGAGTTCCAGTGGTGCAAGACCTAAGGTTTTTTTACTGAAAAGAGAAAACAAAACTACAAGGGGGAGAACCGCGAGGATGAGAGAGGTGACGACTTCAGAGTCCACCATAGATGACCAGTGAAGCATAGGACAGACAATTTTGATTTAACCAACTCATTGGATACTGTTTTTTCCAAAGCACAGACTAAGGTACTGATATATGGTTTTAATTTTGTCCCTACTAAAAGGGCTAGGTACGATAAAACAGTTACAGACTTTAAGCAATTTATGCGTAAACTAAATCTGCAATATCTGTATAAAAATGTGAAACAAGTTTTTGTTGATTTCAAAAAAACCTTCGAGTTTTACTCCTAGATTGTGTCACACTATAAGTGCATTTGGAGAAATGTGTTTACAGGATTTTAAGAAATGTTTAAATAACAATCATAAAAAGTGGTTTGATAATTTGTCAGTTGACGAACGTAATGCTCTGAATTAATTAAAGAGCCTTAAGAATTTAAGATACATGAAGAGTGACAAAGGGGGGAACATGGTTGTAATGAATGTTGATTAATACAATGCAAGTATGTTACAACTGTTAATCAATGAAGATGAATATGTTCAGGTTAATGTTCAAACCATACAACAGAGTTATAAATACATTTATTCATTTCTATATGATATTTTAATGAACCAAGAAATGGATTTGAATACATACAATTTTTGTTTAATTGAAAAAACTAGAGTAGGGGTACTGTTTGGTATCCCAAAAATCCATAAAAAACATGTGAGAATCCCCCTTTCAGACTAATTGTGTCTTCCCCACAAGTAGTTACTGAAGGTATTTCATTGGTCATAGATGCTGTCTTAAATCCAGTAATATTAAAATTAAAGTCCTATTTAAAGGACTCATGGGATTTTTTGGAAAAAATAAAGGGGTTTCACAGGGTTTTGAATTTAGTATTGACCGACACTTATTAACTATTGATGTCGTCTCTCTGTTCACAAGTATTACACATGTATAAGGAATAGAAGCTGTAAGAATGTTTTTGTGTAAAAATACATCCTTGGGACATAACATTAACTTATGTAATTTAATCGAGTTGGTTCTAAATAATAATTTCGTTTTGTTTAATAACATCTACTATAAACAAACAAAAGGGGTAGCCATGGGGTCTCCGGCAGCGCCAGTATATGCAAATATTATGATGGCCTTTTGGGAAGACTACCATTTTAACACAGCTGCACAATAAATATAACATTTATTATTATTCTTGATTTGTAGATGACTTATTTTTTTTTTTATTTTAGAGGCAAGTCAGGTTGAAGTAGATAATTTCATAGCCAACATCAATGACAAGTCTGACTATTTGAAATTTGTAAAGGGTGGCAGTGGACCAAGTGTTAATTTCTTGGATGTCAATTTGACCTGGAATGGTGATGATAATCAGTTTGATAGTAAAATATTTAGGAAAGATACCTTTTTACTAATGGGTATCTACACTACCAAAGTAATCATCCGTTATTTATAAAGAAAAATATTCCCAAAGGGCAATATATATGGGCAAGATGCAGATGTTGAGCATGAATTTGAATATATAACTGAATTGTTTGTGGCAAGGGGTTATGAAATCAATTATTTGAATTTAATAAAAGATGAAGCCTTAAGGAAAAGACACCTATCCCCCTATTCTTAGGAAATCTTTAGTGAAGAACAAAATAGTTTTAAATCAAGTGGGAGAAAAAACTGTGACAATATTTAGTATGGATATGACTGTTGACTGTCCCCTTATTAGGAACATAGTTAATAACAACTGGAGGATTTTGGAGGGTAATAAGGATCTTTGGGATGAAGCCCAGGTTTGTGTATCGTAATAATTACAATATTAAAAAACTGTTGGAGAGGGATGATACTAAGAACCCTCATAGTTTTCAAAACAACACAAAAAAGGCATGTACAAATGTGGGCAGTGCAATTTATGTAGATTTATATTAGAAGGCCCTTATATAATGTTGGCCCATTTACAACAAAATTTTAAGGTCCCAGGTTACTGCACCTGTAAAACTAGGGGATCGACTTATATTAGTGTGTACAGTGGATGTGATGCCTACTACTTGGGGATGACTACCCATAGTTTAATGGAATGTATGGGGGAACATATTTATTACATCAAGGTTAGAAATGACAAAAGTACACTCTACAAGCTTTCTGTTGAATGCACGAAATATAAGAAGCTTTTGTTTTCTGTATTGGAAGTAGTAGAAGGTGACTTGAGGGGTGGAGATTATAAAAATTATTTAGAACAGAGAGAGACATTATGGCAGGTGAGGTTAGAAGATCACAAAAAGCCAGGGCTAAACAAAAGGATTAATATTAAATGTTTTTTAAAGAACAGAAAATTAAGGGTCAAGAAGCATTGATTTTATTTTATATTCAAAAGTGTGCATAGATTCATTTTATATATACTGTTCCACTAAATATCATCGAATTACCATTTCATCGAATTGCAAATCATTGAGACCAAATCGTCGAAAACTCATTTCATCGAAAACTCATTTAATCCAATCTCAAATCACTGAAAACTATGAAGCAACTACAAATAACATCCCAGACACTTTGTACTATGTTTATGCAGGGGTTAGGAAATTACCTTTTTCCCCCACTGTAGTGCGACCTTGGAGTTGGTATATTTAATTACGGGGGGTGGAGCCCCCCTCATGGGGGGTGCAGGGGGGCTTGCCCCCCTGCATAAACATAGTAAAAACATTGTGGAATGTTATTTGTAGTTGCTTCATAGTTTTCAATGATTTGAGATTCAATAAAATGAGTTTTCGACGATTTGGTCTCGATGATTTGCAATTCGATGATATGAAGTGGAACCATATATATATATATATATATATATATATATATATATATATATATATATATATATATATGTGTGTGTATTTTATGATAAACTGTTACTATCAACTGATTTTGTGTTAGCATTGAATGGGTTAATTAAATGTTTAATCAAACTGATGACATGTTGGATTAATTCGTTGATTTTTAATGTGTATAGGGTATATATTGGTAGAATGTTTTGATATGTGTTTTTCTGATTAAGTAATTTCTGACAAAAGCGTGTAATAAAGTTTCTGTACGCTAAAGTGAGTTTCTCTGGCTTTTATTGACCATCAGGTGTTCTTGCCCATTTCTGAGTTGGTTTGTTTTTTAGGCTGGTATGCACATTTACTTTTTCATAATTTTCAGGTATGATGCCTGTTCTCTCATCATCACCATGCAAAGATGTCAGAATGATTCATCCTCGGCGAATGATGAGCTTGATTGAGGTAAACCCGTTTGCCATCCTTTCAACCATGATGTTATATGTCTTCTACAAGGTGTGCAGCATCATGTCATTTCTGTGTCTCCAAAACTGATGTAGGATACAGTTTGTCCCAACCAAGGCAATTACATTAAGCATTACTGATTCTCACACAATCTCATACAGGCTAGTGGGTAGTCCCCTTGTCCGAAGAGCTGTCACTAATGCATCCTAGGTGCCTGTAGGAAGTTGACATCCTCTGCAAGTCTGAACTTGTCTAACTCTGCCTTCTACCACCTTTGAAGAAGATACGTGCACCTACTGGACAGGACAGCAAAGACTGGAATATGTGGGTGAACAGAAGAAGCTATGTCTCCCTGACAGTAGTTTGGCACAACAGGACACGACTGCATACAGATGGAAGGGTACACTGTGCAGATGAAGTTGTGTAATATCTTACCATAACAGTAGATGTCCTTTCCTTTGCTGTTTCAGTATTCTTTATATATGGGATTCTCTGTCATGGCTAGCCCAACATTGGCCAGTATACCAAAGCCTACTGCTGAATGTCAAACGTATGTGTCTCATGTAGTGTACGGCATAAAGGTGATGTCCGGATGTACTATCCTCAGAATTGATTGCACCAGTAGAAAGAGCAGTCCAAGGAAACCCAGGAGGTAACCAGACATCCAGGAAGAAAAAAGGACTGGGGGAAGGAGGGATAGAGTGAATACTGCAGTAGTGAAGGAAAGGACATCTACTGTTATGATAAGATCTTACACAACTGCACTATGTCCTTCCATTCAGTGTTGCAGTATTCTTTATGTATGGGAGCGTGCCTAAGCTCAAGAAGAAACTTGGGAGAAAAAAGGAGCAGTAGAGTGTCTATATTACCAAATCAAAAAGTCATGTAATCGAATGACATTAACATTGAAAATTACATTTATTGAGGTTGCTCTTGGGGGGGGGCTGCCCCCCCCAGCTAATTATATATATCAACTCCAAGATCGCACTACAGTGAGGAAAGGGCACATTTTCCGATCTTCACTGTACCATGATCTCACTATAAACACCTAGATGAATGACAGTCTGATGTGAAATGCCTTTCGATGACATGACTTTTCGATTTGGTGATATAGACCCGCAGTAGAGTCCTCGAAGAAACCATGAAGAATGGTCCTAGCAAAACCGGCTCTAGTTCTGGAGATACCATCCAACTTGTAGTGCTTTGTAAAAGTATTTACAGAAGTCAAGTAGCTGATTCAAGAATAGAATTAATATCTAAGCCCTTGAAAAAAAGCACCCGAAGAAGCCATAGGTCTAGTAGAATGAGCCTTAACAGAAGAAGGAAGGCTCTTACCATGAAAAGTATAACAAAAATAAATCACCTTTGAAATCCAAGAAGAAATAGTTTGCTTTGATATAGCTAATCCTAAGGACCTAGGATGAAAAGAAACAAACAACCGATCAGATTTTCTAATAGTCTTATCCAAATAACATCTGAGTTGTCTATGCATGTCCAAAGTACGCAGCACTGTCTTACTTGCAGAGAGGGAGAAAAGTAGGCAAATGAGAAAACTGATTAAGTGACAACTCATTAACCCCCTCAGGCATAAAAGGATTATAAAAGAAGGATTAGCATATAAGAACACCCTTTCCTTGTGAAATATCAAAAAAATTAGACAAGCCATAAGGGCTTGTAGCTCAGACACCTGTCTGGCAGAAGTAAGAGCCAACAAAAGAATGGTCTTCCAAGAACAATGCTGCAAAGAAGCTGAAGCAGCAGGCTCAAAGTGAGCCCAAGTCAACTTCTCAAAGACAAAATTAAGATCCCAGAGTAGAGGAACAGGCTTCCTGGAAGGTCTAATGTGAAGGACGTTTAAGGATTTGTTTGGCCTGAAATCTAGAAGCTAGAGGAGATAAAGGCAGACAAGCAGAGATGGATGAAAAGTGGGCCTTAATAGAAGAATAGGCCAAACCAGCATTGAGCAACTCACACAAATAAGAGAGAAAGACACCAAAAAGAAAACATCTTCCATTCGGATAATAGGATTTCCTAGTAGTAATTTCCTGGGCTCCTGTAGGACCTTCAGCACATCCTCAGCAAAAAGGTGTCTATATGAAATCAAAATCCTATCACCCATAGTGTCAGTTGATGAGTGGACAGGTGGGGATGAATGAGAGATCCCTTGCCTTGTGTGAGCAGATCCCCCCTGTGAAGTAACTTGTGATAATTGCCCTTGACTAAATGCAGAAGAAGAAGAAGAGGGAACCAATGCTGTCTCGGCCACAAGGGAGTCACCAACAAGATTTTGGGAGCATCCTGTTGAATTTTGAACAGGACTTTTGGAAGAGAGGAGGGGAAGAAATGAATAAAGAAACATCTCCTTCCAAGAAAAAGGATAGGGTGTCCACCTTCCAAACCAGAGGACCTGGGACTCTGACACAAAATAAAGGAAGTTGTCTGTTCAGAGAGGAGGCAAATAGATCTACTTGAGTATCCCACTGGTGGACAATGTCCAGAAACACATACTTGTGAAGCATCCATTTGTGGGATTGAATTAAGAACCTGCTCAGAGTGTCTGCCACAATGTTTTGACTTGAAGGGATGTAAACTGCCTGAAGAGTCACTTAATATTTGACAGCAAGATCCCATACCAGGAGTGCCAGTTGTCGAAGAAGGTAAGATTTTGTTCCTCACTGTTCATATACAACATCACTGTGGTATTGTCTGTGAATACCTTGAGAGGCCCTGGAAAGAAAAGAGGATGAAAAGTCTGAAGAACTAGTGCAAGAGCTCTTCTCTTTTTGAAATTGACAAGCTCCTTCTGCTGATGAGGCAGCCACACCCCATGTATTTTAGGAAGCCAAATCTTGCTCCCCATCCCACATCTGAAGCATCTGTGAACAATTCCTGAGAGGGAGGAGGGGGTTGAAAAGAGACCCCTAGATTTAGAGACAACTACTGGATCTACCAGTGAAGTTTCTTCTTCAGACAAGGAAGAAGAGGAACTACAAAGTGCAGAAGATGTGCATGTTGAAGCCAAACTGACTTCAGAAACCAGTGAAACTTTCTCATTTCGAGTTTGGCCAGAGGGAGCATAGGATTGGTGGATGCCATGAAACCCAGAGCTCTCAGAAACTCCCTGGCTGTAACAGACTCCAGAGGAAGAGGAGTTTTAAAGAAGGAAATGAGAGTTAAGGCATTTGGAGGAGCCAGGGATGCCAGCATAGGCACTGTCTGAATTGTGTTACCTACAAAGACATGACCATGAGAAGGAGTCAAAGAAGACTTTTTGAAATTTATTGTGAATCCCAGGCTCTAAGAAGCGAGATGACAAAATGAAGATTTTGCCAAAGAATCTCTGGAGAGGATGCCTGAATCATCAGGTCATCCAAATAAGGAAATATCTGGATCCCATGAAGCCTGCAAAAAAGCAATCACAGGAGTGAGGCATTTTCTGAATACCCTTGGGGCAGTAGAAAGGCCAAAGGGCAAAGAAGAGAAATGAAAATGTGAGGAAGCAACACAAAAACATCTTGAAGAGAGGATGGATTGGAATATGGAGATAAGCATCCTTGAGATCCAGAGACACCATATAGGCCTGAGGGAGCAAAAGAGGAAACAGAATCTGAAGGGACATCTGAAAGGTGGTCACCTTCAGGAAAAAAACTGTTTAGATGAGACAGGTCTAGAAATGTTCTTCAAGTACTCTCTTTTCTTAGCACTACAAACAATCTGGAGTAAACCCCTCCTCCTTTGGGACACAGGTACCTTCTGAATAGTACCCAGAGTCAAAAGGTCTTGAAGAACCTCTGGGGAAATGGAAGTTGTTCCTGTGGAGGCTGAGGAATGTCCATAAAAGGGGGATGGGATTTCCAGTCCATGAGATAGCCCTGATAAATGATGGCTACAACCCAAGAACCCTGAGTAATCTGAAGCCAAAGAGAAAGAGGAATAAAGCTGAAAAGAGATGGATAGTCATACAGCACCTAATTTATCAGGAAAGGAATACTTCTGAGTCCCTGAAGTCTGAATAGCCTTAGCAGAAGTAGCCCACTCACCACTCTTTTTGCCCTTAGTAGGACAATATTACCTGGTGAAAAAAGGCTGGCTTATTGGGGTAGTTTCTCTGAAATTTAGGCACAGGATAGATAAAACACATCTGAGTTCCTGTAAGTCCTTCCCCTTATCCTGAAGGGACGTGAACAAACCAGCAGCTGCTTCTCCAAACAAAAGCTTAGTATTAAGAGGAGCATCCATCAACCTAGCCTTCATATCATCAGGTAAAGGTTGAAGTTAAGCCATCACTGAACCAAAAGCAGCAGCCCTAGAAGAGGCATCTGCTGCATTATAAGTACACTTGATAGAATGGTGATCCACTTGAGAGGAAGTCCTTAACAAGAAAAGAGCAGAAGTTTTGCCCTCAGAGTCTGGGAGATCAGAAATAAGCTGACAAGCCTGAAAAAGAAGAGTCAACACATACCTGGATATGTGGGTCTGGTAGTTAATAGCTCTAAAATCCACAGTAGCAAAGGTGTAAAACGTCTTACCTAGCCTTTTCATGGTTCTGCTGTCTTTATCAGAAGGCAATAACTTGGGTGAAGGAAGGAATTGAGAAGGCTTGGCAGAGGCTGCAGACACCAATTAGCGGTCAGCGGCAGGATATATGTACAAAAGGTTATAATCTTCAGGCCCCCTATAAAACCTATCAGGCTTCTTAGGAGCAGGGGGCAGAGAATCAGGATCTTTAGAGGCATTGGAAAAAGCATCTAACAAAGTAGTCAAAACAGGAGGAATAGCAGAAGGTTTTGGAGATTCCATCTGGGTTCATAGGTGTGTACTAGGCTAATGGCCCTGGAGCCTTTACAAGCCTAGCCCATAGGATTAACCTGGCATTGTGCCACCCAACCTTAGTTCCCAGTGCCTCTGTCAAGTAGAGCCACTGGAGTGATCCCTGGGGTGAATTTTGTATTTCCCATCTACTCATCAAGAGTTCTCTTGAAGAAGGCCAGTGAGGTGCTCTGTTTGACATGTATTGAAGTCTATTCCATAGCATAGGCAGTTTCTGGGTTATGAACCTGTCCCTCCAGCTTGTTTTGTTGATTGTGGTAATGAGGTTGAGGTCTCTGGAGTGTGTGGTGCAGAGGGATTGGGGTTTCTTTAGATGTATCATTTCTAACAGAGCTGGGTCAGGCATGGCTTTGTAAGTCAAGCAGAGATCACCTCTAAGTCGGTGATATAAGACACAGAATAGTTGGAGTTTTTTTTTAGTCTGTCCATATAGGACAAGAGTTTAAGGCCTAGGATCCTCTTTGTGAGGTACTTTTGTGGCCTCTCCAGTTGTTGCAGGTGTCTAGTGAGGTACACACCAAATGGGGCGTTGTACTCGATGATTGGCCTAATGAGGAAAGAGTAGAGGGAGACAATGACCTCTTTCTTCCTGGATGCAAAACCCTTAGTAATGAGATGTGCCACATAGGACTGTCTGACCATAGTGGCAATGTGGTTGTCAAAAGAGAGGTTGCTGTCAACCTGTGTTCCCAGATCTCTTATAATGCCTTCTGTGTTGAGTGGACTACCATCGATGTGACAATTCATGGGAACTGTGTTTTTCCAAAGGGGATGACAGCACATTTTTTGGCATTGAGCTTAAGGCCATGGTTCTGACACCAGTTGTTGGTCTCAGTGAGGCCTTTCTGTAGAATGTCAACATCACTTGGGGGGGGGGTTAATATTAGCTCCCAACTTGCAACTATCTGTGAACTTTGTCAAACAGAGACCCTTTGTGTTGGCCTGGACTTCAGAGAAGTAGATACCAAACAGGAGAGGACCCAGGACTGAACCCTGTGGGACTCCACTCGTGACTGGTCTGCAGTCTGACTTGGAGTCAGCTACTTTCACACTGTGGGTTCTGTGAGCCAGTTTGCAACCCACCTAGAGATACAGGGGTTGATGCCTAGGCTTAGTGAGTTTTTCTATGGCTCTTGAGTGGGGAATGGTATCAAAGGCTTTGGTCAGATCAAGGTAGGCTGTATGAACCACCTTGCCTTCATCCACAGCTCTGGTGAATGACTCAAAGAAATTGGCCAGGTTGAGCAGGCATGATCTGCCCTTCACAAACCCAAACTGTGTGGGATCCAGAGTTTGAAGATTCCCTATAACCTTGTTTATTAGGTCCATGATTCTATAGTTTTGCATATCAGACTCGTCCGGCTAATGGGGCGATAGTTCCCAGGGTCTGTAGTCGCTCCTCCTCCTTTGTACAGAGGGATGACTGTAGCAGTGTGCCATTTGGTGTGGACAAAGCCTGAGGTGAGGCTGTGACTGAGCGGGGTACACAGTTGAGGTTCCAGTTCACTCTGTAGTTCATGTAGATCACATCAGGGATATTGTCAGGTCTCATAGAAGCTGTATTCTTGGCATTGGGCAGTGCTGTTTAAACCTGTGCAGAAGTAATACTGGGTGCATGGCAATCAACTGGTATTGTGATTGGTTCTTTGGTGGGGAAGAGAGTGGTAAAGTTGGCACTGAATCTGTCAGCCAGTATATTGGCAATATCTGTTGGCTCGGTATAGGAGGTACCATTTTGCAGTAGCTCACAGCAAATCTGAGTATTGCCATGGAGATTCTTTACATAATTATAGAAGGCCTTGTGGTTGTCTTTACTATCTGCTGCAATTCTGTTTTCATAGCTAGGTTTAGAGGATTTGATGAGGAATCTCAACTTTTTGTTGAGGCTGATAACGGAGTTTTTCCAGTCTTGGGACTTCACCTTATTCCACATCAGTTTCCTCCTCTTGTTGTAGAGTTTGTTTATGGCAGGGGACCACCAGATTGGCTTCCTTTTTTTGGAGGACAGCATCTTGGTTCTATTGGGTATGGCAAGATCCATGCATTTGTGTACATGTTCGTACAGTGCACTGGTGTATGATTCAGTAGTCGTGCAACTATTCTCCATTTGCATGGGTGCCGTGAAGTTAGCCACCTCTGTTTTTAGGATCCCAAAGTTAGCTTTGGAGAAGTTTTTCATGGTGGTTACCTATGTGGGGTGGGGTGGGTGGGTGGGAGGGATGTGGATTTCCAAGGTGATTAGTTCATGGTCACATCTAACCAGGGAGGAGTTCACTATTGGTGTTGAGCAACTTGTCACCCATGTTAGTAATGATCAGGTCAAGGATGTTGCTACCTCTAGTGGGGGTAAGAATGGCCTATTTCAGGGCATTGGAATTAATGAATTCCAGGAAAATCTGGGCAAGTATATTGGTACGAGTAGCTTTCCCAGTTAATGGAGGGTTAGTTGAAGTCGCCCAATATGAGAATGTTAGGTTGGACCCAAATATTCTCCAGGGTGCTTAGGAACGTGGAGTGTGAGTCTTGGGACATGATTGGAGATCTATAGGAGGCTACGACCTGAATCACTGTTGTACCCAGTGTTAGCTGCACCTGAAGTATCTCTGATGCGTTATGTTGGGCTACCAGTCTGGAGGTGTGCGCATCCTTTATGAATATGGAAACACCACCGCCTTTGGAGCTTTGGCCCAAGTTCTGGGGCCGAAAGGTGTGGAATGAGTTATAACCTGGTAGTGCAGGGGTGCTTTCTGCTGCCTTGAACCAGGTCTGTGTTACAGCACAAATGTCAATGTTCTCCATTTTAAGGAGTACTTTGAGTGAGTACATTTTGAGATTTAGACTTCTAGCATTGAGTAGCATGACCCTCAGACTGCATTTGTTTGTAGTTGTTACAGTGGTAATTTGGTCCTTGGAACATTGCCTAAAAAAGGCACTACAGGGGTGGCAAGAGCCTTGGCCAGTATCCAGAAGCCCAGGGGTGACAGATGCAGGCCATCTCTGGAAAAGCATCGAGGTCTGTCAATCATGTCATCCCAGGCAGACCGATACTGGATCCAATTAGAATGACACCAGAAACTTAGCCAGTTGTTGCAATCAATCATTTTCTGCTTGTACTGTCGTATCATTCTGGGTGATGCTAGGAGGCTGCTCAGGGCTAGGGTCATAGGTTCATAGGTTCATACTAGGCTATCTGCCCTGGGGCAATTATAAGCCTAGCCCGATTCTGTATGGCTTACGCCACCCCTTGATTTGAGTATACTGTGCCCTTTTTAAGGTTTAGTTTACTGTGCCTCTGTCTAATAGTGACACAGGAGTAATCCCTGGGACAAACCTACGATCCCCCATCCACTTATCGAGATTCTTCTTGAAGAGATTCAGTGAGGTGCTCTGCCTCACATGAACTGTAATTCTATTCCAGAGCGAAGGGAGCCTCTGGGTTATGAACCTGTCCCTCCAGCAAGTTCTATTTATTTCTGTGCTGAGGTTCAAGTCCCTCGAGCGTGTGGCTCTAAGGGATTTAGATTTACTGAGGTGGAGCATGTCCATTAATTCTGGATTTGACATAGCTTTGTATGTCAGGCATAGATCGCCTCGAAGTAGGCGGTATGCAACTGAGTAGAGCTGGAGTTTTTTTAACTGAGCAGCATATGGCAACTGTTTGAGTCCCTTGATCCTCTTGGTGAGATACTTTTGGGGTCTTTCTAATTGCTGCAGGTGTCGGGTAAGGTACATCCCAAAAGGGGCATTGTATTCTGTGATGGGCCTGATGAGAGATGAATAAAGGGGCACGATTACCTCTCTTGATCTAGATGTGAAACCCTTCGTGATGAGGTGGGCTATGTAGAAGGTCTTTCTAACCACTTTGGCAATGTGGTTTTCAAAGGAGAGATTGCTATCAACTTGGGTCCCCAGGGCCCTAATAACTTTCTCTGTACCTAATGGGTTTCCGCCTATGTGGTAATTTGTGGGCACATTGTTTTTGCCAAAGGGTATGACTATACATTTTTTGGCATTTAGCTTTAACCATGGCGCTGGCACCAGTTATCTGTCTCTGTGAGACCTTTTTGAAGGATGTTTGTGTCAGCTGGAGAGTTGATTATGGCGCCCAGTTTGCAGTCGTCTGTGAACTTGGTGAGCCATAGTCCTCCCACGTTTGCCTGTACCTCGGAAAAGTATATACCGAACAAGAGTGGTCCCAGGACAGAACCCTGTGGGACGCCACTTGTGACCGGTTTTGAGTCTGACATGGCTCCAGCAACTCTCACTCTGTGGGTTCTGTCTTTGAGCCAGTTTGCGACCCATCTTGTGACATAGGGGTTTATATTTAAGCTGGATAGCTTATCTATGATGCCCGAGTGGGGTATTGTGTCAAATGCCTTTGCAAGGTCCAGATAGGCTGTGTGGACTACCTTCCCTTCATCTATGGCTTTGGTGACTGTTTCAAAGAAGTCAACCAGGTTCAAAAGGCAGGATCTGCCCTTGACAAAGCCGAACTGGGTAGGATCTAGTGTCTGTAGGTCCCCAATGTCTTTGTTTATGAGCTCCATGATGATCCTCTCCATAGCCTTGCAGACTAAGCTAGTCAGGCTTATGGGGCGATAGTTTCCAGGGTCCGTAGAGGCTCCACCTTTATGGAGTGGGACCACTGTTGCTGTACGCCATTCTGTGGGCACATATCCTGTAGTGAGGCTAAGATTGTATAGCTGTTTTATTTGAGGGATTAGTTCCTCTTGTAGTTCATGTAGGACGCAACCTGGGACGCCATCTGGTCCCATGGAAGCAATGTTTTTTGCTTTGGAGAGGGCAGCCTTCACCTGAGCATCTGAGATGTTTGGGAGGCAGCCCTCTGCCGGGATAGATACTTGCTCTTTTGGGGGGAGGGGGTGGAGAAGTTTGCACTGAACCTGTCTGCCAGGACATTGGCGATGTCTGTGGGTTCAGTGTATTTTTTGTCGTTTAGAATCAACTCAGAACAAGTCTGGGAGTTGCATCCCAGGTTTCTAACATAACTGAAAAAAACCTTGATTGTCTTTGGTGTCCTGTGCAATTTTTCTCTCAAAGCTGGCCTTGGAGGATTTTATGAGGGATCGTAATTTTTTGCTAGTACTGATCAGAGACGCCTTCCCTATTAGGGATTTTGCTCTATCATGTAGTAGCTTCCTCCTCCTGTTGTACAGTTTATTTATGGCAGGGGTCCACCAGACTGGACGCCTGCCTTTGGATGATTGGATCTTGGTTTTGTTTGGGATAGCATGATCCATGCATTCCTGGAGATGTCCGTAGAATGCATTTATATAGGATTCTGCAGTTTGGGCTGTAGTTTCCACTGGCCCTGGGGCCTTGAAGGATTCCACTTCGGTTTTGAGAAGTGAGAAGTTTGCTTTTGAGAAGTTTTTCACTGTGGTTTTCTGGGCTGGGGTGGGGTCGGGATGTGGACATCCAGTGAAATTAATTTATGGTCTGATCTTACCAATGAGGGATATACTTCTGGTGTGGAGCAATGAGTCCCCATGTTGGTAATGATCAGGTCTAGTATGTTGTCCCCTCTTGTGGGAGTGGTGACTAGTTGTTCCATAGCATTTGAGTTTATAATTTCCAGGAATCTTTGGGCTAAGGTGCTGGGGCTTGAGTAGTGCTTCCAGTCAATGTTTGGGTAGTTGAAGTCGCCCAATATAATGGTGTTCGGAGAGATCTTCATGTTCTTCAATGTTTTCAGGAAAGCCGAATGGGATTCCTGACTTTGAGCGGGTGGTCTGTAGGGTGCTATAAACTGAAAAGCAGTCTTGCCCACTGTTAGTTGCACATGGATGGTCTCCGATACTTCGTGCAATGCCACTAACCTGGAGGTGTGGATATCCTTGATAAATATGGAAACTCCCCCTCCTTTTGTGGTTCGGTCTGGGTTTTGGGGCCGAAAAGCATGATATGAGGTATAGCCTGGTAGTGCTGGGGTGCTCTCTGGAGCCTTGCACCAGGTTTCTGTCACTGCACAGATATCGATGTTCTCCATACTGAGGAGAGCTTCGAGTGCGTGCATCTTGAGGTTAAGACTTCTGGCGTTTAGCAGCATTACCCTTAGTTTCTTATTCCTTGTGCTGTCTATGGGGGTGGGTTTGACTTTTGAGCCTTGCCTAAAAAAGGCACTATGGGGGTGGCAAGAGCCTTTGCCAATATCCGAAAGCCCAGTGGTGACAGGTGCAAGCCGTCCCTAGCAAAGCAACGTGGCTTGTTGAGCATGTCATCCCAGGCTGACAGACACTGGATCTCCTTTGAATGACACCAAAATTTTAGCCAATTGTTAAAATCGATCATTTTGTCTTTGTACTGTGGCATCATTCTAGGTGAGGGTAAGATGCTGCTCAAGGTCAGGGTCATACCAGCCTGGGCTACATGATCAGAGAGCTCCTCTATGTCTCTTTTCATGTAGTCCAGGGAGGTACGTCTCAGGTCATTCACACCAGCATGTACAATGACTGAGTCATATTTGTATTTGCTTTGGACTGACTTGAGTGCTTGCATTATGTGTCGGATCCTAGCACCCAACAGGCAGCTCACTGTGACCTTCTCTTTATTCAGCCTGGTGAGCGGGACGTCAGTGTGTCTGACAATAGAGTCACCTATAACAAGAGTATCAGGTGTGTTATTCAGCCTTAAGGGCTGTGGCTGCTTGGCACACTGACTTTGTGGGTTATGTGTTGTGTGTGTTTTGTTTTGAGGTAGCGTTTGTTTGGATGTTTGCTTTGGAGGTCTCTGTTGCTTAGGTAGATTTTTATTTAGAGCCTCCGAGTATGTTTTTGTGTATTTATGTGTTTGGTTAGCTGATGTGGTGGGACTATGTGATACTGGAATTGTGTTGTGTGAGGTTACCTTCTCCTCCTGACTGGTTACACCAGTTTTGAGATGAGAGAGCTCAGCCTCCAGTTTGGCTAAATAGTTGCATCTCTCACATATATTTGAACCTGTTTGGAGGAGGAGAGGGTTGTCCGTGTACATGAGACAGTTGTAACATTGCCTCAAAATTCCCAGATTCACCAGCTGGACTGGAGAGGAAACCATTGACTGACCTTTGGACATGCTAGAGTAATAGGGAAACTGAATTTAAGATGGACCAATAGAGGACAGGGTAATCGTAGAGAGTATAAGAGTAAGTAGTGCTTATGGTTTAATAGTGCTAACTTGTAGGATTACTTAATTGGACCAGTGAAGGGCCTTAGAATGAGAATATGGTGTTTAAATTGAGAGATAGAGCAGTTCTAAGGGAAAAAGTGAAGAGCAGACTTTGTGGAGCCAGGAATAGTTTAAACCCAATTAGGCGGCGCTGCCCGCTGCTGCGCTATGCACAAAAACGCGCAAAAGAGGGTTTTAAGCAAGGAAGATGAAGGAGTTTTGGAATTGACCCAGAATGGCCAATAAAACTACAGTTTCAAGTCAGTAACCACTCCCAAAGGGGCAGGCAGGCTGCTCAATGTTTTTCACTGCCACTGATCAACAGAGAGACTTTCCTTTAGCCCAAGCAAAAAATGGCCTCACAGAAACTTACAAGCCTGTAACTGAACTTTTTTAAATCTCAGAAAAGTGGAAAAAAAGCAAGATTTTTCTTTGTTTTTTTTTTGTTTTTTCAGAGATAGCAGAGGTTAACAAGTATCAACAAGTTATAACAGTGCAGTAAATGACCCCACACAAGAGTGCTAGGCCAAAGACAGATAAAATGCAAGTTTTGAGAAAAAAATGATTTTAAAAATAAGTGCAAACAGGAAATTCAGTAAACAGCTCTAGGTTGTGCTCTAAATAAGGTTACTAATGCAGAAATTAGAAATTATGTCCTTACCATAACGTTCCATGTGGAGTGTTCATCTCGCCTTTGTTCTTACACCTGGGTTCGGAGCCGATCCTCGGCTCCGTGTCGGCCGCTTGGCAAGCTCTGCATCGAGAAGAAGCTCGAGACCAACCTAACTCCCACAACCCCCCTCTGCCTTTACCTCAGATCTAGTTTGCAAGCAAACCAGAAGTCAACAGAGAGTAACACATTCATGCCAAAAACAACATAACTGAAAGAAACATATACATATATATATATATATATATATATATATATATATATATATATATATATATATACATATATACACAACAACTGCGTAATGCAGAAGCAGGAGAAACCAAACCAGACACCAAACTGGACGTTCTTCCTGAGGGTGGGAATGTAAGAACAAAGGCGAGATGAACACTCCACATGGAACGTTATGGTAAGGACATAACTTTTAAATGTGAGAGTGTTCAATCTACGCTTGTTCTTACACCTGGGTAGCGTCCTAGCTCCATGTTCCTGAGGAACTCACGGGAGAACGTTCTTGAGCACAGTGGAACCAAAGGTTGCCCTGTCCCTAGAAACCCTGTCTACCTTGTAATGAGAAATGAATGTATGTGGTTTAGACCAAGTGGCAGCTGCACAAATAGTGTCTAATGGTAAGCGAGCTGCATGAGCCAGGGATGTAGATACTGATCTTGTAGAGTGCCCCTTGGGTTGGACAGGTAAAGTTTGTTTCCAAGTAGCATAAACAAATATAATGCAATCAGTTAGCCATTTGGAAAGGGTTCGTTTAGTAACTGCTATACCTTTCCTGCTGTCTGCAAAGGCTACAAAAGTTGATCTGTTTTCCTGTGATCCTTTGTTCTATCCAGGTAAAAATCTAAGTTGTCTATGAACATCCAACTTGTGTAACATATACTCCAACTTATTGGAGTGGTTTTGAAAAAGGTAGGGAGCTCAATGGATTGATTAATGTTATTAACGGAGCAAACTTTGGGGAGAAAGGAAGGATTAGTGCTAAGAGATACTCTATCAGAGTGAAAGATCAAATAAGGATGTTTAATAGAAAGAGCCTGAAGCTCTGACACCGTCTAGCCGATGTAATGGCCACCAAAAGAGGGTCTTCCACGACAAATATTTCAATGGACAAGAAGAGGCTGGTTCAAACGGTGGTAGCATCAATTTAGATAATAAAAGGTTCAGATTCCAAGGTGATGTAGGAGTTCTAACTGGTGGTCTAATATGGAAAGATCCTTTCAGAAAGGCCTTACAAAGTCTGTGAGCCATAATAGGAGCCCCACATTCTTCCACATGAAAGTTGGAAATGGCAGCCAATTGCACTCTCAAAGTGGCAGGAGAAGCTCCTTGGTGGAACAATTCGGTTAAAAACTCCAAGATCTTATTTAACGGAGCTATAACAGGGTCCAATTGCTGTGTATTTGCCCAGTAAACAAAACGCTTCCATTTACTAGTGTAAGTCTTTGTAGTGGAAGCTTTATGAGAAGCCACTAGTATATTCTGAACTGCAGGTGAAAGAAGATCAGACCTGGCTAAGTAGGGAAGCGGAGCAGCCAAGCTGCTAGTTGGAGTGAAAGTAGCGAGGGGTGGGGAGCCCCTGACGAGTGGGTCAGTAGATCCGGCTCCGGGTCCAGGATCCAGGGTTCCCGAATGCGGTGTGCCAGAAGAAAGGGAAAACAGATTTGACGAGGCCAGAATGGGGCAATGAGGATAATAGTCCTTTGCAGGTTGTTGGCTTTCTGCAGAAACTTTGCAATCAGGGGAAAGGGAGGAAAAGCGTACAGGAGACCCGGGGGCCAATCGTGAACCAGAGCGTCCCTGGGGACTTCCCCTGGAGGGGGTAATAGGGCAAAATAGCTCCTGCATTTGGCGTTCATTGGAGACGCAGGAAGGCTGGCCCCATTTGCGAAAAATCTCCTTCGCAACTGACTGTTTGAGGGACCACTCGTGAGGCAACAGGATTGCTCTGCTCAACCTGTCGGCTATGACGTTGGATGACCCCGGGATGTGCGTTGCTATCAGAAAGCGACCCGTGGACTCCGCCCATTGCCAGATTCTCATGGCCTCTCTGCATAGCTGATAAGACTTGGTTCCCCCTTGTTTGTTTATGTACCAGACTACGGACATGTTGTCCGTCTGAACTGCAATAGTCCCTAGAGGAAGAAGGGGAGCAAAATGTTGCAACGCTAGAAACACTGCCCTCAACTCTAGAACATTGATGTGCAGATTGTACTCTAAATTGGTCCATTCACCTTGGACTGTCTGTCCCTGAAAGATGCCCCCCCACCCTATCAGGGAAGCGTCCGTGGTAACCGTAGCTGTCGGAGTGGGTAGCACAAATGGTCTTCCGCTGGAAAGATTGCAAGTCCGGAGCCACCAGGCTAGGTGTGATTTGCATGTGTTTGTGATTAGAATTTCGTGTGTCAGAGGTAGCTGTTGGAACGACCATTGTGCAAACAGTAGCCATTGTAGAACTCTCATGTGCAGTCTTCCCAAGGGTATCGCAATGAGAGAAGCTGCCATGAGACCCAAGACCTTCAGAACCAGCTTTGCTGGGGATTTTCTGGATGACAGAAGGAGAGATATGTGGCTTTGTAGTGAGGCTATCCTTTTCGGAGGAAGCCTTAGAACTAAACAACGCGTATCCAATTCTGCTCCTATGAATAAGATATGCTGTGATGGCTGTAGTAAAGATTTTTCGAAATTTACGGAAATTCCGAGTTGAACACAAAGCTGTAGTGTGTAATCCCTGGCCTGAATCAGTTGACGCTGGGTGGTGGCAGAAAGGAGCCAGTCGTCCAGATATGGAAACACCTGGAATCCCAGGCGTCTCAAGTGAGACGCTACCACTGCCATGCATTTGGTGAAAACCCTGGGGGCTGAGGTCAGACCAAAGGGCAGGGCTCGAAACTGAAAGTGACTGGCTCCCAGCCGGAAGCGCAAGTGATCCCTGGATGCCCTGGCCATTTTGATGTGGTAGTATGCGTCCTTTAGATCTATTGAGCACATCCAGTCGTCCTTCTGTAAAAATGGAAGGATCGATTGAAGCGTGACCATCCGGAACTTTTCTTTCTTGACGAATGTATTGAGTTTGCTCAGGTCCAGAATTGGCCTCCAGTCCCCTGTCTTTTATGGAAATAAAAAGAACCTTGAGTAAGTTCTGAATCCTCTTTGGTCCGCTGGGACTGGTTGGATGACTCTTCTTTCTAGCAGCTTTGAAATTTCTATAGCTGCAGGGCCTCGCAGATGGGGCGGCACATCTGGGAGTCTTTTCTGCGGAATTGGGGGTGATAGGAAGGGTATTCTGTAGCCTCTGGTAACAATGCTTTTTACCCAATTGTCTGATGTAAGACTTTGCCAGGCCTGAGAGTATAAAGCTAAGTGACCCCCGACTGCCTCCAGAGCAGGACAGTCGGGCCTCCTCTCAGGAGTGCTGGAAAGGTTTCCCAGGGGGTGTATCCCTGTCACCTTGGTTTTGCGGACCCCCTCTGCCGCCAGGGCGGCGTCTTCCACCTCTGCCCCCTCCTCTGCCTCTAGAGGGGGCATCACCCTGTGTGCCTGGGAAAGAACCTTGGGGTTTTCGAAACCACATTTTTCCACCACGTTGCCCTTTGGGGTACGGTCTGGATGGGGTGGAAAAACGGACTCCGACAGCAGACAGAGTCTTTCCCTCTTGCTCACACCGGGTAAGGGTCTCCTTTACTTTGGGGCCAAAGAGAGTGGCACCATCAAATGGGGCGTTAGTAAAGGAAGACTTGAAGGCCTCCGCAAATGAACATAAGCGCATCCAGGATTGTCTACGAAGAGCAATCGCTGAAGCTGCTGCCCTACTCGATCCTTCGGCTATGTATGAGATCAGCCTCATGGACGAGTTCGCAATAGATGTAAGGGTATTGAGATGTGCTGTAACCTTCTCTGAGACAGCAGCATCTGTAGTACCCTGGAGGGTATCTCCCAACTCTTTGATTAGATCCCTCTGTAGCCGTGTGAAGTGGGTCAAATAGTTCAGGGATCGCATAGAAAAAGCCGCTGAACTAAAAATGTGCTTCCCATACCTGTCCATAGTCCTAGAATCTCTGTTAGGCGGATGGACAGATGAGGAAGATTCAGACATCTCCTTTCGTGGCCGCTGCCACCACCATAGCGGCCACTGGCACTTCCTTTGTCAGATAAGCCTTATCCTGAGGGGCAGTAATATATTTGTTAGGCTTTCTAGGGACTGGCTCCACCGTGTCAGGCGTCCCACGCCCTTCGAGCAATCAGCTCCATCAACTCATCGAAGGGCGGAGTGACCCAGGAGGAGGAAGGGCGAGCACCGAATGCCTTCAGCAAGACTGACTCATCCTCAGAAGGGGGGAGGGATTGCCAATCACCTCTCTGCTTTAGGATCTCCAGGATGTCAGAAAAAGAGACATCCTCTGAGGGTGACTTTGGGGACCCTTCTGACTCATCCAAGTCAGTGTCCGATGTCAATGATTCTTGTGGAGAATCTAAGTGTCTCCTCTTACACAATCTTTTCCTCGGAACTTCCTCGGGGGGGGCATCCGAAGAAGCCTCTGAGGAAGAGGGGGCACCCTCCAGGGGTGGCTGAGACACAGGTGCTCGACGCTTAGATGTAGCCGTGGGTGCAGAGGAGGATAACGGTCCTTTATGGGAAGGAGAAGCTGTTTCTGCTGATGTGGTTGTCTAAGTAGACAACACCTTCCTCATGAGGTCGAAGGCCCCCGGGTCCTGAGTCGAGTTAATCTCCCGGTTCCGAGGAAATCGGAAGAATCCCCGAGACAGGCACCGAAGACATCGACCCCGAGGACGGAGCCGAGTCGATCTGAGCCGAGGCCCCGAGAGGGAGCGTTGGAACCGAAACATCGGTCCGACTCTCAGTCCCGGATCCAAGGATGGATCTTCAGCTCCGAGACTCCGGTACCGGTTCCGACGGAGTCGAGGTGAACTGAGCCAACAGAGAAAAAGACGGTTCTGGCACCAAGGGCTCCACAATCACCAGATCAGCCTCTCCCAGCTCCGAAGACTGGATAGGTCTCGGAGGAGGAACAGGTGGAGATAAGGGAAGGCCTTCGAGTCTTGACACCAACTGGGAGGAGACAGAGATGAGCTTGGATAAGGCCGTATTCTCCATTAATTTCTGCACCACACGGTCTACATCGGTGTCGGAGAGGGGCCTGGAAGAGCGCGTCAAAGGAATCGAAGACGGAGCTGACCTCAACAGTGCCGGGGGAGGGAGCTCCGTCACCGGTTCCAAGACTCGAGGCTCGGAAACTGACAACAGTTCAACACTCGGCCCCGAAGTCTGTGGAACCGGTGATCGAACTTTGACTGAAGAGCTCGGAGCCGATGACCTGGGCTCCGACGTCTTCGATTCCTTCGAGGATTTGGATGTCTGGTCTGATGCATCCAGAGCCTCTTGAAAAGCAGGCTTCAAAAGCCCCCTATCCGTAAGTTTCCTGCGCCTATCTGTCATGACCCTTCCACTGAAAGAATGACAGATTGAGCAGTCTTCTTGCAGATGGAGAGGGCCAAGACAGTAGACGCAGGAACTATGATTATCAGTCACCGACATCCTCTGCCCACATTGGCAGCGTTTAAAGCCAGACTTAGCTTTCTCAGACATGTCACAAATTTAGGTACAGCTAACAGTGAAACAGTCAATAATATGTCAAGTCCAGTAATTTTGTCTAATCCAGAAAACTTTTTGTCAAAACCTGTAAAAAAGTCAATCCAGTAGTCAATCCAAGTTAAAGGGTGGGGTAGGCCCCGAGGGAAAACTCTAATAAAGTATATAAAAAGACTTTATACGGAACCGAGAATTCCTCGAAACACTACTAACACACACACACACAGTCACTTAGACAATTTTTTTAGAAAAAAATTTAAAAGAAATATAAGAAAATTATAAATCTTAGCTTAAGGTTGCTCGAGCTCATCAATCTGATGCGAACGTTGCAGCGGCAAACTAGATCTGGGGTAAAGGCAGAGGGGGATTGTGGGAGTTAGGTTGGTCTCGAGCTTCTTCTCGATGCAGAGCTTGCCAAGCGGCCGACACGGAGCCGAGGATCGGCTCTGAACCCAGGTGTAAGAACAAACGGCAAGATTGAACACTCTCACATTCAAATTTAACAAGCCAGAAAATGCTCAAAATAGGCGGCTATGCAGAAAAACTTAGCAAATAAACAGAGGAAAAATAAGTCTCAAAAGTGGCTTATTTCTTCTCTCAGCGTTTTCTCCTCTTGGTGGGTGCTTCACCAACAGCCAACAAGCCTGAAAAGACACCAAAACCATGAGGCAACCAGGTTTTAAGAGAGGAAGATGAAGGAGTTTTGGAATTGACCCAGAATGGCCAATAAAACTACAGTTTCAAGTCAGTAACCACTCCCACAGGGAGTCATACCCGCCTGGGCTACATAATTCAAGAGCTCCTCCATGTCTCTTTTCATGTAGTCCAGGGAGGTACGTCTCAGGTCATTCACACTGGCATGTACAATGACAGAGTCATATTTGTAGCTGTTTTGGGGGACCTGAGTGCATGCGTTATGTGGTGGATCCTGGCACCTGACAGGCAACTGACTGTTAATTTCTCCTTATTAAACCTAGTGAGTGGGACATCAGTGTGCCTCACTATCGAGTCACCTATGACTAGTGTGTTGGGCATGCTGTTTTGCTTTAGGGGCTTTGGTTAAGTGGCACGCTGTTTAGAAGAGTTATGTGTCTCGTGATTAGTGTTGTGATGTGGTGGTCGAGTGCGTTTCTGCCTTGGAAGCCTTTGCTGTTTGGGTAGATTTTTGAGAGCCTCTGGGAAGGTGGGTGTGTGGATTGTGTTTTTATGTGAAGGCAGTGCTGGTGTGTGTTCTGGAGACACCTCTTATGGATTTCAGAAACCTAAGTGCAATGTCATTTAAAAAACTCCATCAACCTATTGACTGTCTATCCAAATGAAATTTCTTCAAAAGGAATATCAGGACTATTAGATTCCTCTTCATCTGACCCACAGTCTAAACAAGAAGGAATTTGGAAGGGGTAAGCAAGGGATTCCTCAGAAGAATCCGACTCTTCCTCAGAGGAATCCTGTTCATAGGTAGGTACTAGGCTATACAAGCCTAGCCATAACGATTCCCTGGCTATTGCTTCCCACAAATATTTACTTTCCTGGACTCCAGTCTAGCAGGGCTACTGATGTGATCCCCGGGGTGAATTTCCCATCTCCCATCCAATCATCAAGGTTCCTCTTGAAGACGCCCATTGAGGCGCTCTGCCCGACATGTATGGTCAGCCTATTCCAGTATGGGGAGTCTCTTGGTCAGGAAGCTATCCCTCCAGCATATTCTATTCATCATGATGACAAGGTTAAGATCCCTGGAGTGTGTGGCTTGGAGGGATTGGGATTTCTTTAAGTGTAGCATGTCCAACTCTGGGTTTGACATGGCCTTGTATGTTAGGCAGAGATCACCTCTGAGTAGGAGATATACAACAGAGTATAGCTGGAGTTTCTTTAGACGGTCAGCATAAGGCATCTGCTTTAGGCCTGTGATTCTTTTTGTGAGGTATTTCTGCAGCCTTTCTAGTTGTTGCAGATGTCTTGTGAAGTACATACCAAATGGGGCATTGTATTCTATAATGGGTCTAATGAGGGATGAGTACAGAGGGACAATGACCTCCTTTTTCTGGATGAAAAGTCCTAAGTGGTGAGGTGTGCCACGTAGAAGGATTTTCTAACTGTTGTGGCTATGTGGTTATCAAAGGTGAGACCACTGTCCACCTGTGTCCCTAGGTCTCTTATCACGTTTGGTGTTTAGTGTACTGCCACCTATGTGATAGTTCACAGGTATGTGTTTTTTCCCCAAAGGGGACAACTATACATTTTTTGGCATTTAGCTTGAGCCTATGGCTCTGGCACCAGGCATCTGTTTCGGTAAGGCCCTTTTGTAGTATACCCACATCATTTGAGGATTCAGTAATGGCTCCCAGCTTGCAGTCATCTGCGAACTTTGTAAGCCAGAGTCCCTTAGTGTTGGCCTGTATTTCAGAGAAGTAGATGCAAAACAAGAGTGGTCTCAGGACAGAACCCTGCGGTACACCACTTGTCACTTATATGGAGCTGGATTTGTTGTCGGCTACATTTACAGTGTGTGTTCTGTCAGTAACCCAGTTTGCAACCCATCAAGTGACGCAGGGATTAATGCCCAGCTTAGTAAGTTTGTCTATGATTCCAGAGTGGGGGATGGTGTCGAAAGCCTTCCTTCCCAAAATCTATTCAGTCCCGAGATTATCATCCGAGAACAGTCATTGTATTCTACAACCATGACATCCTGTCCCGAATGTGTTGCCACATTTAAACTAGTGTTACTCAGGCTACCTTGCATTCTCAGTATAGGTTTGAATCTTGCATTTCTTTTCCTTGCCACTTCCCTTTTTATTTTTACCAAAAATTCCAAAGGATACCCTCTATCCATTATCATATATATTAATATTTTCGTTTCCTCAATAAAATTTTTATCCTCACTAATGAGCCAACTTAATCTCACCATCTGGCCTTTCACGACACTTTTTTTATGCTGAATAGGATGGCAAATGTCAAACCTCAATAGGGAATTCGAATGTTTTCTTTCTGAAGAAGGTAGATGCAATTTTGTTGCCTAACAGTTCTTTCCTGATCAAAATATCCAGATAATCTATTTCAATTTCACTTGTTCTGGATGTAAATTTAAGGTACCCCACAGTACTATTTAGATTTATTTATTTAAATTTGTTGACCGGGAGTGTCCGACTGGACGTGGGTCTATTTTCAGCAGAGGCCCGGGGAGAAAAGCTCCACAGTAAAATAAACAGACAGTAGTTACATTGGATTACATAGCGATTAACAATTTAACATAGAAATTACTTACAACATATTTACAGATGTAGAACATAGTACATCAGTACACAACTAGAATCTTTATCTGTGAAGTACATCACAGGCATTAACAAATGTAATAATGAGAAGTTCCTGCTGTATAATAAGTACTAGGCTTATGAGCATCTCAGCTTGCTATAATCAAGGTAGTTAGTGGAGTGGAAAGAAAGGCAGTAGTTGGATGGGGTGGATGATATTAGAGTGGGAGTTGCAAGGGCATAGCCAGCATGTTTTTAGGTGCGCTTTTAATAAAGTTTTGAAGTTGGTGCATGATGGTACGGAGGTAATTGTGGGTGGGAATGAGTTCCATAATTTGTCTATGATGCAAGAGAATAGTGCTTCACCAGCAGAGTTATTGGCTTTAGTGATCTGCAAGTGATTTTTGTTGCTGGATCTTAGTGGTCTGGTGGTGCGATAGAGTTGGAGTACATTCTGGAGGGATGGGACATTTAGTGGATGGTTTACTAGTTTGTTGGCGAGTGAGAGTTGATACCACTGAAGGAGGTGAGGGAGTTCAAGCCAGCCCAGTTCAGCAAGTGAGAGACAGTGGTGACTACGGTAGGATGCCCCTGTGGCAAATTTGGCGATTTTGTTGTAGCAGGTCTCTAGCTTGTTTAGATCACATTGCCTTAGGTTGGTATATATTGGAGAGGCATAAAGTAGGGTGGAGATAAGGTGGGAATTTGCTATTGAAATCTTTGCTGCTTTGGTGAGAAATTGTTTATTTCTGTATAATGCTCCTAGTTTTTTGTGGACTTTTTTTATGGTCATGGGTATGTGAATGTCAAATTTTAGTTTATTGTCTATTTCCACTCCTAGCAATTTGGTGTGCTCAGTTGGGTATATAGTGGTGTTGTCTTTTGCTGTGATGTTAAAGTGAGAGTTGTTTTGAGTATGTTTGGTGTGTTGGAAGATGAGTAGTTTAGTTTTGTTTGGGTTGAGTATTAATTGGGCATCGGATAACCATGTTTCAACAGAGGAAAAGGCTTCCTGTGTGACTTTTTGCAGTTTGGGTAGGGACTGGGCTGAGTAGATGATGGTCGAGTCATCTGAGTATTGGATGAGTGTGCCATGTTTGGTGGCAAAGGCTAGATTATTGGTGTAAACAGAGAAGGGTGGGGGTCCAAGGATGGATCCTTGGGGAACCCCTATGGAGACAGGTAGTTGGGGAGATATGTCATTCTGTCATACAACGGATTGTTGGCGGTCAGACAAGTAACTCTGAAACCAGTTGGTGACTGATTGTGAGACAGATAGGTTATTGAGGACAGAGATAAGTTGTTTGTGTGGGACCATGTCAAATGCTTTAGATAGGTCTAGGAAAGTAGCAGAGGAGAGATAGCCATTGTTTTTATGCTGAAGGATAGTGTTAGTAAAGGAGAGTAAGGCAGTGGTGGTGCTATGGTTTGGTCGGAAACCATGCTGAGTACTGGAAAGGAGGTTGTTAGTAAGGAGGTAGTCTGAGACCTGAGGGTGTATGCATCTCTCTAGTATTTTGGAGAGTGGAGAGAGAATAGCTATGGGGTGGTAACTGGTTAGTTCTGCAGAGGGTCCGCCTTTGTGGAGGGGAATTATACGTGAGACTTTACACAATGTGGGAACGTAACTTTCTGACAGAGATCGGTTAATCAAGATGGATACTGGGTAGGCCAGAGCATCAGCTACGATTTGTAGGTATTCACTTGGGAGGTTGTCTGCTGCTAATTTGGTGGGTTTAAGTTTAGTTAAGAGTTTTTTTATGTTGGAGGTAGGTACAGGAGAAAAAGAGAAGGCAGTGGGGAGATTACTAGTTGAAGGTGTGGTTGGAGGGGAGGTGGGTTGTGTTGTTTAGCTAGTGATAGTATGGTTTGGGTGAAGTGTGTGTTGAATGAGGTAGCAATATTTTCTGAGGAGTGAGGGATGTTAGGAGGAGGGGTACTGACTTTACCTGGGTGGAGGATGGAGTTTATGGAGGACCAGAATTGTTTGGGGCTGTGTTGTGAGGAGGCTAGGGCAGACTGGCAGTATTGGAAATTGTCCTGTTTTATTAGCTTTTTGACTCTATTGCGTAGTTCTAGGAATTTCTGTCTATCTGAGGGGGTTTTGGTTTTGCGCCAGTGCTCCCAGGCTTTATCCCTGTTTTTCATTTCTGACTTAGTGGTTTTCTATAGCCATGGGGAGGGTTGTGATTTGGTTCTGGAAAATCTTATGGGGGCATGGTAATTAAGGATGTTCAGGAAGGTAGGATTAAAAATTTCAACTGCGTCATCTAGACTGAGGTACTTTAGAGCATACCAGTTACATTCTTTGAGGGATGAGATGAATGTGAGTGGGTTAAAGTTTATTTTTTTACGTATTTGACGATAGATGACAGGTTTAGCTTGGTACAGGTATTTGTTTGAGTAGGAATGTTGGGGTGTGATCACTGAGGCTATCTGATAAGCAGCCTGTTATATATGACTGGGGGTTCTTACTGACTAGTATCCAATCCAGGGTAGTGTGCTTGCTGGAGTTTTTATTTATCCTTGTTGGTGACTGGACTAGTTGGGTGAAGCCATGAAGGTGTACATGATTATTTGGATTGTTGCCAGAACAGGATTGCCAGTCAATATTGAAATCACCTAAGATGATAGTTTCTTGGGGAGATGGTGGGTAGACCAGCTGAGGAGGTTTTCTAGTGATGGGATGTTTTGGCCAGGTGGGAAGTAGCATCCAATTATGTTGATGGTTTTGTTTTGGTTAATTTTGAAATTGGTATATATTATTTCTTCATTGCCTATTTGTGGAGCTGATGATTTTAAGATCTGGATGTTTAGATGCTGTTTAAATATTATAGCTATACCACCTCCTTTTTTGTTTAGCCGGTCTACTCTTAGTATGCCGTAACCTGTAGGGAGTATTTGCTCACTGGTATTGTGAGGTTTTAGCCAGGTTTCTGTCAGGATGACTACATCTGGGGAGTACAAGCCTATGGTGGCATGGAGTTCATGGACTTTGTTGGATATACTTCTAATATTTAGGCTAAGTAGAAGGAAGTCACTTGGCTTTCTATTGGCTGTAATATGGGAGAAGTTGTGGTTTCTAGTCTAATTATGAGGACTGGGGTTGGAGATGGTAGGGCTAGGGTTGGGGTGGATGTCTCCACTTAGGGCTAGTTTTGATATGCATGAGATTATTAGTTTTCTCAGTTTTTGAATGTGTTTGTTTATAAGGGAAACTTTATGATTGTGCTCTGTGGGTAATAGGTATGGTGGGAGGGTTACTATGTTAAGTTGTAGGGATGCTTTACGTTTGAGTAATATAGTTGGTAGAATATGTGGGGGGTGCATAGGGATGGTTCTTGAACTGGTGGGAGGGGAACTGAGTATGGGTGAGACATGAGTGGTGGTGTGAGTAGTAGTACAGTGGTAGTGGTTGAGCGGGGGAATGATGGAGCTTTGGTAGGATGTAAGATATGCAAGAAGAGTGCATGCAGTGAGCAAAGGAAAGGTATGCTTGTACATGTTAGTTGAGGAGGTGTGATAGTAGAGGGAATATGGAGGAGGTAGTGTTGGGTTAGCGCTGTGGTTGGCTATTGGAAAGATGGGAGGGGTTTGAGTGCAATAAAGGTGGGACCACTGGGGGCAGGAGGGAATCACAAAGCAAAGACAAGCATGTGTTAAGAAACAATCACAATTGACCAAGGACTGCTCTGAAACTAAGTCATTTCTTACTTTCTTAGGTGGAAAAACAGGATAAACTTGTATCAGTAGGCTACTGTGGTCATAGTTTAAATTAACAAACACAAAGTATTGATCAGTTATGGATACTATTTGCTAACAGAAGGAAATAAGAGAAAGTGGAAGATGTGTGTGTGTGTGTGTGTGTGTGGGGGGGGGGGGCTGCTTACAGCCAAAGCAGACTGTTCTCCAGGGGAAAATGAAGATTGGCTCAAACAGGTAGACACATACTCAAAGTTAACTGTAGCTGTTTGCAGACAGTTCAGACCCGGACTGCGCTTTTCTTATAAGAATGTTAAAGGTGGTACCACAGTTGAATACTTAAGAGTGGTGTTAGGTCTAGAAAAGAAGAGTACATAGAGAAGTAAGCACTTTTGAGATGGTAAATATATATTATAAAGATTATAAAAAACACACTGAGCAAATAGCTACCACATGCAGGACAATGTCCTGAACCACTACTTATATGCAGATACTGAGCCAATTGGAAGAACATTAGAAAACAAAAACCCAGACAGTTATGCAGTCACAGATAAAAATATAGCGAGCAGCAATCTGTTGTGGTTCTCTAATGTGATTCTATCCACCAGTAACAGCACAAACTTATAGAAATAATTTAGACACTAGTATGAGCTGTCTGCACACAACACAATTACATGAATAACATTAGTGAACAAGGTGCAGCTATGCAAATAGACCATACATACTATTATACTAGAAACAACTTAGTGCATACAAAATGCTAGCATGCTATAGTAACATCACTAATAAAGCATAAAACATATTAGATGTCTAGCACAATTCAACATAAACATATACAGTTGTAAAATGTCTAATACAATTCAACATAAATAGGCATTTACAGTTGTAAAACACTTACTGGAGAGACACTGAGCCTTCATGGGGCCTGTAGCAGAGTGGATTGTAGTTTTACAAATGGTGCCTGCCACAGGTAATATTTATTAACTCTAGGATTGTCTTAAGGTAATAAACAGGGAAGGGTGTAGATAATCCACAAACTGTAGTGCTTCGTCTACAGACCCTTTCCACAATATTAGGACATCATCCAAAAAGCGTTTAATAATAAGAAGTTATGTACTCACCATAACGTTCCATCTGAGTCCGTATCTTCATTTGTCTGCAACCTTTGGGATACGGATCCGATCTCGGATCCGAGCCGGCAACTTTTACCACAGCATAGATCTGAGCTCCTAGCTCCTCCCTTTACCCATAATCCCCTGCCAACCCTGACTGACCTCAGATCAAGTTTGCCCAATATAAGCATTGCTATTGTGCCCCGGAAGGGGCTTATCCAAGACAGATCCTATAGGTCAGGGGGAAGGAGGGGGGGGGGTGGTTGCAGACAAATGAAGATACCTACTCAGATGGAACGTTATGGTGAGTACATAACTTCTTAATCTGAAGTAGGAACTTCATTTGTCAGCAACCTTTGGGACAGAGTCCCCAGCTACCTGAATCCTGGGTGGCCTTTATGGAAGAACATTCCGGAGCACTGCAGAGCCAAAGGATGCCCTACCTCTGGAGACAACATCCAGTTTGTAATGGCTGATAAAGGTATGAGATGAGGCCCAAGTGCGGAACAAATATCATCTAAGGGAACCCTAGATTTAAAAGCCGCCGAAGTAGCGACGGCCCTAGTAGAATGAGCTCGGACTCCCTGAGGTGCAGGCCTTCCCGAACTCTGATACGCTAAGAGGATACAACTAGCTATCCACCGTGATAGTGTAACTTTAGAAATTGACTTGCCTAAACTTGTTTTGGCAAAGGAGACAAACAACTGGTCAGATTGCCTATGACCAGCAGTTCGATGAATATAAAAACGTAATTGTCTGTGCACATCCAAGGAATGCAGTTTGTACTCTCCTTTGTTCTGGTAATTGGGAAAGAACACGGGAAGATTAACAGATTGATTAATATTAGCTTCCGAAGATACCTTAGGCAGAAAGGACGGATTGATCCTGAGGTAAACTCTATCTGGATGGAAGGCTAAATATGGCAGTTTAACACATAGAGCCTGAAGTTCAGAGACCCTTTTAGCTGAAGTAATGGCCACCAAGAAGGCCGTCTTCCAAGAGAGGTATTTAAGATCAACCGTAGAAGCCGGCTCGAAAGGGGGGCTAGTCAAGGCTTGGAGAACCAAAGACAAATCCCATGGAGGGTACTAACTCCCTGACCGGAGGTCTGAGAAGGAAGGTACCCTTGAGGAAAGCTTTACAAAGCTTGGAAGTAATTAGAGGGCCCGATTCATGCCCTACATGATAATGCGAAATCGCTGCTAGTTGTACCTTGACTGTAGAGCAGCTAGCCCCTTGATGAAAAAGGGTAGTTAGGAAATCCAAAACCGACGTAAGAGGCGCCGTGAAAGGATCCAAGTGATGGTGCTCCGCCCAGATGGAGAAACGTTTCCACTTACTTCGATAGACCCTTCTGGTGGAAGGTTTATGTGCTGCTACTAGGATGGCTTTGACTGGTGAGGAGATTCCGGGAGTCCTTATCAGGAGTGGAACTGGAGCAACCAAGCAGTCAGCTTGAGGTTGACCAGGTTGGGGGCCGGAAGACCCAGAGGGTGAGTAATGAGATCCGGGAGTGGATCCAGAATCCATGGTGGATGAATCAGGTGAGACCACAGGTACGGGAACCATGTTTGACGAGGCCTGAATGGGGCAATGAGGATCATTTTGCTCCCCAGCCGACTGGCTTTCTGTAAGAGTTTCAGCATCATGGGCAATGGAGGGTAAGCGTAAAGGAGACCGGGAGGCCAAGCATGTACTAGAGAGTCTCTTGGGGACTCCCCCTGAGGGGGGATTAGAGCAAAGTAACTGTTGCATTTGGTATTTGAAGGAGAGGCAAAAAGATCACAACAGGGTTGCCCCCATTGGGCAAATACTTGTTTCGCTACTAGAGGATTGAGAGACCATTCGTATGGAGTCAGAATCGAACGACTGAGCCTGTCTGCTAGGATGTTGGACCATTCCGGAATGTGCATTGCAATAAGAAAGCGATTGGTGGAAATCGCCCATTCCCACACTCTCATGGCCTCGCGACAAAGAGGATAAGACCTGGTTCCCCCGTTTGTTGATGTACCAGACAACCGACATGTTGTCCGTTTGTACTGTAATCGTCTCAATCGGAAGAAGGCTGTGAACTGCCTGCAATGTCAAAAGCACCGCCCTCATCTCTAGGACATTGATATGCAAAGAGGTCTCTGTGTCGTTCCACGTGCCTTGGACCATTCTGCCTGAATAGTGCCCTCCCCCCCCACCCCAGGCGAGAGGCGTCCGTAGTCACTGTGGTGATGGGGGAAGGCATCGAGAATGGTCATCCCGTGTGGAGACTCGGGGACTGGAGCCACCATGAGCGACCCTCTGCAAGCCCTGCTTAGGGGGAATAGGATGGGACAGGGGGCTGCGAGACAGGGACCATTGTACTTGGAGGGTCCACTGCAGGACCCTCATATTTAGGCGGGCTAGGGGCAGTAGAGGAATATCTGCCGCCATGGACCCTAGAGCCCTCAGGATCAAGTCTGAGAATGGCCTGGACATGCAACCTCAGGTTCTGAAGCCGATCGGGAGTCAGGAAGGCAAGCATTATTCTGGAATCCAATTTTGCCCCTATGAAATCTATTACCTGTGTAGGGACCAGAGAGGATTTGGTCATGTTGATAGTCAACCCTAGACGTGGAGCAAGGTTGAGGAAATAATCTCTGCCTGAACAGAGCAGATGCCTTGTTGGGGCGATGAGGAGCCAGTTGTCTAGGTACGGAAAGACCTGAATTCCCTGAAGCCTCAGGTGGGCCGCTATGACAGCCAAGACTTTGGTGAACACCCTGGGGGCTGAGGTGAGACCGAAGGGATGGGCCCTGAACTGAAAGTGACTGGCTCCCAGCCGGAAGCAGAGGAACCTCCTGGAGTATCTGTCCACTAGAATGTGGTAGTACGCATCCTTGAGGTCTATCGAGCACATCCAGTCGTTCTCCCGTAATAGGGGGAGAATAGATTGTAAGGTGACCATTCGGAACTTTTCTTTGGGTACTGCCAGGTTCAGGAGAGACAGATCGAGAATAGATCTCAAGTCCCCCATCTTTTTTGGCACCAGAAAGAACTTGGAGTAAAACCCCAATCCGAACTGATCTGGGGGGACGGGCTGGATGGCTCTTTTTTGCAAAAGCTGCTAAATTTCTGTAGCAGCTGCCTCCCTTTGATTGGGTGGTACATCGGGGAGGCTTTTGGTTTTGGGGGTTACAATAAAAAGAATTTGGTAACCTCTGGATATGATGCGAAGCACCCAGCGATCTGTTGTTATGGACTCCCACATTGTTAGGTGCTTCGAAAGACACCCCCCGACTGCCTCCAGAGTGGAGCAGCCAGGCAACCCCTCAGGGGGTTCTGCGTGGGCCTCTCAGAGAAAGGTTCTCTGGACCCAAAGTTTCTGGGACCCCCTCTGCCTCTTGGGCGGCATCCTCCCTGTCCTCCTCTGCCACGAGAGAACTGGTTGTCCGGAGCAGACTGGGACTGATGCGATTTTTGGAACCACATCTTCTTCTGACCCTTTTGGTTCTTGGAAAAGGACCTCTGGGGAGCAGAGAAGTGGACTCCGATGGCAGACAATGTCTTCCCGTCTTTCTCGCTCTGGACTAAAGTGTCGCGAACGGTTTTGCCAAACAGTGCAGAACCATCAAAGGGGGCATTCGCGAATGATGTCTTAAAGGGTTCCAAGAAGTCACAGTGTCGGAGCCAGGCCTGACGCCTAATTACCAGGCCGGCTCCGCCAGCTCTAGCGGCTCCTTCAGTGGCGTGTGACAAGAGCCGCATAGAGGTGTTGGAAACTGAACGTAGAGTAGACATTCGGGAGGAGTACAGTTGCTTGTCTCCTTCCGACATGGACTCTGGGGGGGATGCAGCGTATTCTTTTATTGGATCTCGCTGCATCCGGATGACATGTCTAAATAGTTCAGCGCTCTCATGGAGAAGGTTGCTGAACTAAAGACCCGCTTCCCCAGGCGGTCCATCGCTCAAGAGTCCTTACTCGGCGGTTGGACCGCAGAGCTCTCCTGAGCCAGCTCTCTCTTGGTGGCCGCCGCCACCAACATGGCATCCACGGGGGGACCTCTGCTCCAGTGGATTCTTTCAGCAGGGGGACTCAGGATTCTATCCGGGCGCTTGGGGACTGGCTCTACAGTGTCCGGCTCCTTCCAAGCCCTGGTGGAAATAAGGTCCACCAGGGGGTCGGGGGAGGGGCCACCCAAGAGGTAGATGGCCCTGCTTCGAACGCTTCTAGGAATACGGACTCATCGGAGGAAGCCTTGGGGGCAGACCACCCTCCCCTAATCCTGAGCATTTCTATGATGTCTCTAAAGGGGACATCCTCGGGGGGGTGACCTTGGGGAGCTTTCCCCTTCATGTAAGTCCGTATCTTCGGTAAGGGACTCGGGTGAGTCCATGTGCCTCCTCTTACACTTGGCTTTTTGAGGGACCTCCTCGGGGGGCTGTCCGAGGAAGACCCACCAGCAATATCAAATTCCAAAGGAACAGCCATAGACGCTGAAGCAGGCTGTCCCAAAGGCCGTGTGATGGGAGCCCGGACCAGCTGAGAGGGAGTGCAGGAGGGAGCCGAAGCCAGGACCGGAGGTCCGGATGCACTCAACAGCGCCTTCTCCACCACCGCGAAAGCCGAGGGGGAGCTACTCTTGATAGGCCCCGAAAGTCGGCTCCCACTCGGATCTGAAGCGGGGACCGGGGCCGAGACCCTCGGATCTGAAGGACCCATGTGCTCTGACCGGGACGGAGCCGATGTCACACAAAGTCCCTCGGATCCGAAGCTCAGCCCACGGCTCCGAGAGGTCGCTGGGCCTGGATGAACTTCCTCATGATTCGGTCCATGTCTGCATCTGACATACTGAAGGTGGACCTCAACAAGGCCACCGAGGCAGACCTAGAGTGTCTCCTCGATGACCTCGATGAGGACCGGGTCGCCTCCTCCCCAGGTCCCGGTGAAAAACAAGGGGACCGGAGCCGAAGAGGAGGTGATCCAGAAACCCTGGATGGAGAAGCCAGCTTGGCTTATGGTGCTTCTCCTTCCTTTTGGTTTTTCCGGCCTCCCTCTCCTCCGGAGCCGAAACGGGAGGTTGAGTCCCGACCAGAG